>NC_137813.1:26586051-26806051 GCF_963921795.1 Nannobrachium achirus | reverse complement strand
GAATCAATGAGTGTTTTTTTAATCCCCGAGCAAAGCGGTCTCATTAGCTTCTTCTCCCATTGCGTGCACTGGGGTTTGTTTGTCTGTTGGTTGGTGCACCTGTATGATCGGTAAGCCTGAAACTCGTCCAGTGAGAGGTTCGTGGTGCAAAAACTAAGCGCGATTAAAATGCGGTAATTTTTTTAATTTTCTGTAATTAATTAATCAAAATGTATCAGTTAACGTCCCAGCCATAATATAAATATATAAAATATATAATACAAGCTTATAGATCTTCTATTTTTTGTATTTTTTGTATGACAAGGTATAAATAATATAAATCAGACTAATCGATTTAGTCATAAAAAATAGCTAGGCCTATTATGTTATTTTTTCATTCATTTGTGGATTCTTTTACATATAAAAAGAAACACATGAATACTGTACGTTGACACGGCATGGTGGTGTGGACTTTCATCTCACATGCACCGATTTGCACAAGCGTCACTGCAGTTTGTCCATGAGTGTCCTGAATTTGGCATTTTATGCCCACAACTGGCTTTGGGCATAGGGATTATTCTTTATTTCTTTTTTGAGAAAGACAGCATTCCATTCAGAGTTCTTGTTGTTTGCTTGGAGATAACAATGAGTCAACTAACAAGGTTGCCATCTGGATCAGTGTATCAGCTTATGGAGCCGTATGGTGCTCACAATCACCGCTAAGGTCTTGCCAGCTGCCTCAGTGCCGCTTCACTATTTTGGCATTGCTGTCTCATTCGGTGGCACCAGATTTAGTCTACAAAGCTTTACAAATCTGGTTGTGTGATTACTGAATAGCTTGGAATGACCCATGATTGTATATTTTCATTTTTGGACGAATGGAGAGAACTGTGTTAATCATTAATCGTTTGGATTAGGGCAGAATGTAGGCAGAATGTCAGTTTCAATTCAATGAGCGCCCTGGCTGGCCTCAGGCGGGAGGCTGCTACCCTCGTCCTGGCAAGGAACGCCCAGGAACATGACTGGCACATCCTGCATGACACCACAATAGATCAAGGGTCTTCAACAGGGGGTCCAGGACCCCTAGGGGGTCCTCAGAGTTACTAAAGGGGGTCCTCCAAATCTTTGTGTGATAGAAATTCTTTTTCCCTCCTTTTTTATATTAACCACTTGAACCCTAGTGTCCATATTCTGAGAACTTTAGCCAAAAATAGCCAATCTACAAGCTGTGAGCTTGTAGATTGGCTATTTTCGGCAAAAAACTTTGATGTAGAGGGGAAAAAGAGCTGACAAAGTTGAGAGTGAAAGGTCAAGTTTATTAAGTATTGACGGTTCAAGAGGTTAAATATCTGAAAACACAAATTGAAATTAATCCAAAATACACTGATGATTGTGCTGTCAAACAATGAAACTATATGGAATCTATGAAAGGTTGTGGGGGTCCCTGCTTCATCTCTCTCTCAACTAAGGGGTCCTTGGCATGAAAACGTTGAAGACCCCTGCAATAGATATAGCGTCCAAGCAGACTCAAGTCCTGTCACCCCTAAGACGGCACAAGAGATGCTCCGTTCTATCTCTGAGGACCTGCTATGCACGCATGGCTGGTGGGGTCTTAGAAGCAGGAGTGGGAGACAGCCGGGCCCACACGTATACATCGCTATTCGCTACATCTGGGACCCAGGAGATGGTGTCAAAGGAGAAGATCTACCATGCCGGCAACGGAACCTGCTGAACCACCTACGTACAGGGGTCGGCTGCTTCAAGTCGTCTAGTATGAAGTGAATGTGAGTGCGACGAGCCTGAGCAGACTGCCAAACATATAATTACTACCGGCCCCCTTTACAGACCACCTTCAGAGGCTTCGACGTATAGGACCAGAGATGAGTGACTTGCATGACTACAGTGGCATGACAACACTATACACTGAACTGGCCATATGACAATATTAGAGAAGATTGGTTTAACCACGTAAAACACATGAAACCCTCGCTATTCTGGGGTGAACCTCTGGGTTGAGATAGCAGATATAGCATATATACACACTGTGAGCTTGTAGATCAGCTATTTTTCATTAAATAGAGTTAGAGTAGACAATGGAAACAAGGAAATTGTAATGAACACAAATCTACAACCAGTATATCTGATATTTGCAAGAGTGTAAATTATAGCTATGTTTGAGAATTTTCCCCTACTGTATAATGACATGCCCAAAATATGGTCCAGGGATGCCAGGTTTAATGTGGATAATCCATTAAAACCTGGAACGTTTTAACCTTAACCATTATTTATGCTTTAGCTATTAAAAAATAGCAGATACACAAGCTCACAGTGTGGCACCGAGTGTTACGCTGCGAGCTTAGATGTGCTATTTTGGGGGGGAAAAAAGGAAAAAAATTGGTGCAAAATCTTTGAATATATCTTGTTTAAAATGAAAATTTTAACTCAAACTCATTTCCGGGTAGCTATAAAACCTAGAGCTTCAAATTCAAAGTCACATTCAATGTCTACTTGGGGTCGTGACTATATTCAAGCCAATCTATAATCCAGTTATGTTTCTCATCTCATACATGCACCGATTCTATAGGCTCCTGAGGCCCAGGGCACACAGTTATACTGCCTGGTAACCATCAATCCATCCATCCATTGATCCCTCTACCCTTTAGACCAAGACCAAGTGTTTTTCTATAGATCGCGCAGAGGCACTCATTAATCATTCGTGTGTCCAAAAGGAGTGAATAGAGTAGGATGAGGACCACGGACTTGGAACAGACCACATGAAGATGGATGCTTACTGGACCAATGCAGTCCTCCCTGTTCATCCTGCAGTGCATTGTGTATTTCAGAGGTTCTCAACCTGTGGGTCGGGGGGGGGGGGGACCCCCCGGGGTCAATTATATTGGGGGACCAATTATTTTGGGGGGTCCCCAGATGATTAACTTAATGTGCAACATTGTTTTCTCACTCAACTGTAAACAAGCCAACATAAAGGGTAAGAGTATAGAGGCTATCTGCACATTTCTAAAGTGACAATTTAAGGACTTTTTAATACCTCTAAATGACAAATTAAACATTGGCCAAATTGTCAAATAATAGAAGTAGAAATTGTGCAAATAGCCGTTCTACATGCTTACAACACCTCGCAACGCGAGGCGGAGTTGTGAGCATGTAGATCTGCTATTTTCACAATAGAACCGAGTTATACAAAATGTAAATCTTAGTGCTCATAGGGTGGGGGGGTCCCCAGTTAAGATATGATTATTTTGGGGGTCGCGGCCTGAAAAGGTTGAGAACCACTGTTCTATTCTGCAGAACGTTATGTATGCAAGCTCTTACTACACCCTTTACACACCGTTAGGATTTTCAGACAGCTCTGAGAGCTTGGCATTATGTTCTCAGCACTCAGGCCATCAACTATATACCTCATCTGAAAGTATTTGGTTGGTACAGTATCTTGTTTGGAAGGACACACATAATTGTATGGCAAATTTGTGTATAGTATGTGTGATGCACACTGCCACACACAAACGCACAGCCATACACGCACGCACACACACACACACACACACACACACACACACACACACACACACACACACACACACACACACGGTTAGGTCATGGCAGTGGGCTTTCTAAGCTGTCAGGGTTTTTCTGTGGTCTGCAGAACAGAAACAGAAAGCTCTCTTGGGGCTTTTTGAACTGACTGCTGGTCTGGAACATGCTATCTCTCTCTCTCTCTCTCTCTCTCTTTCTCACACACACACACACACACACACACACACACTCACACACACACATTATATCATTCATTTTAGATGTGCCTTAATGTGATTATGCAACAATATTACCATGCCATTGCTAATTAATGTCAATTTGGCGGCAGTCCCCCTGTTCGGGTCCACTAACCATCCTCTAGCATCCCTCCCTCTCAGAGTGTCACTAAATGGGGTTGAGTGTGCAATAGATCCCTCTCACTGGGTGCTTATCCATGGCTTTTAATAGAGACAATTTCCTGTGCAACTGCTGAATCAAGCTGAATTTAGGGATGGGACGATATGAAAATGTCATATCACGATTATTGTGACCAAAGAAATGGCGATTAGGATATTATCGCGAATCGTAATCCATCATCCTGGGGTGGAACCGTGGAACATTTGCGTGTAGATCGGCTATTTTTTGCCAAAAACTTTGATAGAAAGTGAAAAAAGACTGTATCAAGTACGTTTATTATAAGTACCTTTTACCAATTATAGAGCTCGGCAAATAAAAGGCGAATTGATCCCAGTGCATGACGATACCATGATAAATTAAATCTCCACGATTATCGTGAGTGTTTTTTATCACGATAAACGATAATATCGCGTATCGTCCCATCCCTACGCACACGCACACACACACACACACACACACACACACACACACACACACACACACACACACACACACACACACACACACACAAACCGCCTCCTGGATCCCCTCAGAAGCAGCCTGAGGCAACCTCTCACATGGCACACCTTAGCGCCGCGGTGCCCAGTCGAGTCTGATTGACCTTTAGCGTATAAACCTTCCCAAACGAACCGCCCCAGACCTAGAAATAGCTGCACCACCCCTTCTGCCTCGTGCCTCCAGCAGCAGCATGCTAAATGGCAAAGTAGTCAAGTCAATATACCATTCACTAACAGCTTCATTAACCGTATGAACCCTCGCTGCTAGCATCCCTTCTCTTGTGTATAATAGGCAAACCATCAACACGGTGCGTTGAGAGCTCATAGATCGACTACTTTGGGTGATTTGGTGTAGATCAAGGGTCTTCAACGGGGGGTCCGGGACCCTAGGGGGTCCTCAGAGTTACTTCAAATCTTGTGATAGAAACACTCCCTTTTTTATATTAACCACTTGAACCCTAGTGTTCTGAGAACTTTAGCCAAACAGCATATCTACAATTGATTTGGGGGTTTGTATTGTAAATCACACGGTGTGATTTACAATACAAACCCCAAAATCAATCCTCCAGTTCTATAGGCAACACAGCTCAAAAGATCGGCTATTTTCAGCAAAGAGGTTTGGGGTTTGGGAGTAAGGGGTCCTTGGCCTGAAAATGTTGAAGACCACTGGGTTAAGGTAACCTACTATGCCATGCTGGTATTAAAGGCAACCTAAGGGTCCCCAAGGTAACATTCTGCAATGTTGCTAGGCTAATAGATCCCTCTGAGCAACCATGATATTTGGCAAGCAGCCTGAGGTATACAGCAGTAGCCCAGGAATGTGAATCCAGGAACGCCGTCATCCAGAGTGAGCCCACGCACATCGCAGTGTGGCTGATAGCTCTGGTGGAGAAATCTGGAGTCATGCTGGTGCTATATATAGACAATGGTTTTATGTAAGCCGAGGTGAATCACTAGCTATTCCACATATATTTCCCCACACTCACTCAACACATGCTGAATCCCGGATACACACAGAGGTGACACGTCATATGGGTGACAGTAAACAACAGCATGTGGTGAAAACGTATGCAATATTAATGACGATGGTATGGATTTGAGGAACAGTAGTCTGTCTACTAAGATCAACGCTTGTACAGTATGTGGTTGTGTACTTGTATGTGTGTGTGTGTGTGTGTGTGTGTGTGTGTGTGTGTGTGTGTGTGTGTGTGTGTGTGTGTGTGTGTGTGTGTGTGTGTGTGTGTGTGTGTGTGTGTGTGTGCGCGCGTGTGCGTGCGTGTGTGCGTTCACCACTCCCCCGGGCCTACCATGATGATGGTAATTACAGCATGTTAATCAAAGCTCTGACAAGATTGATTAATGGTGTTATGTGAGGGGAGGAACATGTATGTCTCTTTCCAGCAAATCTCTCTCACACACACGTATGCGCGCACATGAACCCTTCCTACATTTCTCTAAAATGGACGTTCCCACATCTGTCCCTCCTTCTCTCTCCCCTTTTGATATATACAGTCTCCTCTCCAATCCACTGTTTGAGTTGTACTTCGTCATGCTCGCCAGAAATAGACAAATATCAGCTTGTAGATCGGCTATTTTCGGGAGAGTGACGCCATCAAAAGACAAAGAATGAATTAACCGTGACACAGCTTGACACCAGAGTATCCAGCCATACTAAAAATATCTAGGTCTTCAACAGGGGTCCGGGACACCTAGGGGGTCCTCAGACTTCTAAAGGGGGTCCTCCAAATCTTCCAAATCTTTTTATACCAGTAAGACTCCCTAATCGGGAGATAAGCGACCGTCAGGTCACAGTATACACAAAGAGGCCTGTAAGTGGCATTGGTTCCACCCACAAGTTTGTACGACAAACGGTTGATGAGTAAAGCCAAATAACATTTCGGCCAATCAGAGGAGGGGGCGGGGCTAAGTTAAACCAATTAAGGTGAAGGACTGTTAATGAAGTTAATTGACACCACCCACAAGTGTGTACGACAAACAGGTAATGAGTAAAGGCAAATAAAGTTTGGGCCAATCAGAGGAGGGGGCGGGGCTAAGTTAAACCAATTAAGGTGAAGGACTCTTAATCAAGTCAATTGACACCACCCACAAGTTTGTATGACAAACGGTTGATGAGTTTAGGCAAATAAAGTTCTGGCCAATCATAGGAGGGGGCGGGGCAAAGTTAAACCAATTAAGGACTTTTAATCAAGTCAATTGACACCGCCCACAAGTTTGTACGACAAACGGTTGATGAGTAAAGCCAAAAAAAGTTTTGGCCAATGAGGGGAGGGGGCGGGGCAAAGTTAAACCAATGAAGGTGAAGGACTGTTGGATCACTAGGAGTCAGTGGTCCCCAGGAATTCCCCGTGAGCAGCCCAGTTGGGGTGTTGATTTGGTCATTTTTGCACTATTTGGCAGCGGTGGCGCGGCAGGGGGTCCGTGGAGGTGCGGGGGACCTGAAGGTTGTGGTTTGGCAGGCAAGGAGTGTGTGTGTAAAATTTCACATGGATAGCGGCAACGATGGCGGAGATATGAGTAGGGCAAAAGTGAGACGTGACTTGACGTGACAGACTGACTGACTGACGGACGGACGGACTGACAGACAGCCGGTGGAGGTTTTGATAGTAAATGCGACCTGACGCTCGCAATTAACAACTTGAACCCTAGTGTCCATATTCTGAGAACTGTAGCCAAAAATAGCAGACCTACAAGCTCACAACGCCTCGCAACGCGAGGCGTTGTGAGCTTGTAGATCGGCTATTTTCGGCAAAGAGGTTTGGTGTAGAAGGGAAAAAGAGCAGACCAAGTACAGTAAAAGGTCAAGTTTATTAGGTAATAACGGCTCAAGTGGTTAAATATCTGAAAACACAAATTGACATTAATCCAAAATACACTGATGATTGTGCCGTCAAACGATGAAACTATATGGAATCTAAGGTTGTGGGGGTCCCTGCTTTGTCTCTCTCTCAACGAAGGGGTCCTTGGCCTGAAAACGTTGAAGACCCCTGATCTAAGTGGATGTGATTCACACACACACACACACACACGCACCTAGGCATAGATAGAGGCAAATGCTCACGCATGCAGGCACACGCAATGCACACGCTCGCATGCACACACGCCAAAAATAGAGCCTCTCTATTGATCTCCTCGCCCACGCCATAATGAAGAAGGGGAGGTGTTAAAATGAGTTATTTGAAAACAGGTGCATGGCTAGATGAAGGGATTACAGCTGGAGAGAGAGAGCGAGAGAGAGAGAGAGAGAGAGAGAGAGAGAGAGAGAGAGAGAGAGAGAGAAAGAGAGATAGAGAATAAGAAGGAAGAAAGGGAAGGAGGTATGGAGGCAAAGAACAGAGAGGGAATTAATTAGAGAGAAAGAAACAAAAGAAGCATGAAGAGGAAGCAGAGAGACAGCGAGAGAGAGAGAGAGAGAGAGAGAGAGAGAGAGAGAGAGAGAGAGAGAGAGAGAGAGAGAGAGAGAGGGCAGGAAGCAACGTGGTCGCCATGGTAGCCAAATCTCTCCTTCCTCTACTCTGGAGAAAGCACCTTTGACATCGGCTGGTGATGTCTGTGTGATGATTTAGGCCTACCACACACACACACACACACACACACACACACACACACACACACACACACACACACACACACACACACACACACACACACACACACACACACACACACACACACACACACACACGTATGTCAGGCACACACTCAAAACACTCAGACAGTCAGACAGTCATGCACGCTGTGAAATCTGTAATGTTCATTTAACCCTGAGAAGGATACAGGTCCATTTGGTTACATTGTGTACACTCTCTGAGTCGCTAATGGATAAAGTTCAGTAATACCCCAAATTTGCACGCACGCACACTAGGGATGGGATGATATGAAAATGTCATATCACGATTATTGTGACAAAAAGAAATCTCGATTTACGATATCGCGATAATCATAATC
The DNA here is from genome assembly GCF_963921795.1 of Nannobrachium achirus. NCBI lineage: Eukaryota > Metazoa > Chordata > Actinopteri > Myctophiformes > Myctophidae > Nannobrachium > Nannobrachium achirus. The sequence goes on along the minus strand of NC_137813.1, from coordinate 26,797,658 downwards.
CATTATCCTGGGGCGGAACATATGCCAACAAATAGCAGATACAAGCTCGGCAAAGACATTTGATAGAGTGTGAAAAAAAGGCTGTATCAAGTATTACGTATATTATAAGTACCTTTTACCAATAGAAGATTTACAGTAAATGGTGCCGGATATGCAGCTCACACACACACACGCGCGCGTGCGGGCACACACACACTAACACACACAAGGAAGCGAGAGAGAGAGAGATGTTGCTAATGTGTCACGACAAAGGGAAAAGGTCACCTTAAATGCACCCATCAAACACAGTGTTCAAAGATCAAAGCATGAGAACCTGCCTTCCCCGAGCCATTCTCTCTCTCTTCTGCCTTTCCAGCCTTCAGACATGTGCATCACTCTGCATTGCATTCCGTTACATCACGTTAGAATAATACAGACAGGGAGTCTCAAACACACACACACACACACACACACACACACACACACACACACACACACACACACACACACACACACACACACACACACACACACACACACACACACACACACACACACACACACACAGGTTTTGGAGGAAATTGCATTACAATTATTCCATATCCCCTAACACTAGAAACAACATGGATTACAATGGCCATGCATTGCTTACAGGTCTGCAGATGTGCAACAGGAAGAAAGTATTCATTAGTCAGTGGTTCTCAAACTTGGGGTCAGGACTCGGGACCTCAAGTGGGGTCCCCAAATGATTTTGTGGGGTCCCCAGATGATTAGTTTAATGTCATTTCATTTTCTTTTCTCACCCAACAGTAAACAAACCAACACAGAGTATACCATCAACCAGTGCAGATACCATCCAATGCAACTATTTGTTTTGCACGAAAAACATTCCTTGGGCTAAAAATGGCCCCCATAAAACCATGGTTTAGTGATGAGTCGTCACTTTTCACTGTTTTGTGGGGGCCGTGTTTCGGAAAGGAATGGTTTTCGTGAAAAAAGAATGTTTGCATTGGATTCAGAATCATGAAAAACCCCTAGTTTGACCCTTCACATGCTACTTAAAGCATATTTATTTTTTGTATTATTTTACTGTATAGTAAAGTCTATGAGAGCCCAACCTTTATTGGCTCCCACAAGTTTCCCAAGACAAATCTGTGATGTCCCTAAAGCCAAAAATGTTCCATTATGGCATGTTCTAACTGTGTGCCAAATGTCATGCTTCTTTCATAAAGTGCACGATTTGTGCACAAAACGCTCAGACTATGTACAACCCAAAAGGAAATGTTGGCATGCATACACAAGTCATCAAGACTAAAGGCCCATTCCCACTGGGCCAGATAACAGATATCTGGAGATATTTCTCCAGATATTTTTCAATGCAAAGTGGATGGTAGATACAGATAAAAAAACATTTGCCACAGATAAAAGTATCTGTGGCAAATATCTGTGGTATATATTTTTTTTATCTGTATCTACCATCCACTTTGCATTGAAAAATATCTGGAGAAATATCTCCAGATATCTGTTATCTGGCCCAGTGGGAATGGGCCTTTAGGCTGGACTCACACATATGCGTGAAACATCGACTCCGTATCGTCTGAGAATGGCCACTGGGGGCGCCGTACTAATGCATTGTCAATGGAAGGTTGTTTGGTTTTTTGTCGTTGCCGTGTCTCTAGCTCAACCACAGCCTGTCTTTTGGCCAAGAGACACGGCAACGACAAAACACCAAACAACCTTCCATTGACAATGCATTAGTACGGCGCCCCCAGTGGCCATTCTCAGACGATACGGTCGCGATAGCTGTCGCAAATGTCTGTACGGCGCCTTACTCCCTGAATTCATATTACAATAAACATCTCAACACCTTCTGATAAATACACAAAGACGGAGGGCACAGCTCTGTTTATGCGGCTACCTTTTCTCTTCTTTGCAGGGGTGGGATTCCAAAAAAAATATTGTTCTCTGATCCTGAAGTATTTTCTCACTGCAAATGCAGTAGAACCTTGATGTGGGCTACAGAAAACAAAAACAAAAAACAGGCCTGTGAAGGCACACATCATATCATAAAAGTGCATATTGTGGAGAAATTATAAACCGTAAAATAACTCTAGACATTTCTTGGTAAGCCTTGAGTCAACAGCACAACTTTTTTGCGGGGGAAACTACTTTTCTGTGTGATCAAGGTTTAGGCAACTCATCATGTCAGCTCACGTCCAAACATCATTCTCCATTCACTATCCAATAATGAGTTGACAACATATTCCATGATGATCAACAACAGTACAGTAGCCTATCCTGTTTATCCATTGATTGTCCTGACTGAGTTTTCTGCTCTAAACTGACGACACACACACACACACACACACACACACACACACACACACACACACACACACACACACACACACACAGGTTGGTCCCTACTTCCTGTTGTCACCCATAAACCCTGCCCACTCTCTCAAGGTAAATTTTGCCCCAAGTAAAGAAGATAGGCCGCTGATGATATGCAGGCAGGCTACGAATGATTGAATGACGATTGTTGACACTCAGCAGCAACAGCTGTGGTGGACTGTGGTGCACCCTAGAGTTATAGTATAAGTATAGAGAGGGCACCAGATATCCCCGCCCGTCCACTTGTATTGCTCACCCAGCGCATGAAGCTGAATTTCACCCCTTCTCCCTGTTGTAGAATGTGACGTAGTGGGGCCTAAGTGACGCGTTTTGAGTCATGCCGCCCTGGGCATTTGCCCTGCTTGCCCCCTCCTTTGATCGCCTCTGTGTAATAGGCATTATGTTTTTGTCCACACATACATACCGTAAGTACACCCCATTGAATATTGTGTGTTACCTCAGGTCCAGGAAGATCCTGGGAAATTCATTACATTTCGACAATGTTGTGGTCAAAAGCCACAATGACCTCACAAGACTTTTTGGCCCATAACCAGCAATCTGGGAGCACATCCAGTTAAAGAAAATAGGAAAAAAAAGACAGATATTGTCACTGTGGCCTCATTTCCACCTTTAGGACATTTCACTACATCTGCTTTGTTCCCTCCATAGCATGGAAACCTTTAACCTATAAATATAGTTTCATCTCTAAAAAGGTGTAGATTGTGGAGATTAACCACTTTCAACCTGGGGTTCCTATTTTGGGCATGTCAATATAGATTAACATTGTTCATCGCTAAGTGCCAATTCACATACAACACACTGCGTGGAGCCTCTTTCGTCTGATTTCATGTATACCGATGGGTTGATTGAGGGCTATGTGGACTATGACCTGCTATACATGTAATACATTGTTAGACCCATTTGTGTCACTTACCTTAGATGATGCATATAGCTTGGGAGCTACAGAAGGCAGATACACTCGAGAGGTTACACGCGCGCGTGGGTTATGAACTGTACATACTGTACTGTGACATGTCAAGCAGATGACCAATCTGGCGGTCTATTTAAGCTCACCTCTCAGTTGTTCTTCTTGCTGCCAGCGTCACTGAAGGTTGCTGTGTGATTCCTTGCCTCACCGCAGAGGCGAATTGGGTATGGCAAGGTTGGCTCCAGGGGAAAAAAATGTAATGTATCCTACTTCTTAAAATAAGTTCACGGATGTCTCTATGACTATCCGCGTTGATTATTCTGTTATTAAATCACTTTAAACTAACTACGATGCAAATTAAAACAAAATTATCGCTTTCACCAGGTATTATATTCTCCATGTGCACTTGTATCCTCCTTATCTTGACAAATGGTTTATTCCCAGGTTCAGTAGGTCAGCACAGGTGCAGTGTATTAGTGTTAATTAGCAGCAGCGGCACATTATTTTTCAAGTGTGGCAGACATTTGTTTACTTGTGCCATGCAGTAAAATAATACTACAGTATCTACTACTTACTATCTCCTACTTACCTGTTGCTAAGGTATGGCAACATGACTGGTGTCATGCACGCACGCCTTCTCGCGAGTGAATGACACCGGTCAATGTTGCCATATCTTAGCTTTTGCTGAACTGACGGCACTGCCCCACCGCCACCCTAGCTCCACCAGCTCTCTCTAGGTCGTCCTCAGACGAGCCCTCCATCGTTGTTTCCAGTCATCTCGGTTCTCCATACATCTGGCCAGCTCATTGGGGTTCTGTGTCCCTACGTCTTCCTTGAGTACGTCCACGTATGTTTTTGTGGGACGTCCTCGCGACCGGTGCCCATGTGTTGGCTCCCACAGTACCAATTTGCTGGCTGGAAGCTCCTGGTGTCTTTGGCAGTGTCCTGCTAGTCTCATTCTTCTGGTGGCAATTTTCTCGGCCTCTGCCTTCCCTAAGGGGTCTTTCCCCCTTGGGAAGGGGGAGAGGGGGTTGATATATCTCCCTCCTCTTACATGGTAGCAGTGGCCGAATTCCCGAGATCAAATATTCACACTTGATTTTACATTTAAAATACATATTTAAATCAAATGTTTTCCAGCGGTGCTAGCTGCTCCAATATGTGACTTTGTGTGTATGTCCATGTGCATATGTATGTCCCTATCCGTACGTTCCTGTCTGATTGGACAACATATATCCCTGTGACATCATGGTCTATACCAAGCCCCCAGAACCACAGTAGAGCAGTGGTTCTCAACCTGTGGGTCGGGACCCCCAGGGGGGTCCACAAATTATTTTGGGGGGGTCCCCAGATGATTAACTTAATGTGAAACATTGTTTTCTCACTCAACTGTAAACAAACCAACATAAAGTTTAAGTGTATAGAGGGTATCTGAACATTCCTAAAGTGACAATTTAAGGACTTTTTAATACCTCCAAAATGTCAAATGAAACATTGGCCAAATTCAGGCAAATTGTCAAATATTAGAGGCAGAAATTGTGAAAATAGTCGATCTACATGTTCACAAAACGCGAGGCGTTGTGAGCATGTAGATCTGCTATATTCACAATAGAACCGTGTTATACAAAATGTAATTCCTCAACTCTTAGTGCTCGTCAGGGTGGGGGGTCCCCAGTTAAAATATGATTATTTTGTGGGTCGCGGCCTGAAAAGGTTGAGAACCACTGCAGTAGAGCATTGAAGCAGCTTTTAGCCTAGTGGTCAAACCTGGAGGTGCAGTTAAACGCTACTGCGCTTGTGTATGCTACTGCTAAGGCTACTGTTTACCCTATAGTGCGCCTGCTCAATAAATCCATGGATCATCCAGATGATCCAATTTCCCCCACAATGCACCTGGATTCTGCTTCTTCCGGGTGCTTCAAACGCCACTGAGCAACTTGCATTGGAATGAATCGCTGGGGGCGGGGCTGTCCGCTCTCTATTTTATATAACTCTATGGTCTATACCAGGGGTCTTCAGCAGGGGGTCCGGGACCCCTAGGGGGTCCTCAGAGTTACTACAGGGGGTCCTCCAAATCTTTGTGTGATAGAAACTTCTTTTCTCTTTTTTATATCACTTGAACCCTAGCATCCATATTATATTCAGAGAACTTTAGTCAAAAATAGCAGATCTACAAGCTCACAATGCCTCACAGTGCGAGTCGTTGTGAGCTTGTAGATCTGCTATTTTCAGCAAAGAGGTTTGGTGTAAAGGGGAAAAAGAGCAGACTAAGTACAGAGTGAAAGGTCAAGTTAATTAAGTATTGACGGTTTAAGACGGTTTAAATATCTGAAATTGACATAAATCCAAAATATACTGAGGATAGTGCTGTCAAACAATGAAACTATATGGAATCTCTGAAAAGGTTGTGGGGGTCCCTGCTTCATCTCTCTCTCAACTAAGGGGTCCTTGGCCTGAAAACGACGCCTGCTCTATACATCATCATCAAACTGTACTTGTGCTACCCACACTGTTTCTTCAGTATTTTCTAGTGTGAAATGTGAAGTGAGTTTTTAAAATTCTATTCATGAGTTTGCTGACCTGAACTATATGTGCCTCTGTATAAGATTAGGTTGCATTTCATACCTACCTGGCCTCCTGTCCGGTCTCGTAGTCAGAGAGACATGGGGTCAGATATTGGCATGGCTCAGGGACACCCCAAGGACACCCCAAGCCCCCAGAACAGCTTGTATATATTGAAGCTCAATATCAAGCCAAAGCTGGCGGGGTGAAAGATACACAAGCAAAAGAGCGCGCCGCTGGGGTCTGCTATGGGGTTCAATGGACGTTTGTGACGTAATTACGTCTCGACATCAAACATTTTGGCAACTACACAGTTGCCAATTTCCCCCACAATGCACTGGAATTCAGCTACTTCCGCATGCTTCTAAACACCACTGAGCACTTGCATTGAAATGAATTGCTGGGGGCGGGGCTATCCGCTCTCTATATACTCCATGGGACACCCCTGCCATGCATAGCATGAGACAGAGGAGGCACACATTAAGTTGATGTGCATCCAATGTCCCTTGGAGCTAAACACATACCACATAGACCCATACATACTGGGGATGGGTCCATATGGAATTTCATTATCGTGATAATCAAAATATCCCCAACATCCATTATCCTGGGGCGGAACATTTTCCAAATAAATAGCTGACCTACAAGCTAATTTTTTGGCAAAAAGATTTGGTAGAGAGTGAAAACAAGACTGTATCAAGTTACGTATATTATAAGTACATTTTACCAATAGGGGTTTAAATGGTACCGGATATGCAGCTCGGCAAATAAAAGGTGAATTGATCCTAGTGTATGACGGAGGACGATTTCACAATAATTTAAATCTCCATGATACGATTATCGCAAGTGTTTTATATCACGATAAACGATAATATCGCTTATCGTCCCATCCCTAATACATACAGAAACATCTGTGGGGTTAGAATGAACCCCAGAGCATGCTTTGTGTAATTGTGTTCAATATGTTAGTCGTGTCTTCCCAATTAATTGCACCAACCACAACTGAACTCTCTCATGACTTAGGTAATGCTTCCTTTAAGCTGCCTCTTCCCCTTCATCACTTAAATGGACTTAAGTTAGTACAATCAATACTGGGTTTCTGCCTTATGAGTCCATAGAGCCTTGCTGATTGTAATGGCATTGGCTGTCAGCTACTAAAACCCCAGGGTGCTAGTTTCCAGAACAATGGCTCTTTTGACGACTATAGGCAGCATGTAGGCCTATTGTACGATCCATATCGCCCAGGGTAGCGCAACAGTGGTACCGGTAACAGGAAAACTCAACCTAAAACAAACTCGACCTTATTCGCACGACCGGCGTTTCCCAACGGGTCTGTGGCCTTGCAGAATAGACAAAACTGTTAGGATTTAGAAGACATTATAGAATGTGCCTATCAGTGGTTAAGGACCCCCTAAATGTGTTTTTGGCAGCGGACCCCCATCTCAAAATATTTTGTTCCACGGATAGACCCCTGTATCGCAAAATATTTTGTTCCAGGGACCCCCAGAAGCAAAGATTAGATTTTGGTCTATTCTGCATCTAGCTTAAGGCCACAGACCCATTGGGAAACACGCGGCCGTGCGAATGAGGTCAAGTTTGTTTTAGGTCGAGTTTTCCTGTATTCGTGGTACCCATCTCCGGCTTACCTGACAGTCTTCAAGAGGTGGGGTAACGCTGTACATGCCAAGATCAAGACGCTGACCAGTGCTGAAAATACAATGATTATCAGTGTGTAAAGTAACTAAGTATATATATTTACTCAAGTACCGTACTTACCGGTAACTACAATTTTGAGGTATTTTTACTTTAATGGAGTATTTCCAGTTTTCAGTACTTTTACCTCTCCACATCAAATATTTTACTTTTACTCCCCTACGATTAGAAAACTTTAGGTACTACCCGTAGTTACTTTGCAGGTATAAATGATAATATTATAAAACATACAATAACCGCTTTAGCCCTATATACTATTCATTTTGAAAATAGCTGATCTACAAGCTTACAACGTGTTTATGAAGATATGTTGAAAAGTGGTGGAGTGCCCCTTTAAAGTAGGACTGTCATCTAAAGGGGTACTGTCACTTTAAAAAGTAATCTTAAAATATTAGTTAATATGTTTATGATGTCATTGTGAGAATGCACAATTATAAGCCAATCAAATTAATTGACTGTACTTAGACTACTTACTGTACTGGTCAGCTGTTGTTGGGGGTGAGGGGCAGATTACACTGACATGAGTTTCAGACTATTTCAGACCGTTTTCAGAGAGACCACGTGACCTACTGTATCATACTATTATAATTTTGGAGCGTGTCAGCAGGCCTTTTAAGTAAAAAATGTGAGTACTTTTTCCACCACTGATAGGCTATTTTGCGATGTAACACGCTATGTCTTGCCTTTGCTACTTTTGGGGGTCCAAAACATACCCAATTAGGTTTTGAATGTGGCCTGTTTGTTAATTTGGAAAGTTACTTTCACCTTTAATTGAATTTGTCCCAGACTCAATGACTCGAGACAGAATAATAAACAAGCAGAGGCTTATTCGGGCCTTTAGCGAATAACGTATAGTCTATGTGGAACATTAAAAGCAGCCCAAACCGTGCAACATTAAATGAAATCTGGAAAGCACAAAATAGGCCTATACAGGCCCTTGGCTATCACGCAACACCAAACTACAAATCTTTAATTCTAATGTCAAAACCACCCTACTCTACTCTACAGCTCTGAAATCTGGAAGATAACCAATAACGACATTTCTCAATTTTCTCAAGGCGATGAGGTCGACTTTGGAAAAGGGTCGGCTTTTCCTGCTACCTTCTCAACCGCTGCCTCCAACTTGCCCAACACCATCTCCAATGTCAACTTATTGTGGGACCTCACAAAACAGGAAACGATAGACATCCAGGAAGAGAGGAAGGCCTAGCTAGAGCCACCTGGAGAAGAACCACAGAGCAGGAGATGAAGGCACAGGGGCTGTCATGGCAACAACACGGATCAGAGGGCACAAGACCGGGGAGGATGGAAACGTTTCGGATCGTTTCGCCAATGGCCTACATTATGTTCCTCAGGGAATTTAAAGGCCTAAGTAAGTAAGTACTAAGACAAGTAAACGCTGCAGGCTGCTGGCAGTCACTGTGGGGTTTACATTCTTGTTTCCCTCTCCTGTCTCTGGAAAGAAAGCTACTAGTGATATTATAAAGGCAGGAGGGACATCTAGTGGTTAGTCTTGGGATTGCTGTAAAGTGATGCATAATATTATATACTTTGTTTAATTTACCCTCGTTTTGTTGTGAATCCGACAAATCTGGCAGCAACAATAAATGGGGGGATAAGATTTCTCCTAAAAAAATTAAGGGTTTGATTTTTTTTCCCACGCTAAATGGTTTAGAGATTATTATCGTTATTCCTGACGTCACATATTTTAGGCCTATATGAACACTCTAATCCTCTGATATTTTTCCTGTATACACAGGGTTGTTAAGTAACGGATTACATGTAACGGGATTACGTAATCAGATTACAAAAAACAGGTAACTTGTAAAGTCTCAGGTTACATTTTAAAATGAGTAATCTGGATTACAGTAACGGATCTGAATGATGGGGGTTACATGCTGGATTACATTCTCCCCTTTGCCCTCATGAATTTTACAAATAAGTTATAACGCCAAACAATAAAATAATCAAGTCGAATCAGTGTAAAGTACTGCCACATCGCTTTATAAGATTCTGTTGTCCTTTTCCTAATTTCATTGGCTCAATATTCTTGTCTAGTTATCAATGGTAAAACTTGTTTTATTTAATTAGAGTTTTGCTAAACAGTAATCCAAAAGTAACTGAAAGTAACTAGTAGTTACTTTTTAAATTGTGATAATCAGATTACGTTACTGACTACATTTTCTTTGCAAGTAACTTGTAACTGTAGGGGATTCCTTTTTAAAAGTAACCCTAACAACCCTGTGTATACATAAATTGAGAATTGAACTGTCGGGATGATGAAATGAATAAAAGAATGTGTACTTTGATGAGAGCATGTGGGCTATAGATGTGTTTGCCCGGCTCCTGCTGGAAGGTCATTTTTTGGACAAAAGAATGCAGTAACAAAGATTAAGACATTTAATTTGAACTCTTGTATATTTAGCCTATTGGGGAAAAAAGCTATAGCCTATTACTTAGAAATATTGTATACATTTTTTACATAATTTGCAAATATGCAAAATGGTATGTAGATGAAATCCTACTATCAATCCTATCAATGACCACAACGCCTAAAATTACAACAGAAAGGGAGATTAATAGGGGTGTAATGATATAGTAACTGTATCGAAATATCGTTTTTAACTTAAAAAATCGAAGTATATCTAAATGAAAACTGCTAAAATCGAATCGTATCGTTTTATTTTGTATCGTATCGAATCGGCAGTGCAAAGAATCGATTGTATCGATACTACCTACTTGCATTGTATTTATCATTTTTAAGAAGAAAAAATGAAAAGGATGGGGTTAATTACTTTTCCTTTCCATATAGCTACACTGGTCTATCGATACATTTGTGTAATCTCTGGGTTCATGTCAAGGTGCAGGTTTGTCAATATACAATGTAGATGTATTTGGCAGATAATCACAGTGTTTACTTATTTATATCCATAATAATACATGTTTCCCTTAAAAACCTGCACTATCCACACCTTTCACACAGATTTAATTTCTTTGCTAAATAGTTACTATATCGATTTTAAATCATTGAATCGAATCGTATCGTATCGCCATAAATAAATCAATATCGTCCATGTATCGTATCGTCAACCATGTATCGTGATATGTATCGAATCGCTATTAAAATGTATCGTTACACCCCTAGAGATTAAGCATGAAATGCTGTTTAAGGAACTCCTCTGCACTTGTCCAGTCAAATCTATTAATGAAATCCCCTGTCTCACCAAGTTCATTGCTAATTGTGAGAGGAGGCTATTCCATCTATGGTGGGACCTAACAAGCGTAAAATGAGAGGAAATGCAGAACTGATTAAACTATTACTCATATTATCCTGTAATTAACATAATGATCATAATGATAGTTCACTGATTGAGCGCGAAGAGAGAGGAATAGATTAGGCTATGTGCAGAAAATGTTTCACGACATCACGTCAAAGCAATGGGAACATTCTATTAGGCCTAAATGAAGAAATAAAATCAGTGTCAAACAAAGGCAATGATTCTTATGATAATTTCATTAATTAGCTATTGCACTACAGACTTGTGAGTGTTGTCAGTGATTCAGGTGTCAGTGCTGTAACAGCTTATAACAAAACAATACTTAAATCAAGGAAAATGGAAGTCCAACATTACTAAAGTGATTCACCAAAGGCGGGATTTGATCAAAAAACATGTTTTTTAATGCATGTGGTTTTGAAGACCATAGTTAGGCATTACAATTCTGGAATGTCTGTCGTATACGAGGGAGTGAAAAGTAGAATTGACACAGAACGTCAAGGCACCGCGCAGAACGCTTGAATACATTTTATGCAGTGGTTTATCGACTTAAATGTTAACCTGCAACTATAATAATACTGTCAAATAAAACTCTTGTTAGTGCAAGCTTTTGAGTTGTGGCAGGCATTCAAGGAAATAACACTGTGTGTGGTGTTTGCATGTCTATATCTATCTATCTATATATGTTGTGCGTGTCCGTTTTTTCTATCCTTGGCTCTGTTGCATCTGCCACTCGTTGACACGGCCACTGTGAAGACTAATTTATACTTCATTGTAGGCCTATACCAAACAAATCTTATTTTCATCTGAACAAAGTAGCCTATCAAAATATAAATGAGCATTAGGAGAATGAACATTTGTCTGGGTCTGAGTGTAATATTAACAGGTATTACTAATGCAACATGTATAAGGCACTGCAGTTAGAACATGTTTTTAGTTACCCCATACGTATGCTCATCAATCGCCTGACTTTGGTTCTTTAGCTCTGGGATTTGGCCACATATGGTCACCATCCCTGGTTTGAGACGCCGGTGGAATAATATTCCTATTTCCATTTTATTCAAACGTCATATTGCAAATTTTAATGGATTCACATGAGCTACAGTAGGTAGCTTTGGGGACAGATTTCAGTAGCCATGATGCTAGGACAATTCATAACCCCGATGCAATAGTAAACTAAAACAAGAAAACAAAACAAAAACAAGTTAACCTAACAAATGCATTTGTGTTGTTTGGGTGGGTATGTCCTTTGGCCTGGCTGCAGCAGGAGCATTAAGATACATTCTACTTGATTTCAATGCTCGTGATACGGACGTCCCCTTCAAAGAAGATATACTGATACTTGTCAGCACCAATGCGGTTGGGGAAGTGGATCTCAGAACCGTCGCTCAAAACCACCAGGAACTCCGCTGGAGTGAACGTAATAGTGATCTATAAGGAGGGAGAGAGAGAGAGAGAGAGAGATAAAGAGAGAGAGATCATAAAAGAGCTCTACAACCATGCAGTAAAAAGTAAAATAAATGCAGATTCCATTATCAAGAACCCTTCACACCCCTTCACCACTCCTTTTAGTTACTCCCAGTCCCATTATGCTGCCATTTCAAGGTTCCTCTGGCTAAAAGAAAATGCAAAACAAGGACTCTTTCATTCCCACGGCGATATCACAATAGTGAGATAGTCCATTTGACTATCATGAATATTTACAAATATATAAATAAAATGCTTTTTATGTTGTTATATGAAGTTCTATTGTGTTGCCCCTCACCTTGAAACATTTTCACTATCACTATTTGATGAACAATAATGTTTTTGGAATCTGTAATCATTATGTCAACCCCATGGCCCATGAGTTGAATATGTTGAAGTGCAATGACACAAAGATTCCACCAGAGGTCACTCATGGAGAGCAGAAATTGTAAATGGTCTACTCTGCATTCCTACAGATCCATCTAAAAAACTGAATATTGTGTAAACCAGAAATGACAAAAGTCATTATATAATGATCAGGTTGCACTTGGCATTTTCTTTAGCATAACAAAGAATAATCAAGTTATGGCCCCTGCTATATTATGCTCTGTGTATGTAGTGTGCGTGCTGTCTGTGGGCATTTCCATGCAAATGTACTTCCAAAATAGAAAGTAGGCTACACATAAACATTGCATGTGTATGCCACAGCGTTGACATACACACATGGGGAGCGTAGAGCTGTTTCTTTTTTGTTATTTTTTTTTTCATTTTTTTTTTTTTCAGACAAACAGGACTAACAGACTTTGACTACACATAAGACAAAAGACATACAGGAAATCATACATACAGATAATAAGACAAATAACGGGGGAGGGAAAGAAATATATATACATATCAAGTGGTAAGAAGCTCCAAAAACAGCCGTGTGCGTACATGGTGGTGGGATGTCGATCATATTATCATAACCAAACTTACATACAGTAAGGATCATAAGCCAATCTAAATCAGTTGCCCCCTTCTAGAAAGTCTAAGAAGGGGGACCATACTTCAAGAAACACCTCTGCCTTGTCTTGCAATTCATACTTAAGCCTCTCCAGGGGTAACAAAGACATTATTTGGGCCATCCACATATGTTCGTTTGGGATTTCATCGGTCTTCCATAACGTCAAAATACATTTTTTGGCCAGAAACCTAAAGAAATCGAACAGCTTCCGATGTGAAGAGCTCATGGGTACATTTAGATCCACTCCCAACAGGTATAAAATAGGAGATTTTCTCAGTTTTAACTTGAAGATTTTTTCAATTGAAGCGTGAATTGTTTGCCAAATGGGTTTGATTTTGGAACAAAACCAGAACATGTGTGAATATGTACCCAAAGTTAATTTACATTTATTACACAATGGCGAATACTCCTGGGACATTTTGTTTAAACAAACTGGAGTTAGAAACGTTTTAAAAATAAATTTATAATTGTGTTCCAGCACTCTAGCGGGGAGCGAAGATGGATTTACTTTTGCACATATCATTGTCCATGTTTCTTGCTCTATAGTTAGATTTAAGCCTTTTCAGAGGTTGGAAGGATGAGGTCACTCTCCATTAAGAGTTTTATAGATCTTTGAAGTCAATTTAGACATAGATTGATTACTGAAAAACATTTTTTCTATTTCGTCTACTTGAAATCTAAATACGTTTTTCTTAATCAAGGATTGTAAAAAGTGTCTCACCTGTAAGTACTGAAAAAGGTTTGTAGAGGACAGACCATATTCTTCCTTTACCTCTGAAAAGGATTTCATGTCTGTGTCTCTGAATAGACAACCCAGATTGTTAACACCTTTAATAGTCCACCTATGTAAACCTATCTCACTTAAGCTTGCTGGAAAATCGGGATTATGAGAAATGGGTGAAAGTACAGATATATGCTTGTTAATTTTGCAGTATCTCTTACAATTTGGCCAGACTGATAAGATACTATTAATTACGAAGGATTTGTTCGGCCCTGCCAAACTCTTGTTTATAAATGGAATAGTTTTTAGCGGAATTGGGTGACTGAATTGGGATTCTATTGGTTTCCAAAGAGAATCTTCGGAATCATGAAACCATTCAGTCATTCGTTTAATTTGAGCTGACCAGTAGTATAACTTGAGATTAGGCAGAGCTAAACCTCCTTCTTTATAGGGTTTACATAAAGTGGCCAAAGAGATTCGCACTTTTTTGTGGTTCCAGAGAAATTTAGAAATATCTGCGTTTACATTTTTAAAGAATAATGGTGGGATGGGACAGGGTAATGACTGAAATAAGTAGTTTAATCTTGGTAAGTTCAGCGTAGAGCTGTTTCAATGTGTCATTAGACCGAGGTCCCATAGTCCGAGGCTAACCTGCCAACGCCAACCTTACTCAGACTAATGGGACCTCGGACTATCGAGATTTTCCTGTGGTAATATTTTTACATAGGCTCTGTCATGGTGAATTGACCACACATATGACGTTCAAACAACTAAATACTATCCTAAAATATCTTAAAAGTAAATTCGGTGCCACAAAAAAGAAGTTTGAGAGTGTTTAAGAAGGTACAAAAATACATCGGTGAAGAGAGCAATGGCCGCTGTTCGGCCTAATTCGTTTCCATTCTGAAACTCTCTTTCTTGCTGATGACGTGCTGATGACAAGCTGATGACAAGCTGATGACTAGGCACCAGGGGCGGCATAGATTAGGGGTAGAGAAACCGTCATTAGAACACGAAGGGTTCCTAGTTCGAATCCGGGCTCCCCGGGAGTTAATGTTGAAGGTCATTTATTGACGTCACATGCACGCGCCTTGAGATGTGTGCGTGCCTAAATGTGCGCATGGAGCAAATAGAAAATACTGCGCTGAACGAATCTCAAACAGTACCGACCACAGTAATGGAGCCATGTAGCCTATGAGGACGCAACGCACAATGCACATAGGCTACAGTCACTGCTGGAAACCTAGGTGTCAGTCAAAGTAGCCTATCCATATGCGCAAGCCCATCACTCACTGGTAAACCTGGTAAACCTGCAAATAGTCATTTGATTAGATAGGCTATGGCGCGTCGTCACTCTAATAGCCTATAACTCCATGGTTCTAGCAGCATGCACTGCCATCCGTGCGTGTGCATGTGGGAAATATATTGACCACACGGCGTCCGGTCGCGTCCGGCCTCGAAAGCACTACTGGGCCTACAGCACTGGGCACCCCGAGCGCACTGGCCAATACAAACTATACGTGAGTGCGCCGCCCTCCAGTAGCCATGGTGGGAATTTTCAAATGCACCTTTTTACTCAATATTCAATTTTTATTTTCTAGATCTGGATCTGTATTAAGCTTAGCTTTATCCAAAGAACTTCATTGTGTATTACATTCACCCATTTACACCCCTGCAGAGGCAGGAGTAACTGGGGATGCAACACGGAACCATGCGGTTCCTTGACGGCCCCTCTAGCTCCTGACCCGCTGCAGGTAACGGGGAAGATTTCACACCACGTGCATGGAAGCACTGAGGCTGATGACACACGCACGCGCACACACACACACACACACACACACACACACACACACACACACACACACACACACACACACACACACACACACACACGCACCTTAAACTCCTCTCCCAGCTTGAAGGGGAAGCCTCCCTCGCGATGCTCCTCGCACCAGTTGCCCTCCTGGTAGGAGTTGCACACCACAGCGTTCTCGTCTCCGTGGGCATTGAATCGAGGATTCATGTGCAGCACGATGTCCTTGTCATTGGGGCCGATGTTCAATGCAAAACTATGGCACACAGACACAAACAGGTACATTCAGTTTTCCAGGAGGTTGTACGTACAAAACGTTGTCTTATACTTCATGTCTGCAGTAAATCCGTTTCATGAATGAA
This sequence comes from Nannobrachium achirus, assembly GCF_963921795.1. Classification (NCBI taxonomy): domain Eukaryota; kingdom Metazoa; phylum Chordata; class Actinopteri; order Myctophiformes; family Myctophidae; genus Nannobrachium; species Nannobrachium achirus. Next base: position 26,781,441 of record NC_137813.1, on the reverse strand, counting down.
ATGGATGTAATATGTCAAAATAATAACAATGTACATAAAACAAATAGATATTTAATATTATACAAAAAAGTTACAAGTAATACACTTGGAGAAACATAGTTATAAGAAAGACAGATAATTTATACCAAGAAGAAAACACCTTTAAATGTACATTTCATAATATCTTACGATTGCACAGTATGTCAAGAAATAGTATAGTACAGTATAGAACAGTGTTTCTCAATCTTTTTTGGCTAGAGTACCCCCTTTCGCAGATTTTTGAATCCAAGTACCCCCTTTACCCGACAACAACATTTTCCCAACTGCAATTAAAACCATAACTAGCGGTATATAACAGTATAACCCCCCTTTTCAAGAATCTAACATCACAAAAAAAAAAAAAAAGGGAGTGAGAGTTTCAACACTGTGGCCATAACATCTTAGTCGTGAGTTAGACATGACAAACAAAACACAACAAGCAACCAGGTCTATAAAAAATAAGCCAAAAATAAGCAACTAGGGCTTGTGAAATGTGAAAGAATTGTGGTGTTCTCTGGAGGAGAGTTTCGCAAAATATCTACAATATCTCAGAATAGGGAAGAACAGAGAAACATAGCCCACAAGTTCAGATTCAAGTGCAGATAAACAGCTACAGTACTTTCATAACTTTTGTCTTGTCAACGGTTAAGAATCCAGACACAATTGCAGATAAACCATTTCTTTCACAATTTTTGTCTCACAAACATTCAGCTATCAGACACATTAACATTTACACCCTTCCTGTCAATTCGTCTGCAGTTTTGTAAGCTAAGCCTTTCTTCTAACTTGAATCTACTATTAGTCCCATTTAAGCTAAGTGTTCTGTCATGCTGATCTCACTCTGCTCATTGATACTTTTAGTAACATGTGAGTACTTTTTCCACCACTGATTTCACACGTGTTACCGTGTTCACTTTCAACATCACGGCAAATGAAACGGCAGCTTTTAATCTATGCATAAGGATAACAACTTTTAACAGCAAAGCGCCCGCAAAATTCTAGTAACAGTATATTCAAACAACATTCAAACACATACCAGTTGCCTGGTAGCCTTATATGTAATTTGGGTTGGCAACTACTGGTGTCATCATTAAACATAATAGTAAAAGTTTTTTCTCCTTCTAATTCAATTGTAGTTATTTAACTATGAATAATAGTATCATGGTTTATACTTCTATTTTTCTTTTTGGGGGCCATTATCTTGAGTACCCGCTGCAGTACCTCCGCGTACCCCTAGGGGTACACGTGCCCCCATTTGAGAAACACTGGTATAGAAGTTAAGCAAGATTAGTTAGAAGCAATGTAGAGTACTAAGATATGTTACAGAAAGTCTGTATGATTCAGGGACACTTACTTGGTGGCATCAGGTTTGGGGATACCTGCTAGGGTCAAGGTCTGTCCGACCTTGAAGGACATGTTCCTAATAGTCATTCCCTATATGCAGAGAGAGAGAGAGAGAGAGAGAGAGAGAGAGAGAGAGAGAAAGAGAGAGAGAGAGAGAGAACACTGTTATACAATACTCTGATGTAATGATATGCTACACTCTGTGTTCAGTACATCTTGCATCTTGTTAAAACCATAATATTGCTTCTGTGGTTTCAAGAGTTGCATTTCACATTCATTAATAATACAACTAGATGATGATGATATAACTTTGAGCACTGAAAAAAATAATGTAGCCATTCAGATATCTTATTTTACATCAGTAATGTTCATGTGAACTGGTTTGTTTATAGGCTTATCCATTATAATTATAAAATCGCTATGATTTATCACTCGTTTTCCACCGTGGACCACTTCCTCATTCACTCAAAGCGGACAGCAGCAGGAGTCATGTCCCCCGCCGCGTCCATTTCGAGACGCCGGAGGAGCCGATGAGATCTGTCGGGGCCATAGAATGTCCACGTTAGGTTAGTTCTGGCACAAAGCATTGAAAGCCTGGGACACTGGCAGAAGCGGAACCACACTGGTGGAACCAGAGGTAGCTTCAAGTTTTAATGTGCTGAACCATTTCATCTTAACCCTGGCCCCATACATTCAAATAATACAACACATGTTTCCAATCACTCTCTCCCATCATAGGACTGCTCACAGATTCCTACCGGTTCTTATCCCGGTCTTGGATGCCGTTCCCAGATTTCCATGCACTGACTTTTTGGCGTAGGAGACGTTAAAAATGTCTGACAAATGATGGGGGAAGGCTGTTGTTTAAATGAGTCACATTTTCCTCAACGGCCCCTAAGTGGATGGCTAGTGCAGAAGAAAAAAGGCTGAGCACAGCAGAACCCACTTCCAATCCAGGACTGTACTGTACATTAGGCATGATGGGAATATGGGAGTTGTACAGTGATTACTGTAGTGTCACAGACCACCACTGCTCACCATTCTCCCCCAAGTCCAATTACAGCCTTAGCAGCCCTTTGACAACTGACATCTCTTCCAACCGATGGTTAAACATGTGTATCAAATACCTGTCTAATGACTGTATGAGCACAGCAGACAGTGATGCAGTCATTATGTTGTTTTAGTGCATCTGTGACTCACAATCATTTACAGTGGAATAATTTACATTTAGCCACTGCCAGGTAATAATTAGCCTACATGACTGTAGTGTGTTCGTTGACGTTTTCTTAAGTTTCATGGTTTCTGAATTGAGGGCTCTTAAAAAAACCACTGGCAAAAGATACAATAAAAACATAAGCACTTTCAGTTCCTGAAAATACTTTTTTGTTTTGAAAGAGCAGGAGCAAATTTTGATTTATTAACTCCCTATCCCAAAAAAAAATCTATCCTAAGGTCTTTGGGACATGCACTGTTTCTCAAGGCAATACTGTAGCTGCTGATAACGTTTAGGAAATGTCATCAATGGTGGATAAAGTTTGTAATCACGTCCCAGGGTTCGATTCCAGCTGGAGTGTTATGTCTTCCCCTCTGTAATTCTTCCTGAATCTCAGATACTTTCCTATCTAAATAAAGTAAAGACTAAAAGCAAAAGTATGTTGCAAGAAGGTTGTGAAACATTGTATGAGAAATGTAGTCACATAGGTTGTAGCCTACTTCCACCCTGTTTTTCACCAAAATGGTTTGGTTATTTTGTGACCGACACCAGCTTGGCAACAAAGAAAAGAAAAAAGTATTGCCAATTTTTTATCAAAAAGGTTTAGTTTTCCCATAAATGTGGGCTAAAAAAAAGACACGGATCAGAAAGAGGAACGAACAGCCCAATGAAAGCTTGAATGAAGGGGATGGGTGAACATAGAGTGAGACCAAATTCTTTCCATGCTAGTCCTACTGTACAGTGTAACTGTAAACTTCATTAGGGCTGGGGCTGGGGTCGTATGGGGCTGGACTTGGCAACAAGTCAACATCATAACACACACTGCAAGGAGTAGAAATCCCTATGTGTGTGTGACATGCCGACCCACCTCCCAGCCTCTCCCCTGTCAGAGACACGAGACAGCTGGTGCCGGGCTCTCCACTGTCCAGAAACACACCCATTAAATATACAATAGCATACAGTAAAGCAGTGACTTTCAACCTGTTAAATTCCAACGACGGCCAATATTCTTTTGGCCACAGCAACCCACAGTCTATTTAGTTCCCCCGGGCGGTCAGACCCCACATTAAGAAATGGATTTGGTCTCCACAAAAAACAATTGACAAGTTCATGTTCATAATACAACTTAAATTGAAATCAATTGGTTCAATTTGCGTCCGTTTAGTGTTAATAAATTCACTAAATAAATGTAATTGTACTACAGCTGCTGTGTGATGCATTCATCTGATGGCCTCTGGTAAATTAGAAATGTACAATAAGCCTTTTGTAGTGAAACTAGGATTCCCTTACAGTAGCACAAACTCAAATCACATGCTGTTCCAAAATGCCTTCTTTTACCCAAAGAGATTACATCAAATCTTAAAATAGCAATTGACCACTTTGAACTGCAACCTCGATTTCACAACCCTTAATATAATTTTAAGCCTGCGTTTCTGCAAAACATTTACCCCTGTGAACAACAAATAGCTGAAGTGATATAGTGCCTACATTGTATCTTTACACCAGTAACACCATGTGTTGAGGAAGCTCATTACACAATCATATGTGTCAATAATATCATGACTACTGCATGGGAGAAAAGGCCTATTATAGAAAAAAAGAAAAGAAAAAGGCCACGTGATTAGAATGGACAAGTGCTATTTATGTTTGAGTGGATTTGGGATATAACTATTGAGAAATTAAGTGCTATACGGTATTATAATAATAAATCTGTTGCATTAAAATACAACTTATTTATTGTAGCCAAATTAAATTGTTAATAGCTTCCACATAGGTTACTATGAGGTGGATGATAATTTTGTTTGCCTATGTGGTCAGACCCTGTTTGGCAGCAGCCTAAATATTTTGACCATAAATGGTAATTGAAAGAACATGCAAAAGCAGATGTCTCAGACAAAAAAGGAAGTTACTAAAATGTATTTCGTAATATGCGCAACTGCAAAAACCTACGGAAGTTGTGAACACAAGTAGACAAAGGTGCTGGCACAGTCAAGCAGCTGTCATTAGTGTTCAAAGCATGGCTAATGTAAGTTAGCCCAACCCAAGTATAAAATATAAAAAGACAACAGCATAAAACAGGAGGAAAGTATAGTGTGAGAATGATACTTACACTCATTTTGCCTGCAGATCCTGTCTGGTACAAAGTAGAGAGAGAGAAAGAGAGAGAGAGTGCTGGTGCGTCGGGGCAGAACTGCACACTCACAGTCTCTTTATAGTAAGCATGTGTCAGCCTTACTTGACAGACGTTTTAAGTAGCCAATAGAATCGTGCCTACTAGGGAAGACTGCATGGTGACTTGGTGATATTAGACTTGGATCTAAATACACTATCCAGCAGCACATAGGAGAGAAGACTGTGAATTGTATTAACACATTGCCTGCCCCACGTTTTTTATTAAACTCTTCCAAAACATGTCAGGGTTTTGGAGCATTTTGACTCATTTGTAATGTAATATTTTGAAAATTTGTTTCTATGTCTATGAACAAATTGAGTATACCGATGGAAAGATTAAAATCTATACTTTATAAAAAAAAATAAACAAGAGTTTTATGTTCCATGATGATTTTTCAATGAATTTATTAGCGACTACTGCGCCTGCCCCAAATGGCCTAATTTGTTTAAAAAGGCTAGAAAAAAGGCTTTTTATGAAATAACATGAATAAGTCTCTTATTGGGTTGATTTTGTTGTTTCAAGCCAATAATTGGCACTGTGGCACTGTGTACTCAGTCTCAACACACACGCACACACTCACACACATGCATGCGCATGCACGCGCACGCGCGAACGTCACGAAGCACAAGGACCACCCTGAGCTCCTCCTATGACATTTCAGGCACACACACAAACACACGCGCACACACACACACACACACACACACACACACACACACACCCCACATGCGCGCGCACATCCACATGCGCGAGCACGCACGCGCCCCTGTGGAACACCTGTGTTCAGTGGCGTCAGTTCAGAACAAGCTAAGGTATGGCAACATGGCTAGTGTCTTGCACGCGTGCCCTCGTGCAGGCACGATGAAAAGTACATTTTTATTATTTCCCCCTGTAGCCAAGGTATGGCATTGGCAGCTGCATACCCCTGCCATACCCAATTGACGCCCCTGCCTGTGTTATGTCACGTGATTTCTTAGCTAACGGAAACTCAGATCGATGCAGAGAAAAGTTTGCTGGACCATTGGATCATTTTCCTTACTGTTGTTTAGCCACATGGATTATAGTTTTACGAGCCAGCAGACTGTTTGTTTATCAATGGAATATCTTTACGAGCCAGGAGTGCACTGGGGGGGAGGAGGTGACAGTGTATCAGGTAGGACCCTGGTTTTTTCCGTTTTTTTCATTGTGTGTCGTGTCGTATGGATGGATGTTGTTTTGCTGCGTGTGGCCAGGGGTGTCGCACCAAAATCTGGGCCCTGGCCACAAGGATTCACTGCGGGACCCCCATGATTGTTCTTCATAGGGGGGATTTCAAAAATAGCAGATGTACAAGCTCGCAGAGTGCCGCGCTGTGAGCTTGTAGATCTGCTATTTTTCAATAGCTAAAGTATAAAATAATTATGTCCCCTCCACCTTGGGCCCTAGTAGTGTAGGGTTTCCACTCGCACTCCCCCCTTGTGACACCCCTGTGTGTGTGCGCGTTCTACACACTCACTCCTCCTCTCCCACTATAAATACAGAGTGTCTTCACCTAAATACACTCAAATCTAAACGAATTCTACTGTCATCTCTAGGCTATCAATCAACTATCTAAACTCTAACTCTAACTATAAATATCCTATATTCAAATCTCAACCGAGCCACCCAACCGATCTTTTTTTTTCTTTCTTTTTTCTCCTCAGCTGGCTAGCTGGCTAGCCTGGCTTGTCGCGTCTAAAACAGCTGCAGACTTTTCTCCCTCTCTCTCTCTTGTATTTGGATTGCCTGATAACATGTATTTCAATGCAGTTTTTTGACCTTTTTTCTTCATTCACGTGAATGACCTGGTTCCCTTTGATGTTGCCCTACTGTATTAAGTCACAGGCAGCACCGGAGCACCATCAATTGTAAAACAATGAAAAGACTATAGAACGTTTATAAACGGGCTGGGCGGTAAATAGCTGGGCAAAATAGAACGTTTATAAACGGGCTGGGCGGCAGATGTGTTAATATGAAAATAATTATAGATAATTTATTACTTTAGGCCATTACTACAACATTGTAGTTGAGTTAGTCAGACAGCAAGGAGAGAAGAACGCAGGCCAGAGGGCCACCAGGCATGTAAAAATAGGCATCGCTATGTTGCCTGGGAGACAGCTAAATATTTGTAACTGCTAAAGACTGTATAGCTGTTAATGTAAGCACGTATGGCAGCTTTGCATTGAGATGACTTGAGAGGGGAATGAGGAAAGGGGAAAAAGTGAAAAGAGAGAGAGAAAAAAAGAAACTTTCACTTAAAAGAAACTTTCACTTAGTAGGCCTATATCCGTGACTCACTGACACATCCGATAGCCTTTTTCACCAGCTGACAGTGTTCAGTCTTCCCCTTTCTGTCTTGACCCTGTTCCTTCTATATGCTTTAGGAGAGTCTTAAAGAATATATAGATTTCAAACAGAGTCATAAATATTATTAATACATCCCTTAAAATGGGAGTTGGCCTAAGACTGCATGCCTCAGCCCTTACAGTAGAGCAGTCTAGGTGTGCATTGAGATCTTTTGACACATTATCATTGCACAATATACTATACAATTATTATTTTATTTAATCTACACTCATTTCACAATGCAGAGGGAAATTCTCTATCCTAAAGAAATATATAACTTATATTTAGTCACTTTGAATCTGGTGTGCCTATTTTGGTCCAGTCATTATGGACACAATGTTTTAAATCAATCAATCAATCAATCAATCAATCAATCAATCAATCAATCAATCAATAAATCAATGTATTTTCACAAATAAGAAAAATGGCAAAAATGGCAAGCTCACAATGTGTTGTGAATGTGATGCAAAACATTGTGCGCTTGAATATCTGCTAACACAGATGTGCCTTTAGATTTTGACATGCCCATTAGTGTGCCTTGGTAAAGCCACTGACACTGTTCAGTGACCTTTGGGTCCCTGGTCTGGACCTGGGCCTGACAAGCAGATTCAGAGATCCAGCTCTGGAGTTAATATTGCATGTTTATGTTTTGGTTCTTCTTGGTTTTGGCCTAGTAAGTTTAGCTTCGTAAAATTAACCATGAAATCCTCATAAATTACCTTGAGAGCTAGGTTTTGACTACTCAGCGTATATTCTAAACTGGTTCTGAATATACATTAGGCTACATAGACTTACAGGAACAAACAAGGAAGCTAAATTTTCATTAGTCTTGGAGAAGATGTGCATGTTTGGTGTCTTCTCACTATGCTTCCACTTCCACTATCATATGATTTAATTGAGAACACATGCTGTGATAATACACAATTGTATAATTGTGCCTTAAGCTGTCACAGGGTATAGCCCGTGCCCTATACACACACACACACACACACTGATACTGCTAAAGATAAACTCAATGATTGAGTGCATCTTTAGGAATGTTTAGGTGACTTGTGTGCTATGGGGAATGTATGGAAGGGTTATTGGAATGGAATGGAATTGTTCCTGTGTCCTGGTAGGATCTACTCCCTACAGTATATAAAGGAGTCTGCATGGACAGACAATCAGATAGAGATGCAGGGCCCTTTGTGAAAGCGTATATAGCCTGCAAGAGTTCTTAACCGTTTGGGTTGTTTTATTTTAAGTTATTTATTTATTCAACTTTTTCTCTAGTATTTTCGTATTGGCCAGCACTGCACTGTATATATTTGTGCAGGGACTGTTAGTACTCTTGGAGAAGAATACATACAGCTAAAATTGCATTCCTGGATTTGTGTCTGCTTGGAGCCTTGAACATCGGTCAACTGTTACATAAGCTCTCAAAACACTTCAGTCTGCAGTCAATAAATAGGTAAGTAATAATGAGTTTGTCAAATTAAACCAGGATGAGATAGAAATCTCATCAGTTGGCCCCAAAGCAAAAAAGGATGAGCTCAGAGACATAGCGACCTGAATTCCTGCCTTAATCTCAAGTCATAATTCAATTTTTGCAGGTTTTCCAAAAAAGTAATTTGAAAGGATATAGCTTAATCAGAGCTCAGCTTCTAGACTGCTAACATAAACAAAAGAGAGAGCACATCACTTCAGTCTTAACTAGACTTCACTGGCTTCCTGTGTTCTTCTACTTGTTTATAATGCTCTCAACGGAGGTTAGGGCCCAATATCCTCTACTGTATGCTTAGATACAGTATGCATTATTACATTAATACTACATAAACCACACGTAACATGATTACTTTGCATAAGTCTCATACATATGTACGTGCAAACATAAATTACATTTTATATCATAAATACTAACTTGACACCTATTATCTAAATCTCTGGACAGCAGCAGTGTTTGTTTATGGCCGTTGGTCGTTGCAGGCTTGTTGACACATCTGTGAGAGGGGTGTGGGAGAGAGGAGGGACTATAATTTATTAAGTGTACAGTAGTGTTTGGGATTGGACATCACACACATTGACAATTGATAGCCTGTATCACAGCAATGGTCTGTTTGTAAATTCCTTATCAACAACAACTCAACAATGCCTGCTTAAAAAAGGGGCACACCCACGCACGCACGCACGCACACACGCACACACAAATACACGCGCACACATGCACACACACACACACACACACACACACACACACACACACACACACACACACACACACACACACACACACACACACACACACACACACACACACACACACACACACACACACACACACACACACACACACACACACACACAAATGAAACATGGATAGACACGCACAAATGCATATACAATTGTGGCAGAGTAGTTCTGCCTGAAGATCAGAAGTCAACACTCCCTGCAATTATAGCCTAACAAACTTGTTGATTGAAAATTATGAAAAAGGTAATTTTCTTCATGAATTCTCTGCTCTATCTAATATTTTACACTAGGACAAAAGCAGATATGTGAAGGTACCACAGCATTGGTAATGTTGGATCATCTAAGGCTCTTGACACGTAATTGATATTCTTTTGAGCAAACTTAGGTCTTTGGGTTTTAGCAGTGCACCTTACAATAAGGTCATATCTGGGGGCAGATAGAGAACAAGCGGTGGATGTGAACGACACCATGTCCTCACCTCACCCACAACCCTCAAGGGAGCATTTAAGTCCTCTATTCCACATACTGTATTATGTTAATGTCATGACGTCGGCCAGTGATTTTAACCTGTTCCTTTTGCTGATCTCATCTATAGTCTCTCATCATGATACATTTGTAGTAGTAGGGAAAAAAATTACTTGGTACAGAACTCCACAATATCAGCATTGGACACTTAGTTGTCTCTATACAACTTGGCAAGACACAAGACAGACGATAGAATCGATACTCTATGGGTCTAATGCAGAACAAAATAACATAAGTACCCTGTGTTGAAACTGGTGACTTTGAAGTGACATATATCAGCAAAAGAAAGCCAGCACTCACAGAAGTGTCCTTCAGGTACTTTTATTGAGATAAGGCACAGGCAAACCACAAACATGTTTCGGCCAAAGCCTTCCACAGCGGGATAATGAAAGAAAGCACAGTTGTGTCACTTATAAAGAGGACCTGGGTGAAACACTTAATGTGGTCTGAGTAGAGATTAACTGTCTTTTTAAACAGGCCTATCAACACATGAATAACCTTTTTAAACTGAGCCATTCATGGTTTTCACATGGATTATCTGAATAAAAAATCGCACCCGTGCGAAGTGAGCGGTGCAAATATATTTAGGGAGATACATTGTGGACAATTTTCAAGCCTTGTTTTTCTTTAAATAATCTATAATAATAATAATAATGCTTTGTGTGTCTTCAATCAAATGGCCGTGATCGATCAATAACTGTTCTAACCATGAATTAGCCGAATTCAACATGAGCAGTTTAGTATTCACAATCTGAAATCTGAACCTGAAATCGCACCTGTGCGAAGTGAGCGGTGCAGAAATATTTAGGGAGTACCAGTAAGACTCCCTAATCGGGAGATGGTCGCTTATCTCCACAAATAGGGCAAAAATGGGTTTTCCAAAATCTTCCTGATCCATGTTGATGACATGAGTGTAGACATGGTGTGTAGTGATTTCCGTGATTTTAGGGCAAAATCTGTAGGAGCAGTGTCCAAAAATGTGTTTTTTAAAAATCGGCCTGAAGGTGGCGCTATATGGGACAGATTAATGTTGATGGGATGAGTGTAGACATACTGTGTAGCGATTTGCGTGATTTTAGGGCAAAAACTGTAGGAGCAGTGTCCAAAAATGTGTTTTAAAAATCGGCCTGCAGGTGGCGCTAGAAGAGGGCCATGTGAGAAATGAGGGGTGGGGTCTCCGCGTTGCCTTGGCGGACGAATAGGTACCGGCCCCGGCTCTCCCGGACGCTCCTAGCCCGAGTTACGGCATTTTATGTGAGCTGCAGTGGAGGGGGTCCTCCACTGGGGGCGCCACCACTTTTGCATCCGTTCTGGAGCACCAGGAGTGGGTGGTCCCCAGGAATTCCCCGTGAGCAGCCCCGTTGGGGTGGTCATTTGGTCATTTTTGCACATGTGGTCATTTTTTACACCAGGGGTCCTTGGAGGTTGTAGTTTGCCAGGTAAGGAGTGTGTGTGCAAAATGTGGCATGGATGGGGGCAACGGTTGTGGAGATATGAGCAGGGCAAAAGTGTGACGTGTGACGTGTCACTCACGGAGGGACATTTATTTACACCTGGGGGTCCCCCAGGGACCTGGGGGTCCCTGGAGCTCTGGGGGTCCTTGGAGGTTGTAGTTTGGCAGGTAAGGAGTGTGTGTGCAACATTTGGCATGGATGGGGGCAACGGTTGTGGAGATATGAGCAGGGCAAAAGTGTGACTCACTCACTGACTCACTGACTCACAGACGGACAGCCGGTGGAGGTTTTGGTAGTAAATGCGACCTACGGTCGCAATGATATACTGTGAACTTTGATTTCAAGCCCTTTCTTCGCAATGTACCTACATAGCTTACTTACAGTCACAATGTGATGTGTTCACGTAGCATATGGAAATGTGATGTACTTACTCAACCTTCATAGTTCAACATGACATTCAAGACCTCAAAGATGAATTCTACATTACCATGATATTTCTAGCGTCTTGAAGATATGTAATCTCATCAGCATAGAGTAGACCCATCATAGCTCCACTCCACCCCAACCTTATAATCTGCTTCAAGGAAGAGCGAAGTAGCATAGACTTAGAAGGTCCCAAACTGAATAATTCACATCAGATCCACGCAACAGGACTAGGAGACGCGAAGAAGAAACATTCGTTACCTCTAACATACGTTGTGAATCCTCATGTTATCGGATTCACGGGGGCAGTGTTGTCGAGGAAACGAGCATGATACGTCACGTCACGGCATGACGTCATATTTAGTTATAAATTAGCTATATACAGAAGAATATAGTAGTATACAGATTTACAGAGACATCTGGAGATAGATTCAGATACCGAGACTCATAGAAGAATATTGAATAGATCTCTCCATGTCCCTCTCGCTGTCTTTCTCTCTGTAGGGAAAGGAACGTGGCACTTGAACATTATGTCGGATGATCTAAAATAAATGTTTCTTGAAGATGGGGGATCGCAAAGATGTGTTTCCCCAGTTCCACTCTCCCACCCAACAACAACAAATAGGCCTACAGGGACATTTCTTTACACCTGGGGGTCCCCCAGGGACCTGGGGGTCCCTGGAGCTCTGGGGGTCCTTGGAGGTTGTAGTTTGGCAGGTAAGGAGTGTGTGTGCAACATTTGGCATGGATGGGGGCAACGGTTGTGGAGATATGAGCAGGGCAAAAGTGTGACTCACTCACTGACTCACTGACTCACAGACGGACAGCCGGTGGAGGTTTTGGTAGTAAATGCGACCTACGGTTGCAATGATATACTGTGAACTTTGATTTCAAGCCTTTTCTTCGCAATGTACCTACATAGCTTACTTACAGTCACAATGTGATGTGTTCACGTAGCATACGGAAATGTGTAGCCTACATGTAGGCTACAGTACATCCAATTTGCCGAAATCAAGGCTTCAAAACTGAACTTCACAAAGCAATGGATGACGTCATGGGTAGATCTGTCGTCAGCATAACGGATATAAAAGCAGCAGTCAAACCAACACAGGTAATTTCTCCAAAAGCGGATCACAATTGTCTGGTATCGCACGAGCAGCGAGCACCACATAAAGGCTGAAATGGCCGCCACCATGATTGACACGGAAGGAGCCCCAGCGCCAAAGGTCGTCCCACCAAAGGTCATCCCCTTCTTCCCGACATTTCAAAGTTATTTGGCAATGGGAGATCAGTTGTACCAAAAGGGGCACTATGTCAAAGCTATAGAAAGCTATTCCATGGGATTAATGCTCAAGGTGGAAGACAAGGACTGCCTCGCTGAGCGATCTAAATGTTTCCTGAAGATGGGGGATCCAGAAAATGCTTTAAGGGACACTGAGGCATCTCTTAAACATGACAAGACATTTTACAAGGGATTGTACTGTAAGGCAGAGGCACTGTGCACCATGGGGGATTTTGAGTCTGCACTGGCTGTTTACCATAGGGGACGGAAGCTGCGTCCAAATGTGGCCGACTTCAGACTCGGCATCCAGAAGGCAGAGGAAACTTTGGAAAGGACTGTGCGGGGGAAACCTACCGGTGTTATTCATCACCTGAAGAAAGACAAAGAATACCTGGAGAAGTGGGACCTAAGGACCTAAGGAGAGACCCACCTGAGGAAGAGGACCTAAGGAGAGACCCACCTGTACAGAGGACCTAAGGAGAGACCCAACTGTTGATGGTGCCTGATTTCCTTGAGCTCTTCAGGGAGAGAGCCACCGCCCCCTTCTTTGTGTTCCAGGTGTTCTGTGTGGGGCTGTGTCTGGATGAGTACTGGTACTATAAGGACCATAAGCTGGACTTTGCCATGTCTACATACCGGTACCTAAATATTAGAATACATGAGGATAGTGCATTCTAATGACCCTGAAAGGTCATGTTAAGATACTTTGAAGACAAAGTCATTCAAAAAGACAAGTCTGGCATGTGGCAGAGTGTTATTTCTGTTGGGACGATATTTGATGTCTTCTTGCAAATGATGGCTGAGAAGCCCAAGACCAAAGAGCATGAAGAGCAGCTGGAATGTCATGCACAGTTTCTATTGCTTTACTTTAACCACAATGACAAAAGGATCTGTAGAGTTGCAGACAAATACTGGACTTGTTTGGTCGAGACTTTACCACATCTGCTGTGGAGTGGTTCTAGACATTCTAGACATCTTGCAAACATTCTCTCTGTCACTCAGTGCTGACATCCGCAAGGATCTGCCAAACATGACATTATTATAGGTATCACCTTCATGATCACTGTCCCAGTTTAGCCAGAAGGCCGGCAAGATGAGAGACCGATTGTACAAAATTCAACAGTAGTTGCAGATCCAAAGAGGAGAAGGAGGTTCTACTGTATTTTCACTCCCATGAAGTGTCCAGGATATGGGGTTGGTTAGGCGTGGTAAAGCTCGTACTTCGATCTACATGATAATCATAAGTTGTTTATTTATATTCTTTGAATTTCAAAATTGTCTTGAGCTGGATATCTCTATAATACATGAAAACAAACCACACTTTTAGACAGGGCCCTGTGATTAAAGCGCTCTGTCTAAAAGTGTGGTTTGTTTTCATGTATTATAGATAATACATGACTCATACAATTGAGAAATTCAAATGAACTATTTTGAAATTCAAGGTTAGCACCGCTCAATATTTTTTTATTACGTAATTTAGGCGGCCTAAACGCGTTCTAAATCAGAGTTAACCAATCGGGTGCCTATGTGACTATGACGTCATGGACAGATCAACAGAATCGAAATGTTTCATTGGTCTAGTGGACTCATGTCATCATCATTTGTGATAAGCTGTTTATTTATATTCTTTGAATTTCAAAATTGTCTTGAGCTGGATTCTCTATAATACATGAAAACAAACCACACTTTTAGACAGGGCCCTGTGATTAAAGCGCTCTGTCTAAAAGTGTGGTTTGTTTTCATGTATTATAGATAATACATGACTCATACAATTGAGAAATTCAAATGAACTATTTTGAAATTCAATGTTAGCACCGCTCAATAATTTTTTATGACGTAATTTTGGCGGCCTAAACGCGTTCTAAATCAGAGTTAACCAATCGGGTGCCTATGTGACTATGACATCATGGACAGATCAACAGAATCGAAGTGTTTCATTGGTCTAGCGGACTCATGTCATCATCATTTGTGACATCATTTGTGACATCATTTTTTCTAAGCGGTCTATAGGAGCGGTTAGCACCGCTCAAAAATTAGATAGATGCAATTAGAAATTGCAAGTGTGGTTGCCGTGACACACATTTTACAAATGAATTTCGTCTTAGCATTTGAATTTTCCCCTTTCAAGTCAATGGGAAAAATATATTCACTAATAAATGAATGCCCATATATGGAGATCCCTGATTGCATCAATATTAAGCCCATATCTAGGAAAGCCCATGACATACTGCGTCAGTCTCATGTGGTCTATGATGTCAGACATCTATGATGTCAGCCATCTCCGTATTTGGGAAATGTTTAATTTTTAATTAAAGTCAATGGAGAAAATTAATTCACGAATAAATGTATATAAATTAAATTATATAACGTCTTAGCAAAATAGCACACATGCGTGTCCCGATGAAGCCAGTTGATTTGACATATGGCCCAAGTGCGTGCCACCAAAACTAGTCTGTGGGAGGAGTAGTGTGGCGAAACTGCAGTTTACTTAGGAGATGATGGAAGATGGAATAAAGTCGGACAAATACTTTAGTGTGGTTGCCTTGCAGGGGCAACCACACTATACCCGGTCACTTCCATGAGTGCTGACATTCTTTTACCATTATTAAACCATTCAGAGCCTTGCACCTGGTAATAGTTGGTTAGCCTACTTGTGACTGTGTTGTGCTTGCATTATTTCTAGTTTCACTTGGAAAGTTACAGCCAAGGAAGAAGTTGCTCACTTGGGCTGCATATTATTACACAATAAACTAAATAGAAATCTTTAGAATATCCACTTTTATAGAGTTGCTTTTGAAATATTGTCAGGAACACAATTATTCAATGCAATTTTGATTAGCCTGCACATTCTGGTACACTAGCATTTCTAAGATTGTTAAAAAAAGAATTTACAGATCATGCAAAATAAACTATTTGGATTTGGGGTTGGGATCTTAAACTATGCCCCAAAACACCAGTTCTCCCTGCTCATGGTATTAGCATCAAGTGGCACAGAGTGAAGGATAGAGTATCACATTAAAATGTGTATATGGTCCACACAGGATTGTGAACAAGGTGATACCCAAATATAGCCAACTGCTTTTTCTAACTTTGGTGATGTACAAAGTTGTTCCACTAGAGGGAGCTCAACAGACTTTGTACCTTGAAGATTCAAAAGTTAAAGGAGTTGTTTTTTACTCACACCTGTAGAATACCTAGGCCTATACCTTAAGCACTTACACCCTATACTTATTTGACTGGACTTTGTGGTGCTAGAGTACCATGATGTGCATGCATAGTAAAAATTACATTGTATTAATGCTCCCGCTACTGTCCTCAGAGTATTCTTAATGACCAAGAAGGAAATCCTGCAACAAAATCATGTCCTTTGAGCTGACCTTGATTACTTTTGTAGCCATTTTTTCACTGGAAAGATTGTTCTCTAATCTCTACAACCCAAATGTTAGAATAAGCATGTTAAGATTCAAGTGGTTATGTCCATTAACTCTATTGTTAATTGTTCAAATGTCATTTGGGGGTGAGTGTAAAATAGTAGTCAAGTATCTTGCCAAATGTGCCCAGTCCACATGAGCAAGACAATACAAAAAGCAAGGCCAAACAAAACAGGATTAAAACATTGACAATCACTAGGCTACTGTTTGAACACAACACAATGGAAACAAGCCACCATGGACCTTTTTGTGTTATCCTTTTAGCCTGAATGTCTGACTGTACCTTGTGCCGTTTACATTTCTGACTAATAAAGTATTCAATCAATCAATCAGTCCTCTATCCATCTAATGTAAATGTGAGGCCATTCTGTAGACATTTTAAGGAAAAGACTCAAATGTTAGTTATGGTAACAAGAAATGGGATATTTTGGGCACTCAAGGTTAAAAGATGGAAAAGCCTTTATTTAATACACCAACATGTTAGATATTTATACCAAAAGCGGTCTTCATCAGGTCCAGGCTGGTCTCCCCTGTTTCCAGCCCTATAATGAGAGACCACTTTTGGTGTAAATAAAGGCTGTTCCTTGAGTGCCCGGATCTCCCATCTTTCATCTGATGTCTTATACCGTCTGATCCAGGAGCACCTTTTACTCTTTTAACTCTTTTGACTTTAACGTCTCCGGTGAGCACCTGTTTGCTTCGTTCTCTCTGCCATCTAATTGTTGTTATTGACAGAATATAAATACATCAAATCAGTCAGACCATGTCTCTATGTCTGACTCTAAAAGTCGGTGTTATTTTATTTTATTCTCTCATCTCCTACCTCCTGCCATGATACCTATATTTACCCATGACAAAAAGGTTTATCTCACCTTAAAATTATGATGTAATTCTTACTTAATTAGACTTAGTTCCTCCTTGGAACATTGGGTGATGAGTCCCCTCTATTTGCTCCGGTCCCTCGAGACCCTTCGTGCTCCATGCCAGCTGCCTCCCATCTCACTCAGATCTTCCTTGGCTGTCTGTTTCCACGTCTTCTTTGGCCTCCCTCTCTTCCTCTTTCCACCTTCTGGCATCCAGTCCATTTCCACACTTGCTGGTCTCTGTCTTGGCAGTCGGAGTACGTGTCCAGCCAATCTCCTTCTCCTGTCAGAAACAATTTCAGACAGTGGTGCCACACCTGCCCTTCTCATCACCTCCTCATTGGTGATGTGGTCTCTCCATGAGATCCTCAAGATGGATCTGAGGCATCGTCGGTGGAAGACATCCTTGTTGGTGATGCTGGCTGTCTTCATCCACGTCTCACATAGGCGTAGGTCACTGTAGGGATGACCACTGACATGTTGATGTAATTCAATCGAACAAAAATTGTTAACATTTTCTATTCTCCTCTGGAATTGATGTGACTTTCCAAACTCTGGGTGGTAAATACACCATGGTGAGAAACAGCCTGGGATTTGACCAAGCAACCTTTCTCTTGCATATTGATTAGTGTTTTGTAACCCATACCGTTGCTATACAGTAGGACTAGTATTCAGAGGTTTCCAAAACAACCTGTCCTGAGCTCAAACAATCAGTAAAAGCGGCAATACCTGAAAAACAGATTGTGTTAGGCTATTTCATATCAGAATAGCCTTAATGTGCAACTTAGCATAAATTGACTATAAAGGTACAGCAGAAATAGCGTAGGTATATATATATAGTACTAAAAATATTCAATAACAAAAGCATAATGTATTATAATAATAATTATAATATACACTACACTACAGTGTACAGAATGTGTTTGTGGGGGGTTGAACAATAGATAATGTGGCACATAATTGGGCAACACAGATTTGCCTGCCACTAAATGCCACCCACAGGTGAACGTGACGGTATGAAAATTGGCAATGCAATGCCAACTCCAACCAGTCAGTCAGTCTTCTGTCTGTCTGTCTGTCTGTCTGTCTGTCTGTCTATCAATTAATCATAATGCGTTGCATTAATAAATTAACTGGCTTTCAAATAATTGTAGTGGATTCATATACGGTAACAATATTTGACCCAAAGTAGGCAAAACTATCTAAAAGTACCTCAACTGTACACTTCAGTTGCCTATCTACAGTGATGGAGTAAATGTAGGCTATATACCGGTACTTCCCACCACTGCTCCTTCCTACAACTACAACAGGACGTTTGTCTGTGATGACTGATAAGGGCCTGCATGGCATGGCTTCAGTTCAGTTTCACGGCGCAGAACAACATTGCCTCATCCTTAAATCATATGAACGACCCCCTTCATCTCATTGGTCCACAGGTAAAATATGTACAACGGCCAGACACGCCATTGGCCAAGAGCTTACCAACAAACAATAAGGACACACCTGCCTCATGGTTATTGAATGCGAGCCGGTTTAACATGTAAATGTCACAATATTAAAGCGAGACAAACGCTATCGCCGGGAGCCAGTGGCTGGTTGATAGTGTGTGTATACTCAGTCAAATCCGTGTACGACTACGTGCTGTTATAGGGTCTATAACAACACTATAATATAGATATAGACATTGTACATCAGCATAGCAGCAGCAGCAGCATCAACAAGGGAAGGGGGGGGCTGAGAGCCAGGAGAGGAGAGAGAGGAGACTTGCAGGGTTGTCGGCGTAAAAAAAAAAAAAAAGAAAAGAATATGGCATCAATGGCAGCGCACGAGCCGAGTATAAACACGGCGGGTTGTTCGATACCGCTCGCAGACGCTCTCGTCCCCGCCAGTATATTCGCTCCGGACCGAGGAGGAGGATGTTGCGGGGGAGACGACGCCGGGGACGAGTGCTTCGAAGACGGGGACATGCTCGACGGCGAGCCCGGGGACCGAGGGAGAGTGGACTTCACCAGCAAGGTATACATAAATACATGCATACTGTAGGCTATATGGATAAGCTTGGCCCGCAAGAATAGCAGGGATCCGCAAGCTCACAAGTCACAACGCGTCGTTGTGAGCTTGTGGATTCGTGCTATTTTCGTCGCGCGACACCGCCGTACGTGCAGGTCCGGCTGTACAGTACAGTAGGCCTTTATGGCTTCTGCTGCAAATGAATGAATGAAGCATATGGCATGTGTATCCATTTGTCATTGTGCAGTATAGGCTATGAGATGCATGCATGGAAGTTGAAACCGGCGAGCGCCTTTTGAAATATTGACACAAGCTGCAGCCTAAACCTGTCTACATGTTTGATATTGCATTTTTGGCCCCAGACTTACAAAATAAGACATTTAAAACGTTAGCTTAGCCAGTTGTGATGCTATAGCCAACTGTATCTTAGGGCATATACACAATGGTTGCTTCTCTGTCAAAATCATAGAGTTATGGTCAAAATACATGTTTTGCAAATTTTGTTTTTAGTTATTTGTTGACAAAATACACACAGTAGGTCTACTTATTAAACACTACTACTGCTGACTATTGCAGACACATTACATAGCAACCACGAGTCAGTGTTGTCAAACAAGCCACTGAGTTGCCCTGATGATTCACTTCAGGCTGATGAAACACAGCAGTAAGTGGTTGTGGGTGTGCAGTGCACTGTCACTGTATCCCTGTAGGCTCTGATTGCATATGATTGAGTAATTGATGGATAGTAGGCAGATTGCAGTGGGTTGCAACAGCCAGGAGACAAGCCTCAGGCTCACCTTTAACACTCCAAAGTTTAACCTATGGGCTGAAGCTTTACTTTCATTCTCTACACTTCATTACTACTCCTCCTACTACTACTTTTACCATTAGTAGTAGTCCATGTGGTTCAATTTGAACACTCTGGACATTCATCAAAGATGATGTTATAATACACAGTAAAATCCACTGTGTAAGTGTGTTATTATTATAATGTTTACTACCATGTTTGTTTTATTACACCTTCATATATGTTGGTTTGTTGGACATTGTTATCGGAGTCTGCCACAGCAACATACATTATGTAGTGAATTTTGAGTATTAGATCTGCAATATTATCACACACTATTCAGAATGGGATGCACAAAGTCAACATTTTTTACGAATAATACACATGACGTCAACACTTAATTAAATCACAATACATTGTCACAGCCGTCTTCGGTTCATGTTGAATAATATGTCTGACTCTGAACAATGTCTTGGATGTCTTGTCCAGTCTTAATTGTATTGGACGTTGTGGTGTACAGTGCAGCATAAGTGAGAGTGTTGTGGTTTATACTGACAGCCAGAGACAACATACACAGTAAAATCCTCAGAGTTGGTTTTTCCATTTGTAACTGAAAGTGTACAAATGTAACCAAATGGACCCTTATGGTTACATTTGTACACTCTCAGACTTAAGTTAACATAAGGATTTGACTGCATAAGCTCGAATGTAGCTTATTGATTGTTGTCATCCAGCATGGAGGTTTGTGTGTTAATGCAGTCTCTGTCTCCATGTGTCCTTGGGGCAGTGAGTGTGGGAAGCGAGACAGCTGCACTGTAAACCAGAAGCAGTGCTCTTCCGAGCACAGGTCTCCACCAGGTCAGGCATGTAATGTGTTTTACATAAGTCGGCCTCCTGATGGCGCTATAAAAGGCTGATGTAAAAAATGCAGGGAAAAGGTTTTACCTTGGCCTCTAAGGAGTGCGCATACAAAGTTTGACACTAATCGTTGGAGTTATAGGTGAAAACATGAATCGGCCTGTTATAGCGCCACCATGAGGCTGATTTGATTTTTCTTAAGTGGCATTTATTCCTCTGCCTATTGGGAATGTGCATGCACAATTTCACCAAAATCGCACACTGCGTTCAGGATTTCAGGCATTTTATTCAAAACTGACCAATCCTGCAAACTTTGAAAGCCAATTTTAGCCAATCAGGATGGAATATGGAAAATCTGACACATCCATGTCGATCACATGACTGTAGAGATACTGTCTACTGATTTACGAGATTTTTGGACAAAATCTGTAGGAGTACTGGCAAAAGTTAGTTTTGCAAAAGTCGGCCTCCTGGTGGCGCTAGAACAGGCCCATGTGAAATATTTGGGGCAGAGGTTCTGAATTGGTGTCGAGGGAGTGTGTGTGCACAGTTTGGCAGCGACCGGGCCAACGGCGCCGGAGATTAGCTGGTAACGGACAAACGGACGGACGGACGCACGGACGGACGGACGCACGGACGGACGGACGGAGGGGAAAACATACTCTCCCTCAGCCTTCGGCTGGTGGAGACAACTACTCAGTGTTCATTTAACTAGAGTGTGCAAATGTACCATTACAGGCACACACTCACAGTTAGGAATGGATACATTAAAACTCTTGTCTCTTTTACGGCAGAGCTCAGCTCTGAAGTAAAACGGAAGTTGTACTTATGCGCTCTGATCGGCATGTTTTATCCAGTGCTTTATTTTTATTTGGACATGAATGAATTGTCTGAAATGAATGACAAAATGTCTCAGTCATAGCTTCTGTTACATGAAGTCCACTCTCTTCAAAGCGGTAACGCCTGATGCAATGCTATGTAATGACAGGTCACCACTCACCAGGCCAGTCCAACAACTTTTCTGCACAGTAACATTCGAAGGGTTCATTTAGCCATTTGTGAGTTAACACTTAACACAGAGGATTTCATTTTAATCTGTTGTAAAAAAGGGGGGAAAAAATCTATTATTGATAATTTAAGAAACTAACAAATGAATAATCAATAACTATTTTAGGGCATGTCATTAGGCGATTTTTTAAGCAGTAGCGAAAATAGCCAATCTACAAGCTCATAATGCGTAGTGCTATGGATGGATTGGTTATTTCCCTTGATAAATTGGGAAAAAATATCAATAGAATAATCGTATGAAAGTGTCTTTCACTGTCTCTGTCACCCTGTCACTCCCCAGCTGGCCCTGGTGAGTCCAAACGGAGAGCAGTATGACTCGTTACTACGACAGCTACGGGACAGGATGGATGAAGGCTGCGGAGAGACCATTTATGTGGTGGGAATGGGTTCAGGTGAGAATCAATCACAGTATATTGCAGGACTGGACTGGGGAAAAAAACACAATTTGACAGTGAATAGTACCTTTTATATCAATATTCCGATTATATGCATTTGTCGGGATGATTTGGTGCGTTCACAAAATATTTAACAGTGAGATTTTGGGTAATGATCAGTAATGTCTATATAATAACTAAATAGGAAAAAGGAAAATAATAGTAAGTTCAGAAAATGACATTGTTTTACTTTAATGCAGCCTTTAAAACCAGAAACAGGCAGCACTTACGCCATATCACAATATTGCGATATGCGATATAGAGGATATCTAGTTTCATATCACAAACAATATATTTTCCTGTCCTCCTAATACATTACATACATCCCAAAAACAATGCAGCTTTTTCTTTCTCACTGGTGGATCTATTAACACTTAGACTGCCCTAACTAAGGTAGATTAACTGCCAAAGCTTTTTGCCATTTTATATTACGGCACCCGTTCACGTTCAAAGTCTTTTCTTTCTTTCAAATACAAGGTACTTTGTTTTCTTTTTTAAATGTTTCCACGACACGCTCAAACAAACGCTCTGTCAGTGAGCATGAGTGTAACCATGAAACCACGCCATATAAAGCGTTCCGTCTTGAATGAACAAATTAGCACTTCCGGTACCTCACAAAGATTTGGAGGACCCCCTGTAGTAACTCTGAGGACCCCCTAGGGGTCCCAGACCCCTGTTGAAGACCCTTGGTCTAGACATTACAATGTACAGTATATCATGCCTGATCTCCTGCTCTCGTCTGCTGTGCTCTCCAGACGGAGGTGACTGGGGTCTGGACGAGAAGGACATGGAGGCATCGGTGGCCACGGTGCGCTCCCTGTGTGAGCAGCTGGACACAGACCTCATCCCCCTGCGCGAGCGCAGTGAGGCTGCTGGTGTGGTCCGCGACTACCTCATCCGCCGACGTGTGGGCGAGTTGGACTTCCTGGAGGTCAGGTGAGTGCAGCAGCGCTCCAGGTGGGAGGTTTGAGACATGTTCACTTCCATCCATCACAGTTGTTCAGCTATCCATTTGAAAGTGAGTTGCACACTGCTGCGTTTTCTGTTTTTTTTTTCTTTTTTTTTTTTTCTGCGTTTTGGAAATCCGAAAAAAAAAAAAAAAATGTTTTTCAGGCAAAGGAGAGAGAGAGAGAGAGAGAGAGAGAGAGAGAGAGCGAGAGCAAGCAAGGGACCCAGTGGCGACAGTTGCGAAAATCGGAAAAAAATCAACCCTGGTCCGAAAATAAATACGAAACAGGCAGCAGTGTGATGCAAACGTGCTCCGAAATTCGCGCCGATATTCAGCCGAAAAAAACGCAGCAGTGTGCAAAGACCTTAACTCTGAAAGTGTTCAAATATAACCACTTGGGACACTCTCAGAGTTAAAGCTGGAATCCAGAACTTATTTTAATGAATTAAACATTATTTGAAATAACCAAACCATCAGAACCCTGAATGCTCACCATACAGTATACTGCCCCCAAAACCAACCTCTTGAGAGATGAGTAGCACATTTGAATAGTATGGTACCTAAAATTGCACCTTGAATGCATTAGCACCTTTTTTTAACCAATGTTCTGCTCTCTCTACTTTTTAATGTTTTTAAATGTGAAGCACCATGAGTAGTGGAGAACGGTACTTTGCTCCCCTGTATGGCTAGTGGTCTCCCTACTCTTTCACACCTACTGGTTGACAAGTAGTACGGTCTGAACCTCAGAAGCGCAATATACTCTATCTCCCGACTAAGCAAGGATTTTGTCCACAGTTTGGTCTCTCACACACGGGAGACCGGGGTTCAAATCCCGGGTAGGACATGAGACGGATTGAAGCTTTAAATCAACGCTGATGAGTTGATGGTGATGTGTGGAGTTAACATTGGCAAGGCTTGAGATGCAGACTTAGTCAGTGTCTTCCCCTCCTCCAGGGTGGCGGTGGTGGGGAACGTGGACGCCGGCAAGAGCACCCTCCTGGGGGTGTTGACCCACGGCGAGCTGGACAACGGCAGGGGCTTTGCCCGGCAGAAGCTCTTCAGACACAAACACGAGATGGAGAGCGGGAGAACCAGCAGCGTAGGAAACGACATCTTGGGCTTCGACCAGGAGGGACAGGTGAGAGGAGACAGGATATGGATTAGAGAGTACATCAATAGGACATTGCATTGGTTTTAGGTTTTGTAGCATATTGACTTCATGTCACCCCAGCCCTCTCTCACATCTTCCCCGTCATCCTGTTAATATGCATGTAAATGTAATTTTACCATTGCAGATAGGAGAAATGCTTATGTGCTTAAATCAAGGTCAGATGAAGGTGACAAGTACATTCATTTCTAATAAAATATTACCCCAACAAGCAGCAGTAAGCCAAGGAATACTGTATGTGCTCATAAAATGGAATGGATATAGTTTCTTTTATGCCTGTTTAAGATTCTTTTAAGTCTGTATTTCTCTTAATTAAATGAACCCTGAGGAACCCTGTCTCTCTAGGTGGTGAATAAACCAGACAGTCATGGAGGAAGTCTGGACTGGACCAAGATCTGTGAGAAGTCCTCCAAGGTCATCACCTTCATCGACCTGGCTGGTCACGAGAAGTACCTCAAGACCACCGTGTTTGGCATGACCGGACACCTGCCCGACTTCTGCATGCTCATGGTTAGAGAGCTCGGAGTGTATGTGTATGTGTGTGCGCGCGCGTGCGCATGTGGCACGTTGAGAGTGGGTGTGGAAATGTTAAATGCAAAGATATGCCTATACATCTGGGAGATCTACTGTATAAGGAAACATATTTGCCAGGAGGTTGGTCACATCTGGTCAGTCTGTACCTATTTTATGGTTAGATGTGTATCATCATGTGTTATGGGGCATATAGGAAGCATTTTAAATGCACAGAAAACATAGATTGCGAAAGGTTTTTATAGAACTCTGATGAATTCAAGGCAAGCCCAATGTCCAGTTGTGGCGCAGGGGTAAAGTTCCTGCCCAACACCCTGAAGTAGAGTAGGGGTTCGAATACTCCATGGTGCATCCAGCTTGTCTGTGCACTCCAATGAACACAATTGGCCACATTTGTGGTGGGAAGAATAGCATGCTCCTCGGCTGGCGACTTCACGAGTATTGGAGGAGACAAATAGGGCTTATTCTCATCCATGCCTTAACCCTTATCCCTAAACTTATTTCCCTTTTTTTACTATTTTGAAAAACATTTTAAAATACTACAAGTAGCCGATCTACAAGCTCACAACGTGTCAATGTAGATCGCCTAGTTAAACTATTTTCAAATGTTTTTCAAAATAGTCAAAAAAGGAAAAGCAGTTTAGGGCTTGGACGAAAATATAGCTGATAGTGTTCTACACCCTCCCCAAGACCAACCAGTAGGGGTCAGCAATGACAGGGACTACATGATATTGGTAAATGGTGCAACTGTACATTCACACCCCTATGGTGGAGGAAACGGCATGGCACCAACCTGCTCATTGAGACCAGTTGGGGGCTCAAGGACACTTTAACGCTAAGCCAGGAGGAGCCGGGGATCGAACTGGGAACCTTCTGCGGCTCTACCTCCGCTCCACACAAATGTGAATTAGCATAATACACTTTTCCTAAAAACATTTACAATGCATGTTCTTCTTCCTTCTCCGTAGGTGGGTAGCAACGCAGGTATTGTAGGGATGACCAAAGAGCACCTGGGCCTGGCCTTGGCTCTCAATGTTCCTGTGTTTGTTGTGGTCACCAAGATCGACATGTGTCCAGCCAACATCCTGCAAGGTCAGTCCGTCCACTCTGACAGTCAGGGTTGTCGCACCAAATTCTGGGCCAAGCTCACAGCGCGGCACAGAGTGCCACTCTGCGAGCTTGTATATGTGCTATTTCTTTTAAATCGTGAAAATGTGTGCACGTCTTTGAATATTTCAAATCCTTCTAAGGTTCTTTGAAAAACCCGTTTCTATGTCGGTGATGCTCAAACGTCTTCATGTGAAGGACCCCCAAAATGATCTGTATTTGGCCATGGACCCCCATCTCAAAATATTGTATCAGGGACCCCCCAGAAGCAAATATTTGCGTTACAAATGTTCGCTTTAAAAATATATATATATTCAAAGATTTGCACACATTTTCACTTCAACTTTTCAAAAATAGCAGATCTACAAGCTCACAGTGCGGCACTCGGTGCCGCGCTGTGAGCTTGTATATCTGCTATTTTTCAATAGTTAAAGCATTCAATAATTCTAGGCCTACTCTGATAGTGTACCAATGGTCCATCAAATGTAGATTAAATTCACAAATGGCAGTGACTAACAATTAAATATAAACATAAATTAACTCATGTATTGTATTGATCCGGTGGTAACAGAGACGTTGAAGCTGTTGCAGAGGTTACTTAAGTCCCCCGGCTGTAGGAAGATCCCTGTCCTTGTCCAAAACAAAGACGATGTCATCGTCACGGCCTCCAACTTCAGCTCCGAGAGGTACACGCAGTCAGCCACTCACTTCTGTTAGTCAGTCACTTGCTCACAGTCAGTCAGCGAGTCAATCCATCACTCTCCCTCTTTACCCCAGTGCCTTCACTTTCCCTGCCTGTCTTATTCAAATGTACAGTACAGTCTGCCTCTCGTAAGTGTCAGAGTGCACTCAGTGCTTAATCGTTGTTCGATAATTCAGTGCGCTGCCGTTCGTACATCAAGAGCACTTGAAATCTGGCGACGCTGGAGCACAAATTAGTATAAATCCCCTTGACTCCCAGTCTGCCTGACCTAATTTTGTTCATCTTATTTTCCAATTTTCCATTTTATTCCTTCGATCGTGCTTTAAAATGCCTTTTATGTATTCAAAGTAACTTTGAATTTGCCTTTGTGTATGAAACATGCTACACAAACATTTTGTTGGCACTCCAAGGTCCATACAAGATTGAGAACTCAAAATATATTTTTGGTGTCCCAGGATGTGTCCGATCTTCCAGATCTCCAACGTGTCGGGGGAGAACATGGAACTGTTGAAAATGTTTCTCAACCTGCTGTCATCCAGAACCTCCTACAGAGATGACCAGCCTGCAGAGTTCCAGATAGATGATACCTACTCTGTACCGGTACACTGTCAAATCCCCAGAGCAGAACATTTGTACACTCTCAAAGTTTCAGATAGACATCTATCTATAAATGCGACAAATCTCTGTCTGTTTGTTTGTTTGTTTGTTTGTTTGTAATCCGCGTATCTCGAGAACTGTTCGTCCCACCGGCTTCAGATTCGGCACGCGCGTTCCCCGCCGCCGCGCGGAGTGCAGTGCCGGGCCTCGACCCGACCCGACTCGCGGTTTTCCGAAACCGGCGCGAAACGTTCGGAATCTCCTTATGCGGAGCTGATTGTTGACATCAGGCTGTTCCGGAGGAAATCGGCGCAAGCGCTGAGTCATTGTGACATCACTTCATAAAAGGCTCTGACATCACGTACGCCACATGAGTCAACACAAAATCTCTGTGAATGTGTATGTATGTATGTAATCCGCGTATCTCGAGAACCCTTCTTCCCACCGGCACGCGCGTTCTCCAGATATGGGCATAAAGTCTGACATCAGAGTTTTCCGCAACCGGTACTGTGTGTGCAGAGATCTTCATATATGGGCATAAGTGGACAAAGACAAACAGATGGTCAAAACGGGTCCTATGACAACAGGTATATTGGGGTTTGCATTAAAGGCTGGGGCATTCATGGGGTTTGCATTAAAGGGTGGGGCATTCATTCCCTATTTCAAATTCGGCACGTGCGTTCCCCACCGCAGCAGGTAGTGCAGTGCTCGGCCTCGACCCGACCCGATACACGATTTTCTGGAACCAGCACGAAAGGTTCGGATTCTGATGTCTGGAACTGGCACTGTGTCTGCATAGATCTCCATATATGGGCATAAAATGGATGCAGACAGACAAATACAGATATCTCCATATATGGGCATAAATGGACACAGGCAAACAGATGGTCAAAGATCTCCATATATGGGCATAAAGTGGACGCAGACAGACAGATACAGATATCTCCATATATGGGCATAAATGGACACAGGCAAACAGATGGTCAAAACGGGTCCTATGACAACAGGTATAATGGGGTTTGCATTAAGTTTGTCTCCTCCTCCATCTGTTTGTCTGTGTCCCTTTATTCCCATTATGGAGATCTCTGTATCTGTCTGTGCCTCCGACTGTGTTGCAGACACAGTGCCGGTTCCCCCTTTAATGCAAACCCCATTATACCTGTTGTCATAGGACCCGTTTTGACCATCTGTTTGAAAAAGCGACAGAAATCTCATATATGGGCATAAAATGGACGCAGATAAACATATATCTCCATATATGGCATATATGGGCATACAATGGATGCAGAATCACAAAGATCTCCATATACGGGCATAAAAGGGACACAGACAGACAGATACAGAGATCTCCATATATGGGCATAAAATGGACGCAGATAGACAGATATCTCCATATATGGGCATATATGGGCATAAAATGGACCCAGAACTATAACTGCAGTGATCTCCATATATGGACATAAAATGGACACCGACAGACAGACAGATACAGATATCTCCATATATGGGCATAAATGGACACAGGCAGACAAATGGTCAAAACGGGTCCTATGAAAACAGGTATAATGGGGTTTGCATTAAAGGGCGGGGCATTCATTCCCTATTTACATTGTTCCGAGTTGGCCAGGTCGCCGACTAGACGCTGGGCAAGGGCGGCCCAGCTTCTAGTATATATTAACTAGGGATGGGACGATAATCGTTATTATCGTTTAGCGTGATAAAAAACACTCACAATAATCGTATCGTGGAGATTTCAATTTATCGTGAAATTATCCTCCGTCATGCACTGGGATCAACACACCTCTGGGACCTCTATAATTGGTAAAACAGACCTGGAAATAACGTACTTGATCAGATTCAGATTCAGATACAGAGAGAGATGTAATGTGTGAATCACTCGACAACATTGTTTGATGCCTCACAGTTCTCTCTCTCTCTCATTCACACGTCAGGGTGTGGGCACGGTGGTCTCGGGGACTACTTTACGCGGACTGATACGTCTGAACGACACCATGCTGCTGGGGCCCGACCCCCTGGGCAGCTTCATGCCCATCGCCGTCAAATCCATCCACCGCAAGAGGATGCCTGTGAAGGAGGTGAGGGGCGGACAGACGGCCTCCTTCGCTCTCAAAAAGGTAGGCGGGGGTCTCCTCACAGCACCATCTGCTGGCACAGTTTAGGGACTGCATGGGATCAGTGAATCAATGGTTCTCAAAGTGGGCTCTGAGGATCCCCAGGGTCCTGAGACCTTAGTGTCAACCCCTGGATTGTGTATTTTACTTATTCAGACTATTGGCCGTTGACTCATTCCAGTAGGACGTTCAAGTGTCGACATCAATATTATTTCAGGATTTAATGGGGCTCATAATGTGTAATGAGACATAATGAACTGTGAAAAACAATGGACTATCATTAATGATGGAAACAATAATGTCCAATGTCCTTGCCCTCTTATTATATTAAGTATTTAATAACTGAATTAAGTTGTTTACATAATGATTAAATGGAATGTTATAATAACTCATGCAATCTCACATTAATAGACTGTAACATAACAATGGTTTATATGAACCACATTGAATTGTGGGTTATTCACAGTGGCATATCATCGTGGTCTGGTGGAAACCTTGTATGTACAAAACCATTACATTTCAGGAAACAGAAAAAAATAACCTGTGTTCTAATCGATACATTATAGTTATTACTTAGTCACAACTTGTTCATATTTGCCGTTTGTTAAATAATAAAAAAACTATAAGACAGACTTCCACGACACTGTTGTATGACTAATTTCAGTGTTGATTTTGACAGAAAATTTTGATTTAGTTTTAATCATAGTTTTTTTGAATAAAATTCCATTTAGTTTTAGTCAGACTTTAGACATTTGATTAAAGGCCTTTGCACACTGGGACAGAATTGATGGTGTCGTACTGGCTGATTTTACACTTGGCTCCATGCTGAAAATAGCCGATCTACAAGCTCAATACACGCCGCAGCTGTAGATCTGCCATTTTCAGAGTGCAACCAAACACACACATTTCTTACAAGGTTTCTTTCTGACAGCAACACTATATTGTAGGTGAAAATGGCCTGGAAATGAATGCTCAGGTCTCGTTTCTTCCATCCTCCTCACTCTGTGCAGATCAAGCGCTCGTCCATACGGAAAGGCATGGTGATGGTGTCTCCCAGATTAAGCCCACAGGCTACCTGGGAGTTTGAGGCAGAGATACTGGTGCTGCACCACCCCACCACCATATCCCCCCGATACCAGGCCATGGGTGGGTATCACACACTGACACATAAACCGTATATATACGTAATACGTGCAAATTCTGCAAACATTTAGCAAAATATAACCTAACCTTCTGTGAAAATAACAATTTGATATAGGGTTTAAAAGTGGTTAAAAAATGGAATGCTACTTTTAGATGTCTTCTCATGAGTCATGACACAAATGGGCATAACGATGCGTGTCATCAAGTGTGTAACTGTTTTACCTTACATTCTGTCCAACCGCATGCATCATCCGCCACTCCAGTGCACTGTGGCAGCATCCGGCAGACGGCCACCATCTTGACCATGAACAGGGACTGCTTACGGACAGGCGACAAGGCCTCCGTCCACTTCCGCTTCATCAAGACCCCCGAGTACCTGCACTGCGACCAGAGGCTGGTGTTCAGGGAGGGCCGTACCAAGGCTGTGGGCACCATCACCAAGGTACCCATGCTTCTGTCTGAACCACTCTGTACAATCATGACCCGGTTCTATTATAGTTGAACAAAACAAAACTAAATCTATATGTGGGGGGAAAATACAAATTTTAACCTTTTCAAACATGCAAAAGATGTAAGACCCGCACAGCTTCTTCCACTTGCCAAAAAAAAACCTCTTTATTAGGAATGCAACATTTCAGTCAAAGACCTTCTTCAGGCATCTGAAAAGACTGATGACAAAACGACTGCGAGTCCATTAGCTTAACAATGTGTCGTTTTGGAATATCTATTTCTGAACGTATTAAATCTTGCCTCCATAAATATCCCCATATTATAAAAGTAAAAGAAAATACAAATTAATTTAAACAATAAAATAAACCTCACGAATAAAATAAATAAAAACTAATGAAGAAAACAAAACCATTATAACTTGTGATGAGTGGGTCTTTTCCCCTGAGAGCTTTGTCTGCTATTTCACAAACAGTGGCTGTTTCTGTCTCCTAAAGTGTGATTAATGGTAGTTCCGCCCGATGTTAAATATTAATAATAATAATGTATGTAAACTAATAATATAATAACTCTGACACCAACTGCCACTCTTTATAGCTATTGCAGTCGACCAACAATTTGCCGTCCAACTCCAAACCTCCACAAATCAAAATGCAATCCACGAAAAAGGCGCCGCCCCGAAAAGAGGATGGCATGATCGCTGTCAACGAGGCTGGAACGATAGCACAGACTGCAACTCCAAATGCTACGCAACAACCGGTAAGATTGTGGAAATCATTTGTAGTGTGTGTGTGAGAGAGATATTGTGTTCTGGAAACTCTGAAAGCTCTTCCATCACACCTTGTTCCTGTTCCATTTCCTCGTTTCCTTATTCCCGTTTCCTTCTTCTGTTCGGTTTCTTGTTTCCTCTATATTGTCCCAATTCCAATCCCCTTACTTACTGACTTACAGTAGGTGCGCGTTCACGTTGAGGGCTGTTCCAATTGAAATGGGTTAGTCAGTGAGGGCTCTGCCCCTTTTTGCTGACTTTCCGTAAGTCCGCACCTGTGCAGCTTTTGTCAAAGGTATTACCCACAGTTCATCTCGTTACCAGGAGTATCCTCCAAATGTATGCAAATTATTTACAATTAACGTAAATATAATAATAATCAACAATCACAGCCTTCAAAGCAATGACTGTAAATCAGGACAGCAAAGAGTGATGTGATGTAAAGTGTCATCTTAAGTGCTGTTCCATTCCTTTTATACCATTTTGGAGCAGCACCCTCGATTCTGAGTCCCCAGAAGTTCTTTTTCTCACCACTAGGGGGATGCACCCTCAAGCACTAACCAGCTGAAGTCACTTTAAGTCAGTGAGGGTGCAGGGCTTGAGGGCTTAGGGAGGACATTGGAATTGGGCCATCGTTTCCTTGTTTCCTGCTGTGTTCCGTTTCCTTGCATCCTCTGTTCAGTTAACTTGTTTTCCCTGTTTTCCTTGTTTTCCTGTTACCTTAATTCTCGTTGTTTCCTTGTCTTCAAGCCTAGTGCAACTTTCGCTCTTTCTTCTTGTCCATTATCAAACGTTTTAATTCTATCCATCATTTCTTACCGCTTTTCTTTACGTTGGCGCCACTTGTTCCCTCTTTGATCACATGACTTTTATTGAGCTGCGTCTCTCTCCCTTCCCCTCTCCTCTGCTGCGTGGCTGGCCGGCCGCCTCAGGGAGAGGGGGATGAGGACCCTCAGATAAAGGAGGGCAACAAGGAGAACAAGGTAAAGTGGGTTAGGTCACGGAGTTCATTCAAACAATGAGTCGGGACCAAATGGACCAAACAGGTCCGTTTGGTTCCATTTGCACATTCTCAAGAGTTAAATTATGGATTTTACAGTGTAGATTGGGGTCCCAGAGATCAAAATGAACATCAAACTGGGGGTCCTTGAAATGTAAAAAGGTTGAGAATTACTGGATTAGATTCTGAACTGAGATTCAGTTGGGTCAGCAACCATTTTCAACTGTACCGTTTTTGTTTTGTCTTAGTGTAGAGAGGTTTTCTGTCACTTTCATGACAAAATCTTTTGGTTGTGTACAATATCTGTAGTCTGTTCAGCCATTCCCTCTTTTCAATGACCACTTTTCGACGCCCTTTCATATGCAGCCAAAGTCCGGAGGTGGTGGCAGGAGAAGAGGAGGTCAGAGGCATAAAGGAAAAGGCCAGAACAGCAGCACCACCAACTCCACTACAGCTCCTTCCTCATCCGGGACAGCGGGCTTCTAGAATCCCCCCCCGTCCGCGCCTCCTCCTACCACTCCCATCCGTCTTGGACCACTCCTCTTTAGATGACTTCTCAGTCATTAGTTTCTTTGATTTGCCTTTTATTTATTTATCTTTTTTTCATTTTGTTTTAAAGGGAACAATAAGGGATGTGTTCCAAAAAGATATATGCATATATTATTTGATTGTACAGTAATGTGGTTTTTGAGGTTGCCACTTACTGACAATGATTTACGTTATTTCATTTTTACAGGACTCCACCCATTTAACAAGAACAAAAGGGAAGAGGGTATTTTTCTTTGGTTTGGAATCAAGCCCACAGCATGATCCAACGCGTCTCTTAGGCCAGTTGGCAGTGATGGAGGCCGATATCCCAAAACATTACATTGAAGGTCGTGGACCAATCTGAGCAGCTATAAGTGGACCCCCACCCATACATTCCCTTGGTCTCAGCAATGCAAAACAGGTCCATGTAATATTTATATACTGCATTATGTAATATAGTTGTGTTGTGAATGGGGGGGGGGGGGGGACCCAAAGTGTGGAAAGGAAAATCACAGCGAATGTAGCAGAAGGCACATAATAGTGGTTTAAGAAATTGTAGATGTGAAAATATAAGCTATTAGATTTTATAATTATTTATTCACCATAATACATCTCCAGGATGGCCTTCCAAGTAATCCATCTTCCGTACTTCCGGCTCACTTGTGGTCTTATATTCCCAACTGCATCTCCTCTAGCTTAAAGCATCACTCTCTCCAGTTACAGAACCACGTGGTGACGGTATTTGACGTAACGCAGAATACAGCACATGACGATGTTACTCCAGCAGTTACTCATGGTCGTTAATACATGCAGTGCCGTTTGAATATCTAGTTCTCCCTTATCCGTTATGGGCCGTTGTTGTTTACATGTTCAATACACTTTGCCTCTGAAAAGTTTGCCATGAATAAACAGGCTTTATTGACTTAACCTATTGCTTTGTCTTTCATCCCAACGAGCTCTACTTCTCTTGAAATGTTGAATGCAAATTTTAATTGCCATCTGAATTATACAAGTACTGCATGAATTTCTTTGCCGAGGTGAAAGCATAGACGTTCGTAAAAATGATCGGGGACAGCGGGCACATTTCTCTGTCAATAATCATAATCTTTATAGTAGTTTAATACAGTATACTGTACATACAATGTGATTCTTTGGGTCCAGAAATATAGCACTTTCCTCAATCTTTTCATAATAGTACATGAACAGGAGTGACAAGTGACATCTGTTGGTTGGATAAACACCCTTTTCACCTTGTGAATAGAGATCAATATAATCTTTCAACTGACATTTTCTGACAGTAGATATAATCTGATTTATACTTACATAGTAAAAAAAAAAAAAAAGAAAAAAAATGAAATTAACAAATGCATTTTCCTACAGTGGAAAAGTTATTATATAAAATATATACACAAAAACAAACTTTTGGAAATGTCATGGTAATTTGTTAATAACCTTTCGATGGCACACCCAAAGTATCTTGTGTCAAGCTTAGCCGCTGGTGGAACTAATTGCCTTTGAAGTCTTTAGTAACAAACACATTTTCCAACTGCATGATCTCAGATTGGTAGCAAGAGCAATGGGCCAAAATTAGACCTCTGAGATTTACAGCTTTTCAACAAATTAAAGTAACATTTGAATACCAAGAATCAAGGATATTGCAACATAGAATAGTTGCAAAATGGGTGTGGGTAGTTGGTAGTTTGTGAAACACCCAAGAACTCAGTTTTAGGTGGCTAGGTGGAGTGAACTCCCTCCTATCCAATAGTAGCTGGTTTGGGGTATTAGCTGGGGACCGTTTGAAAATCCTTGTCAACACAGGGAGATGTCAACAAGACTGCGTGGGTATATAGAATAACTCAAAATCTGAAATTTCTAATTTGGGCAATGCCATATTCACGGTAATCATAAATTATACAGCATAATACACAAAGACTCATTTGGATTTGCTGGAGCTCAGTGTGCTGTACTACAAATATATCTTTATAATACACATCATTTTGTAGTTCTGCTATATTTGGTTCACAGCACCGCCGCGCCCAAGTATAAATCTGCCGTCATTTTTCTAGCAGCTAAGACAAAATATGTGTGGAAACATGAAAAGGAAAACGGTGTCCTTGTTTGACTGCATCAGAAGAGTACACTCTGGATATGTACTCTCCATACAGTATGTACTGAAAACGCCATTCAACATACATTAATGTAACATTTCTTTGAGACCTAATGACACAAAAAGGAGATCTTCTCAGAACACTCAAGTGGTGGCTGTGGCATTTACAGTACATAAATGTCATACATGTGTAGATACTGTACAGTAGTGTTTACTACCATCGCTCATGCTCAGTTGTCATTTAACACACACATACCAATACCAATAAAACTAGGGAAAGGCTTTTACTTGGCATGTGAGTTAACAATAAAATGCAGTAGCACTCGTTGGTGCTTCCAGTGGGAAGGAGTGTCGTTCCCACTTTAACATTGAGAGCATCTTGGAGCTGTATACACTTGCTCCATGTTTTGGAATGTTCTGTTCTACTACATTTGGAAATGTGTGGGTCAACGTGGAATTTGTCAAAGGCCAAGTGTCTTTCAGCTACGTATAGACAAAGGCAGTTCAAGAAAATGACCTATACTGCTCGATCCTTCTATGCCCATGCACTCATGAATGTGCATGGAAGGCTGACAGCCCTTAGTAGTTAGCTCCTACTGAAAAGAAATACTTCCTGATTGACTGCAGAATGCTGCATTCCCATGGAATATAGACCATGTTATGTAAGTAGTACTATACAAATTAGTTTTTACTGTATAGTGAAAACTCGCACACTGGCTATAAGCAAAACCAAACTCCAAAAGTGCACACAAGTCCATGCAAACCAGAGGAATGTTGCAAAGAAAAAGAAAAAAGAAGTATCGTCATTTTCCAATGTGGTCCGAGTCACAGTCTAATGTGAAAAGAAGCAACCCAAAATCCCTGACAGTTTAGTATGAATGAATGAGCATGGTCAAAATAAATAACATTGACCAGTGGACAGTAGCTGCAATATAGAGCTCAAGTCTATGCTGCAAGGGGTGCTACCTTCTCTGGCTGATCATAATGTCACCATGTCTGTAGAATGGCTTGAGCATGTAGGCCTACAGCGATGCAGTCCCGGATGGGAATGGCAAGGGTTTTAAGGATATGAGCATTAGGGATTAGGGATGGAGGTATATTTGTCTATGCAAGTACTCTGTGTGTGTGTGTGTGTGTGTGTGTGTGTGTGTGTGTGTGTGTGTATGTGTGTGTGTGTGTGTCAGGGTTCCCACACATTTTTACCAATTAATTTCCAAAACTTTTCCAGAATATTTAACCCAATTTCCAGGACTATATAACAATAATTCAGCTCAATAACAGGTCGCTTACTCCTATGTGCAATGCCCAAAGACAGGTAGTGTATGCCAGTGGTTCTCAACCTTTTCAGGCTGTGACCCCCGAAATCATATTTGAACTGGGGACCCCGGCACCCTGACAAGCACTAAGAGTTGAGGAATTTTGTATAACACGGTTTTATTGTGAAAATAGCCGATCTACACGCTCACCACGCCTCGCAACGTGAGGCGTTGTGAGCAT
Source organism: Nannobrachium achirus (assembly GCF_963921795.1). NCBI lineage: Eukaryota > Metazoa > Chordata > Actinopteri > Myctophiformes > Myctophidae > Nannobrachium > Nannobrachium achirus. The sequence goes on along the minus strand of NC_137813.1, from coordinate 26,744,287 downwards.
GTAGATCTGCTATTTTCACAATTTGTGACTCTAATATTTGACAATTTGGCCAATGTTTAATTTGTCATTTCAGAGGTATTAACAAAAGCAATAACCAAAGACAATGCATAGCTATTTTTTCCAGGACCTTCCAGGACCCTTGATCAATTCCAAAACTTTTCCAGTACTGAAAAAAAAAAATCTAATTTCAAAATATTTCCAGGAATTTCATGACCGTGGGAACCCTGGTGTGTGTGTGTGTGTGTGTGTGTGTGTGTGTGTGTGTGTGTGTGTGTGTGTGTGTGTCTAGCCGTCAATGTCCCAGCTGAAGAGGTGATGCTTCACCAGCATGTCCTGCACCCCCTCCTTCAATGGCCTCTGCTCCTTCTCCTAGAAGGGAAACAAAGAATAAAGAGATGTTGACAAGAGGGAATTTACAAACTAATCTAATACTGAGCTATCTGCCCCCCTAGTGGTGAAAAAAAGGACCTCTGGGAACTCAGATTGACACTGAGCTAATCCAACATGGAAGGGAGGGATTGGCTGTGTGCCATGCTGTAGCATATAGAAACTACTTGGTAAATAAAATAGCCATTGACAATGAATTGCCACCCTAGTTGCCACCCTATGTAGGTACAGTTTTCAATGCAAATTTCAAAAATGGCCGCCAGGTGAATAATTATGGTCAATAGCAGTAAGAATTGCTGTTCACAGACTTACGCCTAGTGCTTTGCAAACCAACCAATCATATCGCTGCCCCCGGCCACCCCAATACGGAAGACCAACCCTGTTGTCTTTGGATTGCTTTCGGCAATGCAGTCATTTAATTTATAGTAGATCTTACATCCTCTAGCTATGCGACTAGGAAAGGACCTGTTGAGTGTGAAACTTGCTTTCTGCAACCTGCCCTTGTTCTCCTTACAAGATCAAAAGTTACATTTCAAAGCTTTGCTTGAGCAGTTCATTCAAACTAGATGAAACCTAATTGAGGAAAAGGGGTTCAGGGTTTCCCAAACATTTCAGCTCGAGACCCAAAGGAGAAATGTTGCGTCTCTCCGGACCCAAAGGTACAAAAGTGCATTACGAATTAATCACTTAAACCCCATTTCAAAAAGAGTGAAAATAGCATATCTACAAGCTCGCAATTACAGTATAGGAAACGGTTTTCACTATTTTTGAAAATAATTGACAAATGTGAATTATTTGTATCAGTGAAAATGTTTGGATTTTCTTTTTTAGTTCATGTTAAAATGGGATAAAAGATGTGTTTGGGAAACACTGGTACAGGCGGACTAATAAAAGGTATAGACTAATGAGGCAGCATTAGATGGCAGCTACAGTCATCTACTGTACAGTCTGACCTGTGACCAGTTCACCTAGAGATCCCAACTAAACAGGTGGTGTTCAACCAGCACGTCCACAACCTCTGCTTTCAGAACAGCAGACCTCTGAAACAGTAGAGCCACACGTTTATTCATGCGTTGTATCTACTGTACTGTACTGTGTGTGTGTGTGTGTGTGTGTGTGTGTGTGCGTGTGTGCATGCGTGCGTGCGTTATATAGTCTGCCAGGTCATTGTTGACCTGCCATCCTATAGTCATAGTGTGTATAACTTCGTTGTACGGATTATTGAATTATTTTTTGGTTATTCTACCGTAGATTGATGATTCTCTTGGTCTACCTACTGTATGTTTTTAGATGACTATTTCTATGCATTTGGTGTATTGCTTATTGTTAGTCACTCTGGATGCGTCTGCTAAAATGCCTAAATATTAGGCGTATTGTGTGCGTGCGTGTGTGTGTGCGTAAGATCATCTGGGCTCACCTCCTTCTTGTCAGGCAGCTCACAGTCTTGGGACAGACTGAAGGCGAACTTGGACAGGACCCTGAGGACACAACAGCAACACAACGGACACCGTTTAGAAGCTTAAACCGCTTATCTGCTGTAACTGATGGAATATGAGTAACCTAGACGTTGGGGAAGGATAAGCAAACAATCTAGTTGATCCTGATTCTAAACTGTAACACACCTCAGTCTACGACTACACTACACGTTTAGTTAAACTACTCATGTACTGCCAATTTTTTCCAAAGCCCACACCGCCAAAGGCGTGTTTTCAAGTGTGTGTGTTTTTTTCTTCTTATAGAAATTACAGGCTTTCTATACTGAAAAGTGTTACCATGCTATAATGGAAGCCATTGTTTCTGAACTGCCCACAGCTTAAGAAACACAAACCAAGTAGATCAGTTAATGAGTTAATTAAAAATATACAAATATGCATTACTTGCATTACTTTCACTTAAATCTTGGTATGGTTTATCTATGGTAAAAATGACCAAAGGTGACAGGTTTGAGATTTAAATTTCCTTCTTCTTCAGTGACCCTATAGTATATTTTAAAAGTATAAACATAATAAAGCAGCAGCATATATACAGTATGTATGTACGTGTGTGCGTGTTTTTCTTTTTTACCTGAGCTCACACTTGATCTGCACCCAGCCTGGGCTGCGGAGGAAGGACCACGGGTGATACCACTTCTCCACGGCCGGCATGCTGGAGCACAGCACCTCCAGCCACAGGTGGAGCACCTGCTCACTGGTGGGGTCACATTGGGGGGTGGGGTTGAGGTGCACGGGTCAGCAGAGGGACAGAACAGCGTGCTTTTGTTCATTTGCATTGTTTGCCTTGTTTCTAAGCAAATGAGTTCCATGGGTGGTGGTAGGTGGGGGGTCTCTTCAGTGCACATTTTCCACATTAACAAACTGCATGTTGATCAACTCTAGCAATGAGGCTAATAAGAACAGACAGTTTTTTGGTTCTAGATTGTTCCTGCACACTTCTGTGATTTGTGAACACAACACTGCCCCCCAAAAAATCCTGTTTCTATTAAATCGGCCCTAACAAACTATTTTCATGGCTAACATTATGACAGATAAACACAGCTGAAGGTTCGCTGCAACGCTACGTTTGGTCGATTTGTTTTGTCACTTCGCCTCTCAGTCTGGCAAGGCTCCTATCTCCAAGGGAGGCGGGACATACCAAACGAGTGAAAATACAAGCCAAATGCAGGCTTGCTAGACTGAGAACCGAAGTGACTGAACAAATCCACCGAACATACTGTAGCGTAGCAGGCCGGATTCCAGGCTAAATAATATTGATTAGCCGTGAGTTTGTTTCATGTAGCGGTTTGTGGGTGCCAGAGGTTATTTTAACTGTACAGCTGGCATACAGTAAAACATTTAACTGAAGCACAGTGCACAATTAATGTTTACAATTAACAATTAATTAATTACCTTCAGCTGTGTTTAAATGTCTGCTGTGAAACGAGTCTATACATTTTGTGGCCAGGCTGTGTGGAAAAGTATGATATATGCTTTGTACCAGTATGTAAATGTATGTGGGACCTTTGTATTTGAATGTCATGCTGAATAATTTACTTAGAAGATTCAAATAACAGCATTCAAATGTGTGTGTGTGTGTGTGTGTGTGTGTGTGTGTGTGTGTGTGTGTGTGGGGTGTGGGTGTAACTCACTTGAGGCCCACGCAGATGAGTGAGCGGAACTTGACGTCCATCTGGGCGTGTGCCAAGTCGTGACTCATATTCACCGACTGCACCGCCTGACAGGGGCAGACAGAGGGCGCTCAATCACAGGCTACTGACAACACACAACCACTTGTATGGGCCTTATGCCCCAGACTTGCATAAAAGCTCAGTCAGCATGTCCATTAAAGCGTTTCCCCCCTTTACTGTGGACTTTACAATACAACTCGTATTGAGTTGACAGTGGAAGTAATCTAAGCTTTCACCAATACTTACTCTGTAGAGTAACTCCTCTGGCGTCAGCACCTTCCCATCTTCATCTAACCTGCAGAAAGAGCAGAGATGGAATCATTCATTATGACAGGAACACGGAGAGCAGAAAAATTACGAGTGTGAGTACTGCCTGAAGCCCGAGTTAAACTTAGCAGCGGATCGGCGCCTAAAGTAGCCGATCTACAAGCTCACGATGCGCCGCAGCGTGATGCGTTGAGCTTGCAGATCTGCTATTTTCGGTGTAGTGTATGTGAGTCAGACCTGTAGGTTTTACACAGCACCAGTCTGGAGTAGACAGAGTTGAAGTCCCTCTCCACCTCCCTGCTGGCGGCCTGACAGAAGAGCAGAAAGCACATTAACTTAACTTAGAGGAGAAACTAAATGATTCTTCTTTACTGTTAGGAGTAAAATGTTACTAACATGTGTTAACAATGCCAAATAACTTTCATATAGTAACCTTGTACAGGGGTATTTCTAGACATACATTTCTAGGGTGCTGATGATTGATGTTTGAGTAAGATATTATGTATTAAATGGGATAGTGATAACACTTACGTTTGTAAGCATAATATTGCTTGCTATGCTATTATGCATACAGAAGGGTGACAACTAGCCAACATATTGAACATAACCTTGAATATTGTCACACAGTTGCATCATTATAATGCGTGTAGCTTGCAGCAAAACGATTATAACCCAACTAGCACATTACAGGGTAGAGTTAAGTGATTTTCATTTAGCTAAACTAACTGTTTGGCTAAATAGCTCTATATTCTGATAGTAATGATTGAGTGTGTATTCATTAACAGGGTCAGGTCAGGATACCTCCTCTATGAAGAGCCAGGGGTGGCAGGGCCCCCCCAGGATGGACGGCTTCTTGAGGCCGTGCAGGAAGATGGCCTTGAGGGCAGGACACAGGGTTCCTCTGGCCAGGTCATTCACTGCCTCCGTCACAGAGTCATCACCTGCTAACGAGTACTGGAGACAAAGTGGACCAATCAAGAGTGTATAATAGAGTGTATACATGGAACTAAATGGACGCCGAAGTGTAAGCTTCCATTTGATTCCAATCAATCATCAAATTCAATACCCAGGGCTTCATCAACACACCCCAAGATCACATTTCTGTATTTAATCCCCCCTCACCCCACTTCAAGCATATCCAAAAATATCACATAGCCTACCTCCTTGCTCCTTTCATCAAGGATCTCCACAAACTTGGCTGGAAACCAACCTGTGGTCAAACAAGATCACACACACATCATTTATAATGAGCTGTGTGAATTTATATCAGTCGGTTCAGGGACCCTATGGGCTCGTTGAGAGGGTCCAAATGGACCCTCTCAACGAGCCCATGTAGCCCATGTAACTCAGAGTGTGCAAATTGGTACAAATGGACCTGTTTGTAAACTCAAGAGTTATGGGGTCCCTGAAATAAATAAAAACGTTTGAGAACCACTGGTATAGTAGCATGTGTGTTTGGTCATTGGGATAATTGTCACCTCTAAGGCCATTGAGCTCTCCCACCCAGCAGTGTTCATCCTTCTGTGAGATGAGCTGAAATGGAACAACACAACAAAGAGATTTTAAGATTTTGAGTTAAAGACAGGTGTGTGTGTGTGTGTGTCTAAGACAATGCTAGTCCCCAGTTGAATGGGTTGTCACTCACGGTGATGATGTCATTCTTCCTGAAGCCCAGCTCGTCGTCGTCATGGCGCTCAAAGTCCAGCAGGGCCTTGGCCCGTCGCCGTCGGTTACGTGACACCACCAGGAAGTTCTCGTGGTCCCGCTGGTGGCTCTCCATGGAGTAGTCAGGAGTCAGCTCCTGTGACTGAGACAGAAAGAGACAGTCCAAAGTCCAGTGGTCATTAATAATGGACAGAATGGACAGTAATAATAATACGTACAATTTCTGAGTACTCAAAGTCGCTTTACAAAATGGCAACAAAATAAAAACAACTTTCTTAGGAAAAACTAATAAATGTAACAGAACTTACAGAAGAAGTCTAACTAAGGTTGAAGCCACTAGACGGCGATACTGGTATACTCTTGTCTTAACTGATGGCAACTAGCTGAACAGCATAATGTTGCAACACCATATTTAAGAAAACTATTTGGTAAATCATACAGTGACAGTGACATTAAAGGAAAGTGTGATCTATAATTTATAGAATAGATTTAGTTAGATGAGATAGGCCGCTTTTTCTTTTTTTATTGATAGCGTTACAGTGAAGATATGCCAGGAAACAGGGAGAGAGAGATGGGGATTGACATGCAGCAAAGTTCGTTAGGTTCGGGATTCGAACCCAGGACGCGCCGTCAGGCTGGCTAGAGCCTATATGTGGTATGCACCTGGACCACTAGGCCAGCGGACCCCCCCAAGATAGGCAGATTGATTTCGATTAGATGGACAGATTTAGACAAATGTATTTAGCAAGCTAACTAACAATTTAGTCCGGGACTTATCCTTTAATCCAATCTGTACATTTTCATGTCCTGGGATTCAGGGATGCAGACAAAATAAAAATAAAATCACAAAGAAAATTGCGGTTTAAAATCTATAGCAATTAATGAATACCCCGCTGTACACCTCTGACATATACGCACATTCAAACATTGGACATAACCAAACCATTCTAACCACAGCAATCTTCTACAGCTGGCCAGCAGTGAGCAGTTCCACTGGGGCCTCATTTGTGGGGTTTATTGCCTTACATAAGGCTTTTCCCAACTGGTCCAGGGATTCAAACTGGTGACGGTTCTAGCCATAAACCTGTGATCACACAGGGGGTTAACTACACATACACCAGCGGCTAAACTGCAGGATCGACTAACTCTCATGAATTCATACATATATATATATATATATATACTGTAACAAACAGCTGAGGGAGGCTGTGGGGCTCGATTGTGCCATTATATATTGTCAACTCCATTCTACCTTGCACTCTGCCGCATTAGAATGACTCACTGATTGCTTCCAACTCCTAGGAGACAGAGCATAAACTCCAAGCCGTAAAAAGAAAAAAAAGAAGGAAAAAAAAGCCTGTTGGGGTGTAGATGCAACTCAGCTATCTGCTCGGCAGCTGAGTGATGGTGTGTGTGTGAGCAGGCCCCCCGCGGTCATTCATTTTTATCGCCGGTGGTCATACACTATGTTTTATCCCTGCTTTTGGACACACTGAATTACATACATGCATTCTCATCTGGGAAATGTTGACTATCTGATAGATATATAATATCATATTTACTCTGTACCTATTATGGGGGAGGGGAATGTGTCTTTAATAAAAATAGTGAAAACTAGACTGCACTCTGTCGAGGTGCCAACTTGCGCCTCACGCACAAGTAGGCCACACATGCACACATGGCCAAATTGTGCACAAGCAGAGTGCGCCACTAGGTGTGCCATGCTGGCCTCATTGGCTGACATGGCTGTTAAAGACATTACCAAGAACGCTCTTATATACCAAACTCTGCTGATCACCAGTGGCATCACCAGGAATGCTGGTCCCTCATTGGCTGTAGTTACATACATACCCAGAATCCTAGCCATTTCAGGGCTACATTCATACCCAGCCGATTACATGCTTGCACGCTCTGCTTGCGCAAGTATTAAATAACAGATCTAGGCGCTCACAACACATCGTGAGGTGATGCATTGTGAGCTTTTTGTTGAAATAGTACAGTATATAGGGCTTAAAGAGACGTGCACGTGCAGCCTTGAACTCACGGTGTTGCAGTGGCGCGGGTCCAGGCAGTGGAAGTGCTCAGCAGTGCTGCCGATGGCCTCCCGGAGGGCGGCCACCAGCTCTGTCTGCTTGATGTTCTTGGACTTCAGGGCCTCCGCCTCGTCCTCGCCCCACAGCAGGGAGCTGAGGGTGGACTTCCTTCGCAGGGACTGTCTCCTGACCACCTGCGCACAAGGCAAGTATTCATTGAAAAGGTTTCATAAATAATTTGTCATTTATGTTCTTTTTCTACCCCCAAGGCAAACGCATTTACAAAACATAATGCAAAATGGCAACCTGGAATATAGAATATGCCCTAGATACACAGAGTCCTTGAACGTGAACACAAAGAAGATTTTTGTAACAATCTTCTAAACTGAGGAAATTATGGCTTGACCTTTCAAGAGTTGATCATTTAGACTTACCATCTACATACATGTCATGCATGTATGCATATTCTAACCATTTAACCCTCAATACTTGGTGACACGGACCAGAGTTGGCTCTGTACTTCTTCTACACCATATATCTTTGCCAGAAATAGCAGATCTTTAAGCTCACAATGTGTCGCAACGAGAATAGTTGGGTGTTCAAGAGCGCCTACTTCCTGATGACGACAGTGACTGACCTTGTTGAGGTTGGTGTTGATTGTCCCGTTGTTTCCATTGTTGAGCTGCGCCTGCTCGTTGAGGATGTAGGCCTGGTGCTTGTGGCGGTGAGCCTCCAGGGTTTCCTGAGACAGCGAACCTGCAAGCCTCATGGCCTCGCCCAGCACCGCAGGTCCGTCTCGCAGCTGGCTGGGCAGGTCCGACAGCGTGTTGAAGATGGACGCAGAGTTCTCTGATGATACCAGCTCTTCTTCCTGAGTGGAGGCAGGGGGGGAGGGTCATTACTTGGGATGGTTATATTGTATACATGGCGATAAAATGTTAGATAGTATTAGAAAGCTTTGCAGTCTCTCTAGGGAAATATCCTAGCCTGCTTCATCTACTTGTGTCGCGAGCGGTTCCAAACTGTATTACTGTCTTATTGCGAAAACAACAATTAAATGCTGAATGCTGAATCTGTGATGCTCACATTTGTAGCAGTACGCTGAATGGGTAGAGAGGCAATCTGACAAGCGGGAGCTATCTCGTAGCACCCACTAGTCCTAATAGTTAAAATGGATAAGGACAAATTTGTGTGCAAATGTACAGTGTCAAAAAAAAAATAAAGGTTTGAGTGAGGTCCATATTATTTGTTTTCCATGTAGTCGACAGAGCCTCTGGAATCAGCCCGTCAACAATTGGGGGGGGGGGGGGGGGGGGGTAAGTGTGTGGCTAGGGCTGTCACGATATGACATTTTACATGACGATTAATTGTCACTCAAATAATTGGCGATTAACGATTTAATTGTGTATTTGTCGTTGATAATTACATTTCTGTTTGGCTTTTAGGCTTTGAAGTTGCATGGTAGATATGACACATAACCTAAATATACAAATACATTACTGACATATTTGACAACTTACTACTTAAAAAATAACATTGATAGTGGAAATAGCCGATCTACAAGCTCTCAACGCGTCGCGATGCGACGCGTTGTAGATCTGCTATTTCCACTATTTCTGACATTTTTCAACATTCACGATTATGACGATTATGACAAAATAATTGCGATAATGTCAAATAATCACGATTAGACGATTATGTAATAATTGTGACAGCCCTATGTGTGGTGGTGTCATGCAAGCACACCTTGATCTTGAGCATGCCCAGTGTGACCTGGAAGAGCACCAGGGAGCCCTGGTAGAACAGCAGGTCCCAGATCCTCAACAGCAGACGGATGTCCACCACACTGGCAAATGATGTCAGGAACCAGTGGAGGGTGATCAGTGACAGTTCTGTGGAAGCAGAGAGACAGAGAGATGGATGTAGGGAGCCGTGAGTGGAATACAGCAAGCTGTGATGATCTCCTGAAAAGCCAGACTGATTAAATATCCTTTACCCTCATTTCACCTCAAGCTCATCTCTCTGCAGTGGGGTCTGTATGCCAGTAATCAGTCCCCCTCCTACACATCTAAAGGTTTAACCAGTGGTATCCAATCATGTACCGGGGGGGTTGATGATATGCAGGCTTTTAACTCCAGGCAAACACGCCACCAGGTGATTACACCAATCCCCCTCCTCAGTGGAACTTGATTGGATAATAATGGACTAAACCAACACACTTATCATCTAATATACAACACACGTCAGGAGCCCTGGTGTGTGTAACTTAACAGCTTCTGGTGTGTTCCCTGCCAAGATGAAGTCAGTAAATGTCTACTCCTGTCATTGGATGCCCCTTAATTAAAATCTTAAACTCAAATCCTAAACATATCACCTTCAAAACAGCCTATAAAATGGTCTAGCTCTTAAATACTCTGAGGAAGTTTTCTCCCCCTATGAGTCTCCCACAGCCGGAGGATCTCCCTTCAAGAAGAAATCCAATGGCCGTTCCAAAATCCAGACTGATGACCAAGATAAACCAAGCTTTTGCAGTCTAGGTTTTTTGTTTTTATGTCACTGCTTTTGGTTAAGGGACAACTTAGTTTTTTTTACCACAAGGGTTCATATTTTAGATTGTAATTAGAGAAAAGAAAAGATAAGATAAGCGTTAAAATGTTTTAATTTACTGCTTTCTATTGTTTTAGCGATTTTAGTATTTTGATTTCAGTGGGTGGGGGCATGCGTACAAGTGGCTAAATATGTCTTTTTAGACACAATAAGCCGGCAATTTCTTTGTTACTATTTACACCAGCCCCCATAAGTCACATCTGCCCATGAAATGAAAGATTGCGGTGCATCTTGGGAATGGGCTTATTGTGTCTAAAAATACATATTTAGGCACTTGGCATGCATGCCCAACCTGGGGGCATGCAAATCAAAATCGTTAAAACAATAGAAAGAAGTAAATGAAAACATTTTAACACTCATCTCGCTTATGACTATCTAAAATATGAACCCTTGTCCTTTAAAGATGAGTTGCATTTTATTTGTATATTGATTTTGTTGTGGATCCATTTGAATCTTTATTACACTTTGACAATGTTCACTGTCCTGTATGAATAAAAGCAGAGAACTGCCAAAATGTAAATAAAATAGAACATGATATTCCTGCAGGACCGCGGCTGGGGACAGACCGGTTCTGTGAGAGGAGCTTCCTTACTTCTTTCTGGTTTCTCAACACTGCACCCTTTACCGATGTCTAGGGCTGTTAGATCGATTTCATTGTGTTTTTGTGGTTGATAATTACATTTCCGTTTGGCTTGTAGGCTTTTAAGTTGCACATGGCAGCTATGACACATAACCTAAATATAAAAAATGAAAACGTTTAAAAATATGAAAAATCTTCAACATGAAAACGATTATGGCGATTATTTCAAATAATTGCGATTATTTCAAATAATTGCGATTATATCAAATAATTGCGCTTAGACGATTATAATAATAATTGTGAAAGGCCTTACCGATGTCGTGATCCTGCAGGAGGCGGTCGAGGGCGGGCAGGTACTGCACAATGAGCTGGCGCAGGACCCTCTGGTCCGTCTGCACGCCCAGCAGCGTGGACGAGAAGTAGGAGGGGGGCAGGAGGTCTTCGATCAGCGCGCACATCATCCACATCACATCCTCCTCCTCCAGGAAGAGCAGCAAGCATGACACCACCTGACAGACACAGAGAGAGAGAGGGTGGGTGAGTGAGTTAGAAGTGTGCGTGGATGGCGACTTAACCCATTAACGCAAAACGTGTGTTTTTCTACAGTATGTCAGTGGTTTTCAAACGTGTCAAGGACCCCCACAATTATGTATTTGGCCGACCATCTCATAATAATTTGTTTCAGGGACCCCCAGAAGCAAAGATTTGAGTTAAAAATGTTTGCTTTAAAAACGTTATACTCAAAGATTTGCACACATTTTCAACATTTTTCAAAAATAGCAGATTTACAAGCTGAGCTTGTAGAGCAGCCATTTTTAAATGGCCAAATTATAAAATAACGGTTAAAGTGATTAAAATGTAAAGTGACACAGATTATTTTTCCCAGTTTTAATGGGTTAAATGGCAATTTGTTTTTACACCTGAATCCATATCATTCTATTGTGAGGACATGTAAAATCGCCTAGTCACAGAGCAAGCACTGGGAAGTGTTATGTACGATTTGAAAATCAGCAACGAGGCCCATTAAAGATTGTGTGTGGTCAGTCCTCACCATGCCAGTGCCCTGACAGTAGCCTATGTCTGGATAGAGCCACGCCAGGCCTCTGAGAACCCGCCTCAACCTGGGCACTCCCACACTGGTCATGCTGCAGAAACATGCATTGGACGGCATTGTCCGCAACAGGTCCTTCTCTATCTGAGGAGGGGGAAGGAACAGACAAACAAAAACAACATCAGATAGTTGAAAACTGCAGGCACCAACTAGGAAAGGGAGAGAAGTGTTTGATCTATAATGCTAATGGTGTTTTGTTTGGCCAGCGTTGATTTGTTAGGCTGATAAATGGAATGTGTTTTGACTTCTAGAGAGACCTAGCAAATTTGGAGGTCTGGCAAATCAGCTCCTATTGGCCGAATAAATAACACTAATAAATGTTAGCCCTCATAAAAAATCCTTCCAACTCAAGAACACAAACTACACTACCCAGAATCCCAAGAAGTGCAAAAGCGACATCTTCGATTAGTGAAGCTTGCGGTTACCATTGGAAATGTTTACTGCAACCACGAATGTCAAAGTCAGCTTGTGAGTTTCTGCTACTACAAGATCCTATAGCTCTTTATATAAACTGTGTGTGTGCGCATGTATGTGTGTGCGCATGAGTGAGTGCGTGCGTGTAAGACCTGTTTGGCTGTTGTGTTGTCATCGTTGGAGCTGTTCTTGATGATCTCTCTGTAAGAAATCTCAGAGGTTCTTTTCTTCTGCAGAGCCCCAGACAGCCGCATCCATAACTAGCAGGGAGAACAATTTCAATCATTTCAATCCAGAGATGTAAAGAAATGAGTCTGTGTTGTTTGTTGCAAAATACAAAGGGCCTTGCCCTACTGTGCCTGAGTCATTGTTGATTTCATTGACTAGAACTATGACAAAAAAGTTCGTAGACTACCTTTTTTCACTGACGAAAACGACAAAAACTAAAATATGATGACTAAAACTAAGACTAAATACACTGACAATTCAGTCACTGGTAGTGTCATGGTAGTACCAGGAACATTAACGACTTGTTAAGGGATATCAGACGGTAACTCTTTAGCTTGGTCGCATATTTATTACATAACACAGATATGGGTCTTTTCAATAATAGTTCCCGACCGGTAGGTGGTAACATAGGGCAACACAACAACTCTCAAAACAGTAGAACTAAAAGACAAGTCATTTTATGTTTGGTTGCGGTCGGAAAATAGCAGTTATACAAGCTCACAACGCGTTGCGCTGCAACACGTTGTGAGCGGCGGCTATTTTCAGCATGCAACCAAGCGTAAAATCAGGCATCAGATGCTAAAACCAAATCAAAATTTGCCGTTCAAAACCAACACTGGTCTGGATGAGCCCACCTGCGGCCTCATGCTGTGTGGTATGCCACCGAGCACCAGCGAGCGCAGGCGCTCGGAGCGTGGCAGGACGGGGGCGATGAGCTCCCAGGTGAGGTCGCCCACTGCGTGGTTGTGGGTGAACTCCAGGTGGGCCTGCCAGCGCAGGCGCTGCTGGGGGTCCTCACGCTGCGGAGAGCCATCAGCGCCCAGCCATCCCCTAGGCTCATCACCATCTGACACGCGCACATGGGAAATAGATTATGCCATTTTACAGGACAATTAATTGTCACTCAAATAATTGTGATTAACAATTTCATTGTGTTTTTGTCGTTGACAATTACATTTCTGTTTGGCTTGTAGGCTTTGAAGTTGCACATGGCAGATATGACAAAGAAATGAATGACATATTTGAACATTGATAGTGGAAATAGCCGATCTACAAGCCCACAACACACCGCGACCTTGTAGATCTGCTATTTCCACTATTTTTGAACATGTTTGAAAATATATGAAATATATGAACATTTTTCAACATGGAAACGATTATGACGGTTATGACAAAATAATTGCGATTATGTCAAATAATTGCGATTAGACGATTATGTAATGATTGTGACAGGCCTACATGGGAAGAGAGTATACTGGTTATGTGTTTTATAAGCAGTGCAAGCAGGTGGGATTTCTTAATTTCATGCATATACTGACACAAAAAACACTGGTTCCCAGACATATTTATATGGGTTCCTTGATTATTATTTTTTTCCTACTTTTTTTTCCATAAATATACAAAAGAAAATCTAAGAAATTCCAAAGGATTGCCATGGAGTACAATCACGCAAGAGACCCAAGGAGATAAACATATTTTTGCTCTCTCGACATGACAAATTTACCCAGCTGAGCTAAGATTTGAAACTGATGGATGTGGAAAGGCAGAGTTTTTAAGCAAATAATTTGTGTTTGAGTATACAGTAAACAGCTGTATTTACATATGCAGTCATAAATCTGAAATATAAAAGCCACCGATCAGCTGTCAAGACAATTACCCAAGCTTATAAAATCAACTCTCTAAATCGATGGTTCTCGACCCTTTCTGGATCAAAACCCACTTGAAAACAGCCCAGCTGACCACTTAACTTCAGTGGTCAGATGAGTGCATTTTCAGAGCACGTTTATTTTAATGATCAATCATCAATTGTGTTCCAGCTTGGATCAATGGAACCAATGCAGTGTACTTTATGTTCCTATAACACATTTGGCAAGGTTTTAAAGATTTTTTTTTTTTAACAATGTTTTACAATTATATGGGGTCCCACTTGCAATATCCTCACAGGTTGAGAATCACATCTCTAAATCACTGTCAGACTGTGTGCAGGTGGTACTGTAGGTAGGTAGTGTATCGCTGCCCTTGTTGAACACAGAAGATGTCCATCAGCGAGAGTCATCTTGAGAAATGGCTCAATTGAATTTCAGCCATGGGACTCCGCGTCGCATGTAACACATTATTCACATACGCCAAAAAGGTACCGTGTTTATTTACCCCTTAAGCCTCGAACAGAGTCGGGTCTGCGGTGGAAGGCTATCCACCGCGGTGTAGTGCGGTGTAGTCTTTTTGAGTCATAAAACTACAACGTTAACGCGCAAAAAGACTACACCGCGGTGGATAGCTTTCCACCGCGGACCCGACTCTGTTCGCGGCTTTAACGTGAAAGATACATTAGCCATGGAAATTGAGTGAAAGCATTGTGTGTGTGTGTGTGTGTGTGTGTGTGTGTGTGTGTGTGTTTTTTCTTTTTTTACCTTCACTGTACATTTTGAAGCCAAATTCATCATAATGTAACTTTAGTTCCTCCTCGGGATCCTTCTGTAGGACAAGACAGAACACAAAAAGACATACCACTTTCAAATAGTCCTATCCCTGTTGAAAATGTCCATGGCAGCTCTTGGGAGCCATGCACAAGATCTAAATCACAATGTGACAACTGAAGATATACTGTAGCAAAGCTCAGGGAGAAACAATGAAATATTGTGATGTTCAGGCATGTACCGAAATAACACAAGCAGAAACGGCACTTTAAAGCCAAAGCATCAAACATTATTGTCAACAACAGTGAGGGATGATAATTGGTTATATAATTCCATCTCATCATGGCCTTTTGACTTCTAGGTAAGAATTATTGCACAAAGTAGACAGGAAAACCTTCAGTTGTTATTACACACAAAAAATAACATTTGGCTGAGCCTGAGGAAAAGCCGCCTGGCCGGGTAGTAGAAGATAATCTTAGCCAATCAGGATGGAATATGAAAAATCAGACAGATCCGTCTTGATCACAATAATGTGTACCGTTTTGCGTGATGATTGGTCAAAATCTGTTATATCAAAGTAATACGTAAATACTAAGTAATAGGTAATACGTAAGTAAAACGCCTCCTGGTGGCGCTGTAATAGGCCAATGTAAAAGGACGGCCCTCACACATCTAAATAAATCCCAGCCTCACCTGATGGTACTTGGCCAAGATGTCCTGGGGCCACATGCTGGGGGTGAGGGCTGAGAAGGGGCCCCCAGGGGCCGGAGTGTAGCTACCTGCTGAGAAGCAAAGGCCAATGAGACTTCAGAGGTACGGTATACACAGAAGTGATGGAGTACACACACAAAGTACGTGGAACACTATCACAGAGAGGTCATACCATAGGTCATACTGTTTGTGAATTCTCTTATTTTTTTAAAAGGTGGACATTCATTTAAAGAGCAAAACTGTAACGTAATGTAAAGAAAACCAGTCAGCAACAGAAAGTCAGCACTCAGGATAGCGTGCATTCAGGTACTATCCACAAGTTTCCCAGTGAGCTGGGGAAAAATGTGAGCTCCACTTCCTCCACACAGCTGATTCAACAATACACCAAACTTGGAGTGATTCAGGTGTGACAGGCCACAGGCTCACAGCAGTCAGAATGAAACGGCTGAGGAGCAGGAAGTGATACCCACCTTTCACGCAAGGGCTCATGGGACATAGGAAACTTGTGGATAAGGCATATAAGGCAAAGCCTTCAAATGTCAAAGCATTCCACAGCGTGATAATCATCATGTTTATCACTCTGAGGAAAGCTTCGGCTGAAACGTGTTTGTCATTTACCTGTTGTGCCTTATCTGAATTAAAAGTAACTGAAGGACACTTCCGTGACTGCTGGCATTCTTTGGCCGATATTGAACTCTTGCACACTCTGTAAAAAGGTTGATTATTTGTGACAGTTGTGCTTGCATTCTTTCTAGTTCGATCGACTTGTACTTCTATGGCCTACTGGAGTGTGCACAAGAAATGTGTCGCCATCAGGTTTATGAAATTTTATGCAGCACAACTTTGATGTGGATTTTGGAAGCAAACACAACTGATCATTAGCAGGAATGGTAATGTATAAAATACACAGAATGTAGCCTCAGTCTTTACCTGACATGCTGTTGGGAGGAGAGTGAACAGCGGCTGTACAAAGAGAGTGTGGCCGCTCTGGAGTAAGGAGGTCAACAGATAGCAGCCGCTCTGTAGAGACAGAAAAGAGTGGACAAGGGGGAAATACACCGATGAGTGCTGGTTTGTCAGCAACTGGCATGATCTGGCTAGTTGACACATTGAAAATATTTGTTAAATCCTGCTCGGCGCGTCGATTGCATGTGTGTGCATCCATTCTGCAGATGGAATTATCCCCCACCTTATCATGGAATACCCTGAATACCCTGAGAATACCCTGAAAATGAATTAAAAACACAAAAAGAAAAAAGACCATGAACACTCCACTAGAATTGCATTTTTGGAGATAAGACATGGAAGCTATGTTCCCCGAGTTGAACTCAGGACAAGAAGAAAACTCAGGACAAGAAGAAACACACAAAGACACTGTAGACTAGAGAAATCAACTGTACAGATAATGAGGGAGTCTGTACAGCAGCAGTAGGATAACTGCTTCACTTAACTGTGTGTGTGTGTGTGTGTGTGTGTGTGTGTGTGTGTGTGTGTGTGTGTGTGTGTGTGTGTGTGTGTGTGTGTGTGCGTGTGTGAGAATCTATATCAAAGTTTCTAAATATATCTCCCGATTAGGGAGTCTTACTGGTAAGTAAGTATTATTCTAGAAAACATGTCTCGCAGTTTCATTAGGCAGCATTCTTATTCCTACAGAATGCCCCATTTACTTGTTTGTTCTGTTTCCCTGATTAGATCACAGATCTAGGCTAAACTAATAAAGGAGTCATTATGCCTTTAGGCCTGTTTTTACACTGTTTCACATATGCAACACAAACAATTATTTGTCTTGGCTCTTCCAGGCTCAACTCATGACACAGCTGCTCACGGAAGTAGCATGGGGACATTTGTGGGGAAAGTCCAATAAATGAGCCATAATAATATGCAAGCGACTGGCAGAAGCTTAAAACCCCAAACTCTGTGTATTAGTCCAATTGCAAAGATCCCTTGAATTTTCTAAACAGCATAAAGCCTTTTGACTTTGTTAATAAAGCTGGTAGTACTGCGCAGCAGTATTCAATGTGCAGGAAGCAGATTTGGTGTCTTGCCTGACGAGTGGAAGTGAATAACAGGTTCCTTATTGTGGAAAGGACTTGGGGCAACAATTCATGGTTTGTCTTAAAAGACTAGCCTTAAAGAGGTTGGACAAACACATAAGTGTTTCTCATGGATGTTTAAGCTAATCAAAAAGTTTACATCTAAGCCACTTCCCAACACAAAAATAAAACCTGTTTACCACAGATTGAACGAAAATTGGTTAGTTTTCCACCATGGACATTTTAATTTACTGGGCTAATGTAATTGTTGTCAGTTTCTGGGATAATTTTTTCAATAGCTCTAGAGTTTAAATTGGCACTATGTCGCTTTTGAAAATGAATAAATGTTGTTTTGTCCAATATGCAATGTATGGTAGAGTGATAATACAAATATATAACTTCTACAATTGGAGTGGTTGTATTTTTTTCTCCCTGCTCTTCTTTTGAGACATTTACCACCTTGTAAATGCCAACTGGCATTTACAAGGTGTCTGCCAGGGCAACATGATGCAAGCATACAATAAGTAGTAACGGAGAGAGAATGGCAGCAGGAAAAGGCCGGGACACACAAGCACATGTCACTGAGTGATTTTACAGTAATTGACATGCAGATACATGGAACCTACTGTAGGTTACACATTATGCACTGGGGGGTCAACACAGTGCATGATACAAGGGGTGAAAATTCAGACAATCTAGCTTCCAGTTCCACATGAGGTCTAGAATCTTTTTTTGGGCTGAAATGTGAACAGGGTGGTCAGGTGGGTCAATGATGCTCAATGTACATTGCAGGTATAGGTACAATTCACAAAACCACCACTGTGCATTATCCCAGTGACAAATTATTGTAGCCTATATATTGACTGCATACAATTTTGACAACAGCCGTTCTGGATGAATAGATATGCTTATGGTCAATGGCTTAGAGCTGAAATAAACATTTCCAGATTAAAAAAAAACAAAAAAAACAAGCGAGCTGGCCAGTGGCTACTTAATAATTCATGTTAAGTTTGAGTTAATTGAACTTTAATTGCTTATGTTGTCAGCTATAAGCAAACACACAGGTCTACGCTACGTTCTATTCTGAAGTTGGTGCTTGCCATTCCATAGAGTGCAAAGGCCTGCTACATTGCTGCCAAATGGCCCTTTGGTGATGTAACACTAAATACAGGCTAGTGCTCAGAATTAAAAAATAATATATTATTTATATTCACAGCTTGCCTGAAACAGTCTTGTGTGCACTGCTAGCAAGCATTGTAAGTGTAGATAGCATTTTAGTCACCATCAAGTCTGTTGCCAAAAGGACCATGGATCCCTACAGTTCAGTTGGTCAATCACCACTGGATGATTTGCATTGGTGAGGGGGATAATGACGTACTAACACACTCAATGTGGTCTCTGCAGTCTCATAAAACTTAACTTACAGAGCTTCTGTTATTACTCTGACAATAAAAGGACTAGTTTGAGTTGTCCCCTAGCAACAGTGGGTATTATGCTATTTGTGAACCTCAAGTGAAACAGTAGGTTCACTAGGTTGCATAACGTGCGCTGCTTTGCATGCATGACTTGAGTATTTGTGCAAACTTAGGCACGCACGCAGGCACACACACACACACACACACACACACACACACACACACACACACACACACACACACACACACACACACACACACACACACACACACACACACACACACACACACACACACACACACACACACACACACACACACACACACACACACACACACACACACACACACACACACACACACACACACACACACACACACACTTTTATTGCCCCCTTTTTCTTTTTTTCCCATATTGGTATCGGTCAACTAAAGACCATGTTGCCCAGCAAACCAACAGTCAAAGTGGTACAATGACCTGGTCAACGTTTAGTTGTACATCCAGGTTGGCTGAAACCTTTTTAAATGTCCATCCAATGTATACAAGTCGGTCCTGCACATTTTAAAAAGCTTAACTGGTTGATGATGGTAGAAGAACCTAAGATGCTGCTCACTTACACATTTGATAACAAAATACTTATTGCACTAATAAGAGACACTAAAGCTCTACAACTACATATGCTCTTGATTTAAAAGCCTAATAGACAAACACATCATACAGCTGTGGAATGCCCACAAATATTAAATTCAGTGTTTCACAGAGTATGTTTAAGTGGCCTTAAAGGAATAGTTCACCCCCAAAATGACTTTGATATTTTTGTTTTTCTCACATTCCTATGCCAATAATGTGAGGAGTCAGGACTCAGGAGACTCTTTGTGTCTCCATAGGGAACCACTGTTGGTCATCAAATTATTGGCTTAGAAATGCAACCAAAACAAACAAACAAACATCCATTAATTCCAGCCTCCAAGGGGTGAGTAATTGATATGAAAAAAAAAAAAAAAAAAAAAAATATATATATATATATATATCCCTTTAAAAAAAGGCATGAAGCATTAAGTTACAAATGTTCTATGACCAAGAAAACATGTGTGCAACATGACAACACTGACATACCGTAACTACTAAGTGTATCGTCTTTGCTTGCTGTCCTATTATGTTATTGTTTTGTGTTTATCTTGTGGTTACAGACTAGAGGACCCACAATTGAAATAAGCCCTTGGGCTTTATTGTATTTCCATCTGTTTTCCTCACTGTGATTCTTAATGTACTATGCATTGGTTGCAGTGCAGTGTTTATTATGTTAGCTTTAAACAACAAATAAACTCAGTCATGCATTTCTGTCTCCATGGCAACAATGTCACAGCAAAGGATTCTCAGACCACCTGCCTCCCCCTCCCCTCAACAGAAAACAGCAGGAGTGCAGCTCTGTCAAGAAAAGCTCACAATACGGCAACAGGGGACACTGTTAGCAAGTAACTAGCAAGGCATGCTGTGCAATGACTGATAAATAACACACACAAACATACACACAGGCAGCCACAATGGCTTTATAATCTTAGCACGCCAAAGCAGCAAGCCAGCAGGCGGGCAGCCTCGCCTAGGAGTGATTCATTACAGCAGCAGGCTTGCAGCATCTCTGAAGAGGAATTTGGGACTTTAAAGAGAGAAGGGAAATCAATTTGAGGCTTGGAGGACTGCCAGCCGTCTCACAGCTCTGCCTATGTGAAGCCGGTGAGGTGAGGCGAGCGGGGATTCTGAGGCACAATCAGCCAACAGCGTAATCAGCTGCCTAGGAAGTCAAGATGACAGAAAACCTCCTTGAACCCTGATCCAACAAACTATCTTGATTCTTGACATTGTCTGGACTCTGGACAACACTGCTGCAAATGGCTGCGCTATCGTCCAAAAGACGTGGTGAAGACAGCTCTTCACCCAGAAGACTTTCTCCAGAAAAGTCTAAGCAAGAGCATGGGCCAGGATTATCCTCAAAACACAAACATACACTTAACATATAGTTATGTTACACATACAGAGATAAACAACCATTTTTAAAACCGAGTCTGACATATCAGGGGGAAGGAGAAACAGATAGAAATGTGTATACCAGGAAATTTACATACCGTATTTTAACTCATTCAGGCAGGGACTGGGTACACATTTTAGTGTATGGGAGGGGCTTACAGTACATGTAGAGTATGTAGCAACATATTTGTTTTTGTAGGCTAATTTCTGATTTAGGCCTAACTATAGGTTTAGGCCTAAATGGGTTAAAGGCAAGCAAAGAGCAAATATAATTCACATTAATGATATCTACAACAAACAAACAGGGATACATTCTAAGATGAAACAGCTCTAAATGGGGCCACTGTGTCACAAACCCACAGGACCCTTACAAATCAAGCACCACCTGTTTACTTTGTGCCAGACCGTGTGTTTACGATAAGGAAAACTGCCCACCTCCTAGTTGCATGACTACAAAGAGGGCCTGGTCCACTCTGCTCAGGTGAGACTCGGGTGACCCATGTTTGCACATGCTGGCCAACACCCTGACGCCATTAAACAAAGCTCAAGAAATCCCATTGTGGACGTTTATTTGAGTGTGACATTTCCCTGAGACGCCAAAACCCAGTCCGTTGCTATTTATGATAAAATGGGAAGAGTGTTATGGTGTCAAGATACTCCAGGGTGTCTGTATCCATCTGTGTATTGATCTGTGTGCATAAACAATACACTAATTTGTTTGCTCCCAAATCGGTCCCATGCCAGCTGTTCCTTCAGATGGCCCTCACAGTGGCGACGTCAATGATGACTCATGTTTCCCTCTTGTGTGAGAAAACTCTGCTGTGCAGAACTGAGGGCCTTCCCATGAATAATGATCATTGGAACACTAAGTCACACGTGTGTGTGCGCGCGCACACACACACACACACACACACACACGCAGGCACGCGCCACAATCACTTTTACAGACTCATTCACACACAGACATGTGCTACTGTGGTAGCCATACATTATAAGTTACTCCTGTAGAGGAACACCTGTTGCAGCTTTACTGATGCCAAACACCTCTGTTTGTTGCATAATAGATGCAGCGCAATGCTGATTGAAAGCCAAATGTAGGCAGTTTTAAGTCTTTGCCCTACAGTTCCACACATTTAATTTTGGGAAGCTGTGGCATTAAAGGTGCTACCCCAATATTTTCTTATTTGCTGGCATTCCTCTCTTCGCTACAGTAGTAGCCATAAATTATAACTCTTTATCCACCTGTTTCCAAGAGAATTTACTGTAGAATGATGTGTGGGACACATCCGGAGAACAGCAGACATACAAGCTCACGTCACGTCGCAGATGCAACTGTTGTGAGCTTGTTGATCACTCTCGGCTGCGACGCCGGCACTGCCGCACAACTTCTGCGCAATGCACGATGGGACATTGGAAACTTACAACGGCGAGAGGGGGAGGCCTGTTGATGAGGCTGTTTGGTCCTGTAACTGCTTGAATGCACAAATCCAAAATATAAAGTGCTTCCCTCCTTGGTCCAAGTGTTCTCTATCTATTCGCAACCTCCTCTGGATGTGTCAGTCCATATTTTACAATAAAGAAGTGTTTTACTCCAGCTTGTCACGGAATCGCAATGCATTTCCTTTTTCCCCCTGTTTCCTTGTTTCCCGCTGTTGCGAAGTAGCGTTCATTTGGGGAAACAAGGAAATGCAGTGAGATTACGAGGAGACAAGACAATTGAGGAGACAAGACAATTATATTAGGTGGTGGTGGTCAAGTTTATGTAACATGATATCATGGACAGAAGTACAATTAACACTCTGGGCAGAGGTAAGGTAGTTCTGCCAAGAATAATGGTCAGACACTAGAGTTATACTGTGTGGCTTCAAGGCCTCTGGAACGAGCTGTACCATAACAAGACTGAGGCCTACTGAAGACCTCTCGACTCATAACTATCAAGTATTAGTATCATCATAAAGACCTAGAAATTAATATAATCAACGAATACATGATCTACTCTATAACGTCACACATAATCAATCATGATAATCTCTAATCTACTGCAACCTTTAATGCCACATCTTCCCAAAATGAAGTGTGTGGAACTGTAGGGCAAAGCTTTGGCAAAGACTTAAAACTGCCTACATTTGGCTTTCAATCAGCGTTACGCTGCATCTGCTATGCAACAACGGGTGTTTGTTTGGCATCAGTAAAGCTGCTGCAGTTCCAACTTTGGAAGCTGCAACAGGTACTTAAACTTGTGGGCATACAGGGTGTGGCAAAGTTTTGGGCTAGAGGACTCCTGTCATGGCAATTATATTCCTCCTTATGCCCACACAATTCAATTCAATTGGCTTCATTGGCATGAGAAAACATATGTTTACATTGCCAAAGCAGAAGTGTACACACACACACACACACACACACACACACACACACACACACACACACACAGTGAGTACAGCCTATTGCACTCATTTAGGTTATGGTCACGACTAAAAGTGAAACATAGTTTAATTCAAAGTGATTTAGCAATCAGGATAAACTGTAATCCCACCCCCCAAAAAAAACACACACACACACACACACACACACACACACACACACACACACACACACACACACACAGTGAGGAGGCAATACTCTTCCCACATGTCATGTTGTTCACTGTATTACACTTACAGTATGTGAGATGTTAGGGCCCCTCTGACAACCTGAGTTCTTGTAGGTTGTAATGACACACTGTACTGTGTTATCGCAGGGAGGGATCACCCTAATTATGTATGCGAATGATGCCATTTTCTGGCATAATTATAATGCGACTAGAAAAAGCAAAGAACTATTATGCAATGCATGCCGGTTGCAATTCGTCCACGTTGTTTGTTTCAATGCCAAATGTCCTACATACACTTGAGATGATAGGTAATATTAAAGTAAGCATCCTGGATAGATATGAGGATTATTGACAACGAGACATCAGCTGTTAGCCACCGATGCTAACATTTCACAGCAACCCCGGTTGAATATTCAATGCATATTGTGCGACGATAGCATGCTAGCCTACTTACCTACCGTGTCATCATTGTGTCGTAACGAGGCGTTGCTTTTGGCTTCTTTGCAGATAAATAAAAGGTAAGTTTCCTATCGCATCTTTCCCCGTTCTATTTTCGCTGGCTTCTCTCTGTGTTTTGCGTCATGCACCTGCTGCTGTAGCGACGTGGAGCTCTGTCGTATCCTTGCGCCCTGTAGCCTACTGTGTAGTGTGTAAAGGTTTTCTGAGCCGGGAAGTAGTTCCAGATCCCGGAACTACGTTTCCAGCCAAATATCCTTCCGCAGTGGAGCAGACGAATGACGTGGGCATTACGATAGCAAAACAATCATCATGCATTTACATTTTCCATTCATTCGCTCGGGAGGACTTTCATTCACAACAACTGTAGTCTTTATGGGGCCATTTGAGGGTGGGAAAAGTACTCAAATGATTTACTTTAAGGAGGATTTCGCCACTATTTGAAGGCTTTTGTAATCCCTTTAGAAATCATGGAGAAGCAGCTAGTGGTGCTCTCAATGGGCTCCACTGAATAAATAAAGGAAAAAGAAAGAAAGACAATTAGAAAGACTCCATTTAATACAAGTAAAAGTCCGGAATTCAAAATTTACTCGGGTAAAAAGTACAAATAAAGTATTGGTGTTAAAATATACTTAGTACCAAAACATACTCGAAACATGGCCTACAATAATCAGATTCAGGGTGCTGCTGGTGCTGTATTGGTGCTATTGGTTGTGCTGCCTTAAACAACCTAACTAAATGTAATTGATATTTTATTTGTATCCATGGTACACCATGCTATACCCTGACTGTGACTAGTCTGCTGCATTGAGTTATCTGGTCTGCTGTGAAAAACGTCTATTCATGAAGTGACTGATCATCTCACACTGACATAATGCGTTTAATGTGTTTGTCCACTAGATGGCACACATTCACTCAGCCATTGACACCAAATGATCTGGTCATGTAGTCTGTATTGGACTATTGGGATTGGTAGGTAACAGGTTGAGTGGAATGGTCTGAAATAATGTGTATACATGATTTGAACATGCAGTACTACATCATTATCACATCATTAGTACTAGTAGGCCTACCTACATATACCCTTCAGCTTCTTGTTTGTTCCCATAATGACTGGATATCCAAAGTAGATAGATCCTTAGAGTTTGAAGCAATAGCAAATCTAGCAATTATATTTGGCCTTAAAGGAGTAGTTCAACCCCAAAATGAAAAATGTTCTATTGATTACTCATGCTATAGAGACTTGAGTTCAATAATATGTTTTTGTATTTGTCGCATATAAGACAAAAGACAAAAGATATTATTGAACTCAAGTCTCCATGGCGTGAGTAATCAATAGAATAGTCATTTCGGGGGTGAACTACTCCTTTAAGGCCTATAGTTACATTTAACCTACCAAAATAGTTATTTTATGTGTCTATTCTCCTTTTTTTCTTCTTCAGATTAATCAGATATTTAGAACACACACACACACACACACACACACACACGCACGCACGCACGCACGCACACACACACACACACACACACACACACACACACACACACACACACACACACACACCAAGTGATCCCTTAGGTTATAGGTTTAGGTACCAAAGCAGCCAGCCAAAATGGATTTTAGAGTCAAATGATGAGCACTTAACTTTCAGCTGTGGGGATTCATGCATGACTGGAACGGCTGCTTTGATGCTACAGCTGCAAAATCTGCCCTAGGGCCTATGGGATATTCGATTTCAATCTCTTGTTCTCAAAATGAGACTGAGTTCCAATGTTGCGAGACAGAGTTCCTGTGTGTGTGTGTGTGTGTGTGTGTGTGTGTGTGTGTGTGTGTGTGTGTGTGTGTGTGTGTGTGTGTGTGTGTGCGCGCGCGCGCGTGTGTGTGTGTGTGTGTGTGTGTGTGTGTGTGTGTTACAGTTATCTCGATTGCTAAGTCACTTTGAATTAAACTGTGGTCCACTTAGTCGTGACCATGACCTAAATGAGCACAATAGGCAGTAAATAATTCCTCACTGCTTACATGCAAAATCTAAGGGCTCTACTTTACGAAAAAACATACACATTTTTGAAACTTGGACATACCTATAGCCTGTTCATATATATATATATATATATATATATATATATATATATATATATATATATATATATATATATATAGGGGTGCAACTTATCGAACCGAATATCGAAAATCAAACCGAACCAAAAAATGTCGAACCGAATGACCCTGTACCGAACAATACAATACCATACCACTCCACATTCACATTCCCCTGGAACCCCCTCAAGGACCCCTAGGGGCCCACTTAGAGAACCACTACCCTATAGGTTGGGTGCGGTATTGTTGAAATTAAAACAAAAAAATACATATTTATAAAAATACATTTATAAATCAAGGACATTTCTGTTTATTATTTGTATCGAAAGTATCGAACCGTGTCACCAAAATATTGAACAGAACCGAACCGTGAATTTTGTGAACCGTTGCACCCAGGGCAGGAATTTCAGGGAGGCCATGAAGGCCATGGCCGTCGTTGCCCCTCGGTTTGGCCTTGTGCCCCTCAAAAAATGGCATGCCCTGAGGCCACTGTGGCCTTAATTCCCCAGCTGACTGTAGGCCTACCACTTTCTCCTCTGTCTCTGTCTTGTCAATAGACACCAGTGTCTCTTACTTGTCACCATACCAAAAAATATCTTCCAAGCCAATGAATAATCTCATTTTAACTTAAGAGTTTAAGAGCTACGTTTCTCAAATGCCCTTTGACATTAACACTCTAATAAAGAGCCCAGGTTTTTTACGCAAATGAATGATGACCGGTAGATGACGTCAATATGACAATTCTTCGCTAATATGTCTTTAGTGCTTTGAAAAGTTTAAAGCCATCACTTAGGAAAAAATAGAAAGTGAAGAAGGTAAGAAAGTAGACAACAGTTCAGAGATCGCCATGGAAATAATACACTTGACTTTTAAAGCAATTTTTGAAAATGGGTTATAAATTGCTCCATCTACGCCTTCTCTCTCAGCTTTCCTACTTACTGGGATGATGACTAACCACTCTCCCTCTTTAAAAACAGCATATGTTCTCCATCATGTCTACTTGACTAGTATACATTTAGTATTTTATTCATAGTAATATTATTGACCACTCCTTTTGTATGTCCGTGGCAAAAATATATTTTGAGGAAAATGTCCATCACAAGCCCAGGGGTTGATGACCCCTGACCAATGCAGTAGAGTAGATAGATAGATAGAGATTTTTATTTATGGGTCCTGCACCAAATGATGCCCAGCCCACACGGGCTTACAAGACACTCAGTAAGTTTGATTTGTGCAGGGCTGAGGTTTCTTTCACTGCAGATAATCTACATTTCAAAATCATCCTTAACCCCTAAATTCAATTAATTCTTTCAATGGTCTAAACCTTTTTATTTATTTTATTTGATGGCCCTCCTGCCCTAGCATTTGGCCTTTGTGCCCTAAAAAAACTGACAACACCAAAGGCCAATTGGCCTTGCCCCTAAAACGACAAAATTCTAGGCCTGGTTGCACCCCTAATAATAATATATATATATATATATATATATATATATATATATATATATATATATATATATATATATTCAGTGTGTAGAGTGCACAACGTCCTGACTCAGCAGCCATCTCCATAGAATGCTAATCACTTAACATCTCACACTGTCTGCACCTCTACAGTATATAATAGGCCTAACCCTTTCTCCATCCCCAAACCCTTTGCTCACTGCCCCAAAATGCCTTTAATTCACATCCTCTTCTCTTTCTCCTCTCACTAACTTTGTCACACAAACTGAAAATAGCACATCCTTTTCTTATGGCAAGCAATATCATGCTCAGTTGCTCCCTCCTCTGCTCAAACATTCCCTCTCTAGTCCATATGGTTTGATCTCCATCTCTCTCTCTCCCCCTCTTTCGTCAGTATGACGCCGGTCTGTTCATCTCTGCCTGTTGCCTTGGCCCCTCTGCGCCATGCACCACTGTATGAGTCATATCATTACCAACGCTGACGGTGGAATCACTTTGCCTTTTCCCCTCCTAACAGAGGCATGGATGTGTGTGTGTGTGTGTGTGTGTGTGTGTGTGTGTGTGTGTGTGTGTGTGTGTGTGTGTGTGTGTGTGTGTGTGTGTGTACGTGTGTACGTGTGTGTGTGTGTGTGTGTGTGTGTGTGTGTGTGTGTGTGTGTGTGTTGTGTGCGTGCGTGTGTGTACATGTGTGTGTGCATGCGTGCGTGCGTGTGTGAGAGAGAGAGAAAGGAGAGAGCAAGTGCCAGAGCCCACACTGCAGTTTACTATGACGTCAGAGAGATGGGAGAGGGGAGGGAGGGTGAGGTATGTCAGTGGTGGTTGATGGAGAACCGTGGGAGAGGCAAAGGAGAGAGAGAGAGAGAGTAGGAGGGGAAAAATAAATGAAGCTATGGGAGGGGGAGGTTGAAAAAGAGGAAGAGAATGAAGGGGGGATGAACAGGAGTTGGAGCCACAGAGAACGGGGAATCAGAATGGAGTGGCGGTGGAGAGAGAGAGAGAGAGAGAGAGAGAGAGAGAGAGAGAGAGAGAGAGACTGGAGAGGAAGATGAAACACCAGTGTGGGAGACAGACGGGGGGTGGGGGTGAGAGTGGAGGATTGTACTTCATACTGGAACCCCAGGCCTTGTGGGTAGACAGACAGTATGGGAAGTTTTTAATTCAATCTTTAATAATGTAGTGTCAGTGGAACACACACACACACACACGCACACACGCACGCACGCACGCACGCACGAACCTGCTGGTTCAGATGAATCAGCAGGTGTTGTCCATAATACAGGTGGAAGGAGAAAGGGAGACCTAACTGTATACCACTTGTTCACAGAATCCACTTACTGTACCGCAGTCCTGCAGTCCTCCCGCAGGACAGAAGATAGCACTGTTGCATTTCATGAGATAGATACCAACAAACACACTGTGTGTGTGTGTGTGTGTGTGTGTGTGTGTGTGTGTGTGTGTGTGTGTGTGTGTGTGTGTGTGTGTGTGTGTGTGCGTGCGTGCGTGCGGGTGTGTGTGTGTGTGCCTTGCCACCGTATGAACACTTGTCCATGTGGATGACATGGACAAGTGCTGCATGCGTTTACACGGTCATGCATGGCATGCTGAACATGCGGAGGACAGCTCGTTTCACACTTGACTCAACAATAAGTGATGCAGCCATGAACTCAGGAGTCATTTCTTCACTTACTTACTTATTTATTCGCTCATCATTGTACCATCGACCATCTAACCGTAATCCAAGTACAGAGCAGAACACGGTGGCCTCATTGAAAGTCCAGTCCACTACCGCCAGACTGTCCAATAATCACCACTGCACAGGGGCATCCCCAGAGGGACAAACAGCGTGGTAGTGCTTACGTAACGCCTATGTATATGACCAGGCCTCTTCCTATAGTTTACATCATTTCTGCTGCCAGTCTTCCCATGCCGCATGCTGGGAGAGGGGGTTGAGGGGGTTCACACACACACACACACACACACACACACACACACACACACACACACACACACACACACACACACACACACACACACACACACACACACACACACACACACACACACACACACACACAGCTGCTAGCCCCCCACATAAACCCCCAGTTTTAGAGGGCCTCTCCTGGGATGATGAGAGTTGGATGTAAAGGGCGGGGGCTCTGAGGCGAGGCGAGGCGAGGCGATGCAGCGGTGCTTGATTTCTCCCGGGGTAGCTGTATATGTTGGATGCAAGCCGCTGCTGCATTTGATATCTAGTGCCCTTATATCTTAAGCCCCAAAGCTGAAGCACATTTCCCCAAGGGCAAGTAAATGGGTTCATGTAGACCGTTGGAAGTATATGTTTTACGTCCACCACGTGAACCTTTAAACACAAATCCCACAACAAATGGGATCAGGGACGTGCTGGCCATTGGGAAAAGCGGGACAACTCCCGAACGGCCGGTTCATTCCCGGCCTGTCCAGGCCGGCCATTAGAAAAAAAATAAAAATAAAATGTTCCATTTTGGGGGCTGGGCAGCCAACAAAGTAAATCGTCACTGTCGGGCAGAAACCTTGTATCTCCAAGTTTCAAATGTCTAAAGTTTTTCGCAAAGCAAAGCCCTGCTTCATCATACAAGGCTGTTGCACAAAAGTAGTGAAAACAGCAGATCTACAAGCACACAACGCCTCGCACCGCGAGGCGTTGTGTGCTTGTAGATCTGCTGTTTTCACTAGTTTAAATCATTTTTAAAATGATAAATACAAAACAAACGGTTTTGGACATACAAGGTTTCCACCCGACAACGACGGAATATAACTAAAACAGAAAAAAAATGAGGGCCTCTCCAACTCTTTTTTTCCGGGCTGAATCAGGGGCCCAGCATGTCCCTGAATGGGATGCATACATACGGAGAAGACCGTGAGTGTGTCTTGTCGAATGAGTCGGAAATAGGGAAGGAGGGAGAAAGAGAGAGAAATCTCATTGGTTCTTTAATACAGTAGGTTCAAATCACACCTCTCATTCCGTACATCTCTCTCCATTTCCTCTTTGAGCTCGTTCAATCATTTATGGAGGTTAAGTCACCTGGGAATAGGTACACTGAGCTGTCACACACGCACGCGGTACACTGAGCTGTCACGCACGCACGCACGCACGCACACACGCGCACGCACACACACACACACACACACACACACACACACACACACACACACACACACACACACACACACAGTAATGTAGACAGACGAGGTGAAGGTGATGAACTGAAAGGTTGAGTTACTGAAAATGAGTGATGGAATGAAGGAGCATAGGGAGTGAGAGGGGGTGGATTTATAACAGGAGATTTACTGCAAAGTGACAGAGAGAGACAGAGAGAGAGAGACAGAGAGAGAGAGAGACACAGACAGACAGATAGACAGACAGACAGATAGACAGACAGACAGACAGAGATATACAGACACAGTGAGGGAGAGAGAGAGAGAGAGAGACGGACGGACGGACGGACGGACGGACGGACGGACGGACGGACGGACGGACGGACTGACTGACTGACTGACTGACTGACTGACTGACTGACTGACTGACTGACTGACTGACTGACAGAGAGACAGAGAGACACAGGCATACAGAGAGACAGAGACAGCAGAGTGAGAGAGAGCAGAGTGGGGAGGAGATCAATGACAATGTCATAGTCTGGATGCCCATGTGTGTATCTATATCTTATACTAAGTATTGATTGTTTTGTTTGTTTGTTTTTCTCGCTAAGCATACACAATTAGGAATTCATGCTGACACACATTACATGTCAAGACCAATCAATCACGTTTTTATATAGCCTGTTCATGAGGGCCTATTTTACATGGCCCGCGGCTTCCTTCTTAAAATGTATTATTTATGTGTAATATTTATTCATGTGAAATGACGTGCGTGAAGTGTTTTGAAACTAACCTTCAGACTTCCCAACTGCATGTGTTGTTGTTTCAAGAACGACTATTTAAGTGGGGTGCTAGCCGCCCCAATACGTAACTTTGTGTGTAGTATGTCCATGTGTATATTTAGGGTCTCTCCATTATATCAAATATACTCATGACGTATTAAGTCCATATCCGTATGTCACTTCTCTGATATAATATATGACCACATATCTACAGTATACATCATCATCATACATAACATACATCATCATACTGTACTTAGCGTGCACCCAATATGGTAAGTGAACACCACTCACTTATGTGCCATAAGGCACAAAGTGGATAGGTAACGTTAGGTTAGTAGTAGTATTATTATTTTAAAGTAATGTAGTACAGTAACGGCAGGGGAAGTAGCTAAGAATGTCGGCAAAGATCTGAGCTATCTGCATGCGAAAGTTGGAGTCTTTAGAACCAATCATGTGCTGTGAGACCTCTTGGGATTCGGGCCAATTCGGCCTCGGCTTCAATTAGTAGTCAGAATATTAATTGAGTTCATTCTCTCTTCCTTTCTCCCTCTTCTATCTCCATTTGTTTATTTTCTTCTGTTTTTTCATGTTTTTAATCTTTTTTCCATTTCTCTTCATTAGAATTACAATTATAATCTTCAAAAGATACATCTATTAAACTAACATTTGAGGAAAATTGCTCACCAAAACTGTGTTTTTGTTCTCAAACAGCGTTGTCATTTTGGGTCTCTTGTTGCTGCTGTCCAGTGTGTTCTCTGAAGTTCTATTCCACCCAGGCCAATCAGTGTCCTTTAAATGAATTGATGGAATGAAACTGCACAAGATGGTTTACATGGCATGGTGGCAGGGCACGCATAATATTCATGCCGTGTGTACTTTTACGTGGAAGCCACCTGACACCAACCAACTAAATCTAAAACACTGTAGTGTAGCATGTGACAGCACGGCCGCAGTACCTCTGTGCCTGTTGTTGTAATGTAAAAGCCTTTCTAGCCTCTCAGTCCATGTCTCGGTTGTCTGTTAATAATGTAGCCCCAACTGGCGTGTGCATTAATAATAATTAAAACTCAATGAGGGGGATATCAAAGTGTCAGTGAAGGCAATTACCACCGAATATGGCGGCGCATGTAGATCAGTTGAGGACATCCAGCCACAGACGAGTGTGGGAAGGGACCCACAGGACCATCAGTGAGCTCGTTAATGACCACAAGCCATTTAAAATACAGTACAGTCAGATGCAGAGTGTTTGAGGACACATAGCTGTACAGCTGAGAGTGGAAGGGAAACCGCAGTGCCGCCAGTAACAGTACGGACGGTGTAGCCTGAGATGATGTTGTGCATGGCAGCGATACTCAACATGTGGGCCGGGGATCACTGGTGGGCCGTGAGGATATTGCAAATGGGCCCCCAAATAATTGTCCAAAAGATTTTAATTACATGAATCTTTTTTATTTCATTTTTATTATTATTATTTTATATAATGAAAAACTAAAAGTCAAGGTATTTTATTTCTTTAAAACTATATTTATTCATATAAACATGCTCTAAAAATGCATGTGGCCCAGATAGAAAGCAACCTATTCTGTTTCCTCCATTTACTGTTGTATGTTGTAGCCCAGGGGTTCCCACTCCCACCCAAACGTTCCAAACGTGCCAAAGACCCCAAAATAGCCATAGCCTCTGGCTGTGGCCCTCCATTGTGAAATGGCTTAAAGACAAACAAACAAACAAACAGTGGAAATAGTTAGCCCACATAGACATTAGGCAGTTTTGCTTTGAAAGTGGTTACCAATGGATACAGGCAGCCAGCCATGCTGGACAAAAGAGCAGTACCGGTACTGTACCAACACTCCACGCCTCTATTGTCACAGACATACTGTACTAAATATAGGTTTAAGGCAGGTCATTATTTGTTGTTTTACTGTAGTGATAGACACATATGATAGATGGATGCTGTCACTACTTTAACCTCCACCGCACTTGCGTTCAGGGGTGTCGCACCAAATTCTGGGCCCTGGGTACTTTAACTATTGAAAAATAGCAGATCTACAAGCTCACAGCTTGTGAGCTTGTAGATCTGCTATTTTTGAAAAATCGTGAACATTTGTGCACCTTTTCATGTGAAGGACCCACAAAATGATATGTATTTGGCCATGGACACTCATCTCAAAATATTTAGTTCCAGGGACCCCCCCCCCCCAGAAGCAAAATTTGAGTTACAAAATGTTTTCACGACTTCAATAATATCTTGTATATCTGCAATTTTTTAATAGCTAAAATATAAAATAATTAAGGGCCCTCCACCTTGGGCCCTAGTAACTCAGTCCCACTCCCCCCCCCCCCCCTTTGTGACTCCCTGGTTGCTGTGTGTTATTTTGTCAACGCTCCACCCCTGTTTGCTCCGCTGCTAGTGCATGTTGATGTGAGTGTGTGCGTGTGTTAGTGTCACACTCATGTTTGTGTGAATGCACATCCTCGTGCACGTCTTAAGCCTGTTTTATAGTTGGTTAGGCCTATACTTTGCGTTGTGCATTGAAAATAGCTGATGTACAAGCTCACAACACGTTTCAATGCAATGTACCGTGAGCTTGTAAATCTGCTATTTTCGGTACACAACACTAACACACAACTAAGTAGAAATCAGGCTTTAGTGAGCTTAAAACACTGTGTGTGTCAGATTGATTCCCAGTCGGTATAAACGTCCAGAAATATTGCAGAAACATAATCCGTCATCTCACGGCAGATTACTCTGCATGCAAACTCCTCAATCTGTCTGTATCTTGCTTCATTTATGCTCTGCTGTCGTATGATGGTGTTGTTTGCCATAAATAACAGATCTACAAGCTCATAACGGCTTGTAGATATAGGCTATATTTGACGAGTGAGATCGTAGTTTAAATGAGGCTTCAGTCACACTGGCTGACACCCAGCTCTTTACCATCAACTGTGCATGTAATTACAGAGGAAGACTCTCATTTGCAAACTGCACACAGCACCATGTCCTGCACAGATCAGGACACAGGTTCAAGCCCATATTGATTAACGAAGGGGCTCTTTCACTCACTATCTCTCACACACACACGCAAGCAAACGCACGCACGCACGCACACGCGCGCGGCCGCGCGCACACACACACACAACACACACAGGGCTGTAGCGCGTCTAATCAGCGCTCCAGGCGAGCTCTCTCGAATGTGCCTCTCTCCACTCGCGTGCGCGCACGAAGATTTTTGCGGGGTTTGGCATGATTTTAATCGGTTTTGGGCCGGTTTGGGGCTGGTTTGGGTCCACTCCCTCCATTTCGGGGCCCACCTCGGCGCCCCCTCTAGGATGGCGCTCTAGGTGGCCGCCTAGCTCGTCTATAGCTAAAAATGGCCCTGCACACACACGCACGCACGCACGCACACACACACACACACACACACACACACACACACACACACACACACACACACACACACACACACACACACACACACACACACACACCTGCAAGTATATGTACACGCGTCATGGTTTCTGTCGGGTAGAAACGATGAATCTCCTTATTCATAAATTAATGTCTTATTTTATACTTGTCACTGTGTGACAGTGTTAAGCAAAAAAAAATGCTGATCTACCATTTTTTTGAAAGAGTTTAATAATACATTGTTATATGTAGGCTTGTGTTTGCCTATAATGACATGCACAAAATAGGGAAGCCAGGTTGAAAGTGGTTAAGGCTTTTTGTGCCTTTTCAGGGACGTGCAGAGAATGTTGAAAAGGCAGGGGCTGAAATTTCTAAAAGGGCCTTTTGGTGAAAGCACCGAAAATAGCAGACCTCCAAGCTCACAACGCGTTGCAGCGTGACGCGTTGTGAGGATGGATTTCTACACAGAGAGGGCAATTCTTTCAACATAAGATGCTGCATTCAAGTTCAGGAGAATTGAATGCTGCCTTCAGGTATGGCATGAAAAGGGGGGCATTTGCATTTATTTCAGCATAATAAAAACTGCATTCATGGTCTGGAGAGGGCCCTTTTTAACAGAATGATAAAAGGGCAGGGGCTCAAGCCCCCTTCATGTCTACAGTATGTGTGCACGTGCCTGTGCCTTTTAGAAATAGAGTCTATTTTTGTCTCCACCAGCCGAAGGCATGGGGGAGAGTATGTTTTCTCCCATCCATCAATTTTTTTAACTCAGCCTCATGGTGGCGCTATAACAGGCCGATTTGTGGTTTTACCTATAACTCCACCGATCAGTTTCAAACTTTGTAAGCGCACTCCCTAGAGGCTAAGGATAAACCTCTGCCCTGCATTTTTCACATCAGCCTTTTATAGCGCCACCTTTGGGCCGACTTATGTAAAACACATTTTTGAATATTACTCCTTCAGATGTTCTTCAAAAATAACACAAATCAGTACACAGTATCTCTATAGTCATGTGATCAAGTCTGATCCGTCTGATATTTCATATTCCATCCTGATTGGGGCTTCAAAGTTTGCAGGATTGCTCCGTTTTTGAACAAAATGCCTCAAATCATCAACGCAGCTTGCAATTACCGTGAAATTTGCCACACATATTCCCACTATGTCAAGAAACAAATGCTACCCTTTTCACATTGGCCTGTTTTAGCGCCACCAGCAGGTAGACTTTAGCAAAACACATTTTTGGAACACAATGCTTCAAATCATGCATGCAGCGTCCGATTGCCATGAACGGTCTAAGGTGAAGAACATATGCCACCCTTTTTACCAGGACGCCTGGCCTGGTGGAGACCTGTGCTCGTTTTCTTCTTTTTTCCACTTCTGGTTTTGGACATACAAGGTTTTCCACCCAACAGCGACGATAATGTAACACTAAACTCCTCCTCATTGGGCGGGGGAATCTCCCCAGAGGTTCCTCTGAGGACACCTGGGTTAGTGAATTATTCCTCAGGGTTAAAGCGTCTTCACAGAGGGGAGTGGCATCCACACTGAGTAGTGGTTCATAAGGTTTAGGAGGGGATTAATGTTGAGAGGCTCCAGGGCACGACTAGAGAGAAAGAGAGAGAACATACCAGCAGGAGGACAGAGAGAGTGAATGATGAAATACCAAGAAATAGTGCTTCTATTAGTGCATGATGCTGTCAGCTGGAAACCTCGTACAGTAACAGTTACTTTTTAATGAAATGGAGAGAACCCATGCCTTCCAATGGATCCACTGCAGTTGTTATTTCATCACAGGCTCTTGTTGATACCTTTCGTTGGTTCTACTTTACATTCATTAATTTGTTTATTTATTACACTGTATATTAATTAACAAAAAAACTAAAGCAAAAAAACATTCTTGCAGCTATTTTTGTCCAAAAAGTTTAGTGTTGAGGGGGAAAAAAGAGCAGAAGTACAGAGGCAAAGGTCAAGTTTACTGAAGGCCTGTCCATATTTTGACCGAAACCGAACTTTTCGGTCGAACAGGTCCTGTTCGACTACAAAATTACGTCACTCACGACTTCTGAAAAGCATCAGACCGAATTAGATTTGAGACATTTGCGCATCCGAAAGTCCAACTCAATGAACATTTTGGAGATACTATGGACAGGCCTTAAGTATTGCAGGTTTAAGTGGCTAAACTGTAACAAAGACACACACACGCACGCACGCACGCACGCACGCACGCACACACACACACACACACACACACATACACACACACACACACACACACACACACACACACACACACACACACACACACACACACACACACACACACACACAAGATGATAGTTCTGTCAAACAAGTCTATGAAGCTATCAATGAATGGAAAAGTTGAATCTGCAACACAATTTTATATAATACAGTACTGGGGGGGGGGGGGGGGGGTCCTTGCTTCATCTCTCTCTCAGCTAAGGGGTCCTTGGCCTGAGAAACATTGAAGACCCCTGCAGTACAGAATGAGCACAACTTTAGTTTTCCACTAGCGTCTGGAGCAGGCGTGCTGCTCTTTTATGTAAATGTAAAGTGAATATGCAGAATAAAGAATATGCAAATGTAACCTTGCCAGAACCCTTGTGGGAGCAGGCCAGGACCAAATATGTCTGAGTGCCTCATAAACAGGCTTCAGGTAGGCTGTAGCCAAACAAAAATGAATTATGGAAACATGTATTACTTTGGCATGATGTGCAACAATAAAATAGAAGAATGAGAGAGTTCTGGAGCGTTCTTCAATAGAGCCTGACCAATATATCGATCTGGGCGGAAGTGCATGGTTAAATGAAAACAAAGTTCAGTTAATGTGTGTATTTACAAAAACGTTACCTGTTTGCCTGTTCATTATTAAAAAAAAAGAAAATCAGTGGCTGATCAGTGGGCAGTGGCTGATCATTAGGAGACTCAATGGAGTCTCCTGACTCCGCTGGTCATGGGGTGTGTAATTGATAGTCATTTTTGGGTGAACTATTCTTTTAAACCCTCAAGTCCAGGGGTCTTCAACGTTTTCAGGCCAGGGACCTCTTAGCTGAGAGAGAGAGAGATGAAGCAGGGACCTCCATAACCTTTTCATAGATTCCATATAGTTTGACAGCACAATCATCAGTGTATTTTGGTTTCATGTCAATTTGTATTTTCAGACATTTAACCAGTTGAACCGTCAATACATGACTTTCACTCTGCACTTAGTTTGCTCTTTTTTCCCTCTACACCAAACCTCTTTGCCGAAAATAGCCGATCTACAAGCTCACAATGCGGCGTTGTAGATCTACACAACGTTCGTAGATCGGCTATTTTCGGCAAAGAGCTATGATATAGAGGGGGAAAAGAGCAGACTAAGTACAAAGTGAAAGGTCAAGTTTATTAAGTATTGACGGTTCAACTTAAATATCTGAATACACAAATTGACATGAATCAAAATACACTGACGATTGTGTTGTCAAACAATGAAACTATATGGAGGTTGTGGGGCTCCCTGCTTCATCTCTCTCTTTCAACTAAGGGGTACTTGGCCTGAAAACGTTGAAGACCCCTGATCTAGAGCATTCCTCAGCCCTTGACACAACTTGACAAAATGCAGCCTATGCTGGTACCCAGCCTCATTAAAGCATCTTCCTTTTCCTGTGGGGAGCCCACTGAAGCAAGCCAGGTCAAAATAGTAGTATTATTATGTCCATGTGATTTTATCCAAGATTGTAAGATAATGCTCTTTTCTCATCCACTGAAATGAAATCTTTTGATCAAATGACCTCATCAAGCATGTGATCAAGCCTTTGACCCCAATATGACCAAAAAGATAACTAAAGGGCTTTGCAAATCATGAATTTCCTTAAATAATTGCTGCATTAATCTTTGGCGGACATACAGATGAACTGCTAAGACATCTTACAATAAATGCAAAGAATCTCTGTACGTCTGTAATCCATGCACATATCTTGAGAACCAGTGTTGATTTCGTCGACTAAAACTATGACGAAAAATGTTTGTCGACTGTGGTTTTTTCACTGACGAAAACTAAATAAAAACTAAATAAAAACCAAGCTGTGATGACTAAAACTAAGACTAAATATATTGACAATTTCGTCAACAAAATAAAAACTAGACTAAAACGTTAGGGAGGGACTAGTGGAGAAGACAGTCATTTTATGTTTGGTTGCTCTCAGGTGTTGCGTGCTGAAAATAGCCGATCTACAAGCTCACAACGCGTCGCGACGCGTTGTGAGCTTGTAGATCGGCTATTTTCAGCACACAAATAAGGGGAAAATCAGTCATTACGATGCCATCAAGGCCTGCCAAAAAAAAAAACATTTTAGTCGACTAAATCAACTGTAGATTTAGTCGCCTAAAATCTTATGATATTTAGTCGACTAAAATTAGACTAAAACTAATACTTTTCAGGTGACTAAATTATGACTAAAACTAAATGACATTTTATTCAAAAGACTATGACTAAAACTAAAAAAAACAACTTGCTGTCAAAAACAACACTGTCGGGAACAGTTCCACCGACGACTTCAAATTTTGTCACATTGTAGATGACCCGAGAGTGCAGTGCACGGTGTCGAGTCGGTCGCATATAGGCCAGAAGCGCCAGATAAGGCTCTGGCGGTGGCCCAAATGAACCAATTGATTGCCATGGTAACCCCACCTCTGACATCTACCTCACCATGACCCAGCCATAAACATATAAGGAGTTCTCAATGCAGCCACGACAAAATATTGAGTGTGTTGTCTAACCTCAATGTCATCATGGCATCAGCAAACAAATCAGTCAGCTCCATACATACATGGGCACAAAAGGGGGCTTGCCATAAATGGGCATATACTGATGACATCAGGGATCTCCATATATAGGCATAAAATCTCCATATACATATACATGTATAGGCATAAAATGGACAAGGACTGACAGATACAGAGATCTCCATATGGGTATATCATCATGCCCATGTATGGGCATATATGCTGATGACATCAGGGATCTCCATGTACAGTATGAGCTTAAAAGGGACAATCTGTCACACTCAGTT
Organism: Nannobrachium achirus; assembly: GCF_963921795.1. Classification (NCBI taxonomy): domain Eukaryota; kingdom Metazoa; phylum Chordata; class Actinopteri; order Myctophiformes; family Myctophidae; genus Nannobrachium; species Nannobrachium achirus. The sequence goes on along the minus strand of NC_137813.1, from coordinate 26,704,224 downwards.
TGCACTCTACAGTAGGTCAGCTAAAGACCACCGTTGTGGTGATGCCTAAAGGTACACAAGCCTCTACCGCGAGTGGATGCGTGATGCAAAACACATGTGCATGTGCAGCTGAGTCAGACCAAGCACGAGATGCACACCTTCATGTCAGAAAGGTAAGGCCATATACGATACATCAGAGAACGCCAGTGGGCACAAAAGGAACACAGATAGATGCAGAACTCTTCAAATATGTGCTGAAATAAAACATTGAAAAACTGTGTGGGGCATGCATTTCTAACTTGCATCGCTCCCGAGTCATTTTGGCACTGGTCTAGTTAAATATAAAATTAAAAAGCAGTACCTTTAGTTGCACAACTAAAATGTAGGTAGCATTTTACAATAATGACCTGTTATAAAGCATTTATAAACATTTATAAGCAGTTTGTAGATGAGTAATAATCGTACACTGCTGTATTGTATTGTGCAGTGGTGTAAAGTAACTAAGTACATTTACTTTAAGTACTGTACTTAACTTTTGAAGTATTTGTACTTTACTTGAGTATTTCCAATTTCCAATACTTTTACTTCTACTCTACATCTCGGATCCAAATATTGTACTTTTTTACTCCACTACAATTATTTGAAAACTTTAGTTATTAGTTACTTTGCAGACATAAATTATAATATTATAAAACATACATAAACCACATTAGCCCTATTTCATACCTAGGCTGTTTGAAAATAGCCGATCTACAAGCTCACAGCGCGTTGACGTGTTGTGAGCTTGTAGATCTGCTATTTTCAAACATTTAGTACTTTTACTTTTGGTACTTTAAGTACATTTTGATGCCAATACTTTCATACTTTTACTCAAGTACATTTTGAATTCTGGACATTTACTTGTAACGGAGTACATCTACAGTGCAGTATTGCTACTTTTACTTAAGTACAAAATGTGAGTACTTTTTCCACCTCTGGTATTGTGTACAGAAACGTCACTTCATTTGTAACACCACAGGGTTAAAGGTGTAAAACAGAGTGAAATTCTTTTTTAACGAGCTAGGTTTTATTATTCCAAGTGTAAGCCTCCTGCACCCCAGCCAGGAAATGTTCCTCTCCGTCAATCAGATTAAACATTTCAATATTATGCCTGCATGTTCTCAACTATAGTGATGTCAGGAAGTGGTGGCCAGCAGTCAATCGAACTGCCTAGAATCAAATTATGTCTGTATTCAATACAATAAATGAATTTGGGGATTTATTTAGCCAGTGTTAAATTAGATTTTCAAGAAATTCATGTAAAGTGTCATTTTGAATCTCAGATCGATATCCATAAATATTGACTGTAATAACTGTGACTCGATCTATACAATGCTAAGGTTTTGACAAGAAGGATCACATTCAGAGTACAATATGTTTTCAGATAATGTGTTCTACTCCAGTGGAGCAGTGGCAAGCATTAATAATATGCCCCATTGTGCCCTGCCATTGCCACACACACACACACATGCACGCACGCACGCACGCACGCACACGCACACACACACACACACACACACACACACACACACACACACACACACACACACACACACACACACACACTAGGGCATTAACGACTTGTGATTTTTGCAAGTCGACTCGACTCAGTAAAAAGTTGAGTTGAAGTCGACTTTATCGTTAGATGACGTCATCACATCACACACGACCCCCCAATTATTTTGGAGGGTCCCCACTCCCCAGATGGTTAACTTAATGTGAAACATTGTTTTCTCACTCAACAGTAAACAAACCAACATAAAGTTTAAGTGTATAGAGGGTATCTTCACATTTCTAAAGTGCCAATTTAAGGACTTTTTAATACCTCTAAAATGGCAAATTAAACATTGTCCAAATTGTCAGAAATTGTGAAAATAGGCGATCTATGCGAGGCGTAGTGAGCACGTAGATCTGCTATTTTCACAATAGAAAGTATTTTTTATTTTTTTTTCAACTTCAACTTTGGACTTTCTCTGGTGGGAGTCGACTTGTGTAATGAAATCGACTGAGTCGACTTGTCGACCTTTTCGTTAATGCCCTAACACACACACACACGCACACACACACACACACACACACACACACACACACACACACACACACACACACACACGCGCGTGCACACGTTGAGTCAGCCAAACCGTAATGCTACAGAATAAAAGGGCATTCATTCACTGTACATCTGTAAGCCAGTACAGTAACACCTTTCAGCCTTCCAAACCAACAGGTGCAATAACTGCAGCCGTACAGAAGAACAGAACACTGTGTTTTACTCAGGCAAAATCATAACATCCTGACAGAGACACAAATCAAATTGCTTTGTAATACTCCCCAAACAAACCCTTGCAAATACAATAAACAGCAGCAGCACCACATAATAACCGCAAAACAATACACAGATGTTTATCTTCCTTGAGAAACAAGGAAGACTGAGAACTCCTTAACCACTTTAAACCCTGGCATTCAGTAACAGTACGACATACTAAATAGTAAATGGTGCGTTTATATACACCCCTTCCAGCTCCCTCACCCCTTTTATGTTTTTTTTCTATGGCGTGGCCAGAGCCATTCAAGGAGAGTTCACTTTGTGGGGCCATGTCTTCTACATACACATCTATTGGCGAATAGTGACAAAGCGCTGAACCGGAAGTTTTCGGAATGCATTGGAGTCTATGGGGAAATAAATAGTGACATTTCTAGTTACATGAACCACGTGACCAGCACTGTTTCTGACCCTGCATTGGCAGAACTCTCAAATACAAGGCTCTGGGGGCGCAGCGTAAGTAGAGGCAAACGCCTGTCCAAGAGGAAAAATGGAGCATCTTGCTTTTTATGTTTTGCTAACTTATTAACAATAATGAGTGCACACACTCCATAGTCCTTTAATCATAAATTCTGTCTTGCGTTGCAGCGATAGATATGAGGCCCTAATGGGCATAAAGAAAAGCAAGCACAAAAAATCGAGATAGAACTACATTCAATGATGTCTTACTGAGCCTGTGTGCGTAAGTGTGCGTAAGTGTGTGTGTGCGTGCGTGCGTGCGTGCGTGCGTGCGTGCGTTCATGCGTGCGTGCGTTCGTGCGTGCGTGTGTTTGTGTGTGGGTGGCGGGCCCGTGTGTAGTAATATACATAAACACATGCCCAGTGGATGGTCTAACACAATTTAGATAGCAGGAGGCGTTGGCTGGTATTACAATATGCAGTTATTAGATGAGTTATAGATATCGGTTAATTTTTGCATATCATGTCACACACACACACACACACACACACACACACACACACACACACACACACACACACACACACAAAGACAAAGACAAAGTTGTGCATAAAATGAGAGAAAATGAGAGAAAATGAGTGAGACCACATCTCAGCACATTGTCTAGTGAACGTTTCCTTTCCATCCTTTCTGTTTAAATTGCTTCATTGTTTCCTTATCCTTTTTACTTAACCCCCCCCCCCCCCCCTCTCTCTCTCTATCTCTCTCACTGCCTCTCTCCCCCTCTCCCGCCCTGTCTCCTCTCTCTCTCCTGGATAATCAGTGTGTCTGCCTACTCAGCAGGAGAACTCTGAATAATTGATCTCAGGGCCAGGATTAAAAAGATACTGAGACCGGGAGAGACATGAAGAGATGGAGAGGTGGAACCAAGGAGATGCACGGGCAGTTATGGAAGGCGAAAGAAAGAAAGAAAGAAAGAAAGAAAGAAAAGGGTCAGAAGCTAGCACCTGGAGGACCAGGAGCACACACACCTGTTTTGCGAGCCATGTGGCAAACCAGATTAGCGAGTCTGACAGAGCCGTGTTCAATTCTGCATACAGTAGTCTTTGCTCATGCTTCTGTCTCTCTGTGTGTGTGTGTGTGTGTGTGTGTGTGTGTGTGTGTGTGTGTGTGTGTGTGTGTGTGTGTGTGTGTGTGTGTGCGCGCGTGCGTGCGTGTGTGCATGCGTGCGTGTGTGTGTGTGCGTGCGCACATGCATGTGTGTGAGTGAGTGAGTGTTAAAGAGAGAGTTTCAGAGAGAGACAGACAGACAGAGGAGAGATGCTTCATGTCCCATCATGAAAATTTCGACTAATGCTCCCCACCACGGTCCCTTGCACAATTTCATAATTGTTTTATAAGTTATTATGAAAAGCCTGAAATACTCAAATTGTGAGCCTCTGAAGAATGGCTTTCTTGTCAAATTGTATCATATTGTGCACAGACTGAACACCTGTTTAAACCATGTCTCTCTGCTTTCAGTGCCACACATTAAAGTAAGACAGCAATGTGACATGTCATTAGCGCATAATGGTTGTAAAGCACTGTTATGCACTTTTCACTGCTAAAGTTAATGACAAGTAACCCTTAATAATTCAGTGATGTAGCCTCTACCAGTCAGCTCGGTTCGGTAGCGAGATGCAGCCTGATTTCCATATCTCTTGATTTGCATGAACCAGCATGTGCACAGCAAAATCCTTAGTATTAATTTAACCAATCAAATGGAATCAAACGGTCCATTTGGTTCCATTTGTACACTCTTCAGAGTTAAATTAACTGAGGAGTTTACTGTGTGCCTTCGCAAGTCAAGTGGGAAATCGGGTGACTTGTAAGGTGGATAAAAAAGAAGCTCAGGTTTGCTTGTGTGCGTGTGCAAGGCGAGGACAGCCTCCCTGTAATCATAGCAAGGACATCCTGCTGTTGTCCATTTTATGCATCATTGGTACACTGTGTGTGCATCAGCTGGCACACAGGCTCCTCAGGGAAGCACTTAAAACTAAGCTAATTTCTTGAGACTTCACAGAGAAGGGGGATAACTTCAAACCATTAGGCTACCTTATGAATTGCTTAGAATCCTTTACTTCACGGATGAAGAATCAATCAGTCAGTCAGTCAGTCAGTCAGTCAGTCAGTCAGTCAGTCAGTCAGTCAGTCAGTCAGTCAGTCAGTCAGTCAATGAAGAATCAAAGGGGGTTTATTTGTCACTAACTTATATAGACAGCAAACTGTTGGAAAAGTAAAGCATAAGAGAGTGTCTTGCCATAGAAACGATTATGAAATTTAACCTTAAGATCACGAGATTCAGAACTTTGTAACACACAATGTTGGAATGTACGTACGGCTGTAGCAATGGGTGTGCGTAAATAAAACTTTAAATGAAGAAAGAGACCGCACTGCTTGTAGCCACGACACAAACAGTATTTTAATGAAAAAACAATGTTTCGACCAGATAAGGTCATCTTAAGGCCAGGGATAGAGGGTCTTCTTCAGTCCCTGAAGAATAACTTATCTGTCAAAACAGTGTTTGTTTTTCATTAAAATATTATTTGCCTCATAGCTATGAGCAGTTGCAGCCTCTTTCTTTCTTATTTAAACTGTTCTGCATCGTGGTCAGCATGCCAGGGGTCTTTAACAGGGGGTCCAGGCCCCTAGGGTATCCTCAGAGTTACTATAGGGGGTCCTCCAAATCTTTGAGTGATAGAAAGTTTTTTTCTCCTTTTTCTCCCACTTGAACCCTAGTGTCCATATTCTTAGAACTTTAACCAAAAATAGCAGATCTACAAGCTCACAACAGCGCGAGGCGTTGTGAGCTTGTAGATCAGCTATTTTCGGCAAAGAGGTTTGCTGTAGAGGGGAGCAAGAGCAGACTAAGTAGAGATTGAAAGGTCAAGTTTATTAAGTATTGACGGTAGTGGTTAAATATCTGAACGAATCCAAAATACAGATGATTGTGCTGTCAAACAATGGAATCCATGAAAAGGTTGTGGGGATCCCTGCTTCATCTCTCTCTCAACTAAGGTGTCCATGGCCTGAAAACATTGAAGTCCCCTGGTTTATGCTCTTATTCATGTTGATTTGTCAGTAAAAAGGAAATATAATCCATTACATTGCTGTGTACTTCATAATCATTCCATTGTGTTTTTTGTGTTTCTCTACACAGGCACAGAAAACTGCCTTACCTCTGATCAGGGGTGAGTGAAAAAGAAATGGAGGAAATAGCATTGTCATTTGGCAAAAGTTTTTGCGATATGTTTCTAGACCTTCTCAGCTGTTTCTTCAAACACCCGGGTCTAACCCGGCCATTGCCAGACCTCCCACGAGCGTGTCTGGCAATGCGAGGCTAGGGTCTAACATGCCTTGCATAACTATTATCATGGCATAATTATCCTTATTCACCCTCAAGAGCAGTTTGCTGAGTGCTTGGATTGACTGAATAAAACACTTACACAATGAAGATATTGTTGACCTGTCAACATTCTCCAAGATGTTCGTCACATAATTGGTTGTAAAGAATAGTAACTGTTCAATTTAACAGTTAACTTTTTACAATATATTGTGAACATTTGCTGATTAGTGGTTAGGTCATTATGCAACAAGAAATGAAGGCCAGTTTGGAATGGATGTATACACAGTGTACACTACAGCATGCATGTATTACATGCATTAATAATGTTTTGTGTAAAGCGCTCTGTTGTGGCATTCAGTGACATGAAGAAAAGAAAAATACTGCTTTTGCAACAAATAATTCTGAATAATGAAGACCATTATTAAATTACAGAAAAGCAGCATGAGCAATTACTTCAGTTAAGTGAAAACAACAGCTGAAAAACGACTTGGCTTATTAAAGCAACGACTCATAGTACTGTACACAGTTTATTCCCCACCTCCTTCAATGTGTTTCTGTTTGATACTGTTTCATACAGTCAGACAAACATTCAGGCTTAAGGTATTGATAATTGCATGGAGAAATTCTTACCTTACACAGCAATATTTGGCAACAATCTGTCCTAAAACATGCATGTGTCAGAAAGGGACCTTGGCTTGAATGCATGCCTCCAGGGGAGATATTCACCACGCCAGGGAATTTTATTAGGCCTATAGCTTTGTTGGCAGTTGTCCCATAATTAACAAGTACCTGTAAGCGTATTATTATTATTAATCAGATTTTATATAAACACTCCTGAAATGCGTTTAATACTTTGTATGGTGCAAAATGTAGAAATAAACTGTCTACACCTTTTTTTCCCACTATATTTTCTATTAGTACTGTGCAAAGAATAATGTGTTTACAGTATGTATTATCGGCATTGAGGAGCTCTTGTTATTAGAATGTGTGATAATGAATTGTGCTATCTGAACTGATAACTGACTAGCGATGTGTGGGTTAGCATGGGAGATAAGAGGTCTTTGGCATTTTCTTATTATTATTCAGTCCTGCCCTTTTGGATTGAAAATGTCACAATCAAGGTCAAGGTTAAAAACTGTCTTTCAACGAACAAAACAACAGAAGAATGGATGGGAGGATTTTCACAAAACTTGTAAAAATCTTGGGAATGATCAGTATAGAGTCTCAGAAATACATTTTTGGTTGAAAAGACCAAAGAACAAAATCAAGGGCAAGGGCAAAATGACTCACTCATATCTAAGGTGTTAATGGCACATCTTGACATGGGTTGGCAGAGTTATGCATAATAACTGGTCTTTATATTTATTTATAGTCTAGTCAGTGCATCACATAAACACAGAGACAAAGACCATTACACTTATCATCACTGTATACTATTTCTTTGCGAGAAAGATGGGAGTCCTGGAGAGTAATGTAGAATATGGAAAGTTAAGATGATGATGTATTTTATATTTATATTATAGGACAGATGGACATATTTTCTTTTTCTATAGGCTTGCTTCAGTGTGATTCAGCATAGTAAGTGTGTATTTCCGGCTGTTCCAGCACTGCCAGTGAACCCCTCACCAATAAGCTAAAACTGATCAGAAGTGTGATTTGAACCCACACTTCCAAGGATGACTGACATGTGCGCGCGCGCACAGACACACACACACACACACACACACACACACACACACACACACACACACACACACACACACACACACACACACACACACACACACACACACACACACACACACACACACACACACACACACAATGTCCTCTTTGGAGCTAAGCAAGCATCTCAGCCAGCCCATTGCATACACAAAGTAAAAAGCACATATTCAATCAATCAATCAAAGTTTATTTGTATAGCACAGTTTCATACAGCAAGTGCAGTTCAAAGTGCTTCACAGAGGAGGTTTAAAATTAGGTTAAAACCCCCAACAAATAGTATAGAAACAATAAGAAAACAATGAAAGATACAACGTTACACATTGGTAAGAAAAAAACAAGCAGCAAATCAAGTAAAAGCAATGCTAAAAAGGTATGTTTTAAGATTTCTTTTAAAAACCTCAACTGATTCAGTGACCCTTAAAGTTTCCGGTAGGCTGTTCCAGAGGTTCGGACCATAAAAACTAAAAGCCGCTTTCCCATTCTTTCCCATTTTTGCGGAATCCTCTGGAAGGGTTAAAAGACCAGTGCCAGCGGATCTGAGGGGCCTGTTTGGAACGTACCATTTAGTCATTGCAGACATGTAGGCTGGGGCATTTTCATGAAGTGATTTAAAAACCAATAAAAGGATCTTAAAATCTATTCTAAAACTAATAGGCAGCCAGTGAAGGGACTTTAAAATGGGTGTGATGTGTGCTCTCCGCCTGGTCTTTGTTAAAACGCGTGCAGCTGCATTCTGTACAAGCTGCAGGCGATACAAATCTTTCTTGGGGAGACCAGACAGGAGAGCATTGCAATAGTCAAGCCTACTGGAAATAAAACAATGCATCAATCTTTCTGTGTCTGCTTGGGATAAAAACGGTTTAACTTTGGAAATGTTTCTCAAATGATAAAAGGATGATTTAGTGACGTTTCTAATGTGGGCTTGCATATTTAATTCTGAGTCAAATATGACCCCAAGATTTCTGACCTGATGTTTGATGTTTGTTGTGACTGGCTGTAGTAGGGGTGAGATTTTATCTCTGAGTTCCTTGCTTCCGATGACTAATATTTCTGTTTTGTCTTTGTTTAATTGAAGGAAATTGTCTGCCATCCAGTTGTTAATATCAGAGATGCAGTTAACAAGGGTGCTGATGGGATTGAAGTTATCTGGGGATACGGAGATATATAGTTGGGTGTCATCTGCATAGCTATGGAAATCTATATTGTGTCTTCTGATGACAGCTCCGAGAGGAAGCATATAAAGATTAAAAAGAATGGGACCTAAAATTGAACCTTGAGGAACTCCACAGGTCATGGTTTCTTTGTCAGAGGAAAAGTCACCCAATGACACCAAGGACTCACGGCCAGTAAGGTAGGACCTGAACCAATTTAAGACTGAGCCGGAAAACCCAACACAGTTTTCCAACCTGTCCAGGAGGATGTCATGGTTCACGGTGTCAAACGCCGCGCTAAGATCAAGCAAGACGAGTACAGAGACGTCTTTACACTCTGCGTTTACTCTAAGGTCATTTAAAACCTTGACCAGGGCGGTTTCCGTGCTGTGGTTAGCTCTGAAACCCGATTATGCATGTGTGAATTTGAACACATCTAACACTAATTATACCTTTAGTTCCGACCTTGGAATTTTGATTGTCTGAGAGGAATTCTAATGAGTGCCAATATCTCTATGAAAGTATCATTTTATTTTTTATAGCTGTAATATTAAAGGCTGTCAGCCGTCAGAAATAACACAACGTTAATCAGCATCAGTTTGCTGCCGGAGGAAAATTAATTATAACAAGTTTATCGTCACAGTCCCACCCACCGTGAGTCCCTGTGTGTGGGTGTTTTAAATTGTATTTATTTGCCAATTCTCCTTTTGAAAACCTATTAATGCTGTGTGCCAGGTGTATTTTGATTCTATCTGACTGCTTTGACTGCTTTCCATGGTGTTGTCAGTGGAATCCTGCTGAAAGTACACTTTCAGCAGGAGGGAGGATCCTCCGTTTTATATTATTGTTGGGTTATAGTATGCTGCTGCCATAATGCCATATCTAATATACCTATTTTATATATTATGCCCATATACAGAGATCCCTACCATCAGCACAAATTGACATTGCGAGGCAAAATTATGTCGCATGAAGTGCCTGAAGTATGAACAAATATGGACACACCTGTTGTCACAATACCGACTCATCCACTATAAATACATTAATTAAATGTGAAGTTGATATAAAACATGCTGTGTGATCTGTGATTGTTTATAGGTGTTGTGTATGACCCACATGACCACAACAGGACAACGTCAACAGCGGCACCTGAACCGACTTCACTACTATTCAGTTGGTTAGAGGCCAAGCAGATTCAACACAATCTTGTTCCAGACTACCTATATGACTGTAAATAACAGTCAAGTGTACAGAAAGTGTTAAAATTGGGTTTTTATGTGGCCACACCCACCAGTTCATTAAGTATGCCTGGTTGTCTGGAGGCTGGTAGTGGCGGAAAAAATTACCTCTGGGAACTCAGATTGGGAGGCTGGTGGCCCAGCTGAGGTTAGCCACACCCACAGTGTTGGGTGAATGGTAAAAGGGGAGGGGATGAGTTTATGGTGTAATTTAATCTGTGTTTTTCGACTGGGCCTTTTGAGGCCCAGTCTTTCAGCTTTCAGGAAGTAACCAAAAATGCACAGGGAAGACAAATCTGCACATCATAATCACACCTGGGGGTCTATTAGAGTAATGTCAACTCCATAGACCCATACAAAACAGAAAAAGTACAAAACTATGGCACCACCTCTTTAATCCAAGGGTTCTCAAAAGCCAGATTTCGACTGCAGCTTTAGCACCACACCACACACTTTTATTTTGTTTTTCGCCATACAGGGTATGAGCCTGGCATTGATGCCAAATAACTCAGCAGTTGGATTAGGACAAGTAGCCTATTAAAGCCCATAAGAACGGTGGGATATGACTTCTGGGCTAGCACAAACTGACAAAAGGCACAGTTTCATGATATCTGTGACAGAGAACACAAAGTCAAGCACGGGTGGCTAAAAAGTTTACATCTCTACCTTTACTAATGATTAAGAATAGCATATTGATTACCTGGTTACATATAGATCCAAGTTAAGTATTTATTGACAGCAGCATACACAGCAGCATGCAGGCTTTCTCACAAACGTTGATAGAAGTTGGCACAAAATTCAATATGCAAGTCCTTGGTGGAGTTAAGCAAAGCCAACAGCGGGATTGTATAAAGCTGGAGAGAGAGAAAACATCAACTTTAATGAATGGATCTGCTATGTTATTTATGAGTTAATTTCATTAAGCGTCCCACGAAGCTTGGTCAATGTGAACTATATCCACAAGTCTTTTTATCTATTTTATTGTATTACTCTTTTCCTTATTTCTTTACCTGTGGCCTGGCTCTCTCTCTTTTCTTTTTTCTATAGATTAAATGAATGTGTTAATAATGTGTTTACAGCATCGAGTGCCAGTGAGAGTTATGTTTTGGCCCTGGAGAAACATTTTTCTTTGAACATTCTTTCTTTTCTTCAACAGTCGATTAACTTGAAACTCGGTGAGCAAAATTACTTGGAAGACAAATCGTCTAATTTAACTGATCTACAAGCTCACAACGTCTATTCTTCCTCCCAAAATAGGCATGCTAGGAGTGGCGTGGTGTTTTGCAAAGGTCTAGTATATTGTAAGATTATTATTATTATTATACATATAGCTTTTTTGTATTTACAGTGTATTGTTTTGATGCTGTCAGTGTAAATTTTGACAGCAAATTCTGATTTAGACTTAGGACTAAATATAAAACCTTAGCTATTTAGTATTTTAGTCTTAGTCTTATAATGCAGTGTTCATTTTGACAGCAAAGTCTTAGTCTTTTTGAATAACACACCTTTAGTCTTAGTCTTAGTCTGAAATTGTTTACCTTAAGCGTAATTCCCACCGGGCACGATAAAGATAAAGATATCGTTTTAAAGCTCATTCTCAACTCAAGTGGATGGTAGCGTCCACACCACAACGATAACGCCGACATAATTGATGTGAACACCGACATAATTATCGTTATAGTTATCTTTATCGTGCCCGGTGGGCTTTAGTCTTAGGACTAAATATAAATCTTATTGTCTTTTAGTCATAGCCTTAGTCAACAAAATTATAACACTGCCGTACAAACAGTACCCAAATCTGCTTCAGATGGTTATTCACACATGTCATTATTATCCATAGAAATCAGTATCACTCTGGTTGTTCTCTGATGCAGGTGTGTAACGTGTGTTCACTGCTCCAGTAAGAGTTCATTTCACTGCTTTGGAGTTCTCTGCTCCCATAAACCTTCTAACACTGCAAATACAGATTTATTGTGCAATAAGATGATGAGCAGAGCCAGAACAGCAGTGGACCCGGGGCAGGCCGAGAGCTTAGCTGTCGTTTGGAAAACTGGCTGGCAAGATGGCAGAGAGAGCTGAGCCGTCGTTTGCAAAACTGGCTGGCAAGACGCTGGCCAAGTCAGGCTGGCAGACATTCATAGATAGATAACCAGTAAGACTCCCTAATCGGGAGATAAGCGACCGTTGGTCGCTTATCTCCACAAATAGGCCAAAAGTTTGTTTTACCAATTATCAAGACATAGGGCAGTTGACAGTTTGCCATGGTTACTCATTGAAGTTGAATCTCCATATATGGAGATAACCTACGCATCACACTAAGTCTGACCTCACCAGCCCATATTTGGGCATGAGCAACTTATGTCTCCATATATGGAGATATGATGACATCACACAGTCCTCAGCCGATGATGTGGCGTGATGTCATACAATACACAAACAAGCCCTACAGTATAAAGGGGCAATTCTTGCCAGGAAAGAAGCATTTCTTCGACTCAGACCTTATCGCCAGGGTTGGCTTAGCAGCTGTCGGTAGGACCATATATGGATTCTGTTAGTGTGGATCTCCTAACAGGGCATCATCTGGGATACAATCCCTTTTATGCCCATATATGGAGATCCCTAACAGAATCCCTTTCATGCCCATATATGGAGATCCCTAACAGAATCCCTTTTATGCCCATATATGGAGATCCCTAACAGCATCCCTTTTATGCCCATATATGGAGATCACTAACAGCTAACAGAATCCCTTTTATGCCCATATATGGAGATCCCTAACAGAATCCCTTTTATGCCCATATATGGAGATCCCTAACAGAATCCCTTTTATGCCCATATATGGAGATCCCTAACAGAATCCCTTTTATGCCCATATATGGAGATCCCTAACAGAATCCCTTGTATGCCCATATATGGAGATCCCTAACAGAATCCCTTTTATGCCCATATATGGAGATCCCTAACAGAATCCCTTTTATGCCCATATATTATGGAGAAATCCCTGCTCTGAGTATCTGACATCAGTGTGATGTCACCTGTTTATGCCCATATATGGAGATCCCTGCTCTGCGTATCTGGTTGTTATGGTAAACAGTTGGTTGCTAGGGTAAAAAAAAAATGGTTGTTATGGTAAACAGTTGGTTGCTAGGGTAAACAGTTGGTTGCTAGGGTAAAACCATGGTTGCTAACGTACACTAACAGACCAGCAACAACAGACTGTTGCCACAGCAACGTACACAAAGGTTTGTGTACACATGTGGTGTGATGTCATACTGATGCGGAGATATGAGCAGGGCAAAGGTGTGACGTGTGACGTGTGACCGACGGACGGACGGACGGACGGCCGGCCGGTGGAGGTTTTCATAGTAAACTGCTCCCTGGCGGTCGCAACAAGAAATGAATCTGAGGCAAAATGCAGCAATTTTGCCCTATCCTGAAAGCATAGGCTATCTTTACCGGTTATATAATTTCGCATTTTTTAAACCTGTTAATATAACAAAAGATAAACATTCCATATGATGATACCTTTGCATAATTAAAATCAAGGAATTTAATAATGAACTAGAAATGCACTCTGTCGAGGTGCCAATTTACCTAACCTGATTGAGCTAAGGTCTTCAACAAGAGGAGACACCGACATACATACATACTTACATACATACATACATACGTATACATACATACCGGTACATACCCAGCCGATCGCAGTACTTGCGCGCACTGCTTGCGCAAGTAACTAGAACTGCACTCTGTCGAGGTGCCATTTATGGCCTACTTGTGCGCCAGCAGAGCGTGCCATGAGGTGCGCTCACCACTGGCGATGCCACTGACATCACCAGGAACGCTCTGCTGACGCAAGTAATTATATAGTCAAACTATTATGTTCCCCCTCTCCCACATGTCTCACATTGTTCTTCAAAAATGGTCCAGGAAACTATCAGCAACAATATCACTGCAGAGATCTGGCTGGTGCAGGACCTGGAAGATAAACACGACTCGGACAGGTGCAGAAAAGTCCATCATTTACTTAAGGAGAACATTTACTTTCAGAGAACAACCACAGATTATCTTCACATAGTACACAGCGTGTTGTTAGTTTAGGCAGAGGTTCAAGTAGTTAGATTCACAACAAATTTGAAGGAGTCAGACATGGAAGAGTGGCAGAGGAATGCTATAGTTAATGAAGTAGTTATATACTGAAAGTATCTTTCTTTGTGCATATCGTATACACACATTTGACCACAGTGTTTGGAATGATGAGAGAGTCTTGGAAGTGCCATGATTACGATGATTGTGGAAGAGGTTTGTGGCTTGAGAGACTAACCTGAGTCTGACTCCAGGGCTTGCAGCACAGACTGTGGTACTCTGCTGGCATAGTACTGGTGGTTGCGTAGTGTAGCAAGGACCCCGGCAGAGTTCATGTGCTTTGCGTCAGCATCGTAGCTGTATGCATTGCCATGCATGTCTGTCAATTCTCCTCCCACGGCTCGCAGGAGTGCTTCAGGACCACAAGTGTCCCATTTCCTGCACCCTGGGCTGGCAAAGACATAGGCAGAGGCCTTTCCCTCGATCAGCTGGAGTATCTTATTTCCTGCTCCACCCATTCTAGTGACCTCATGAGGTTCCATGGCGTCCACGCAGTCTGTTACTAGCTTGTTGCTGTGGGAACGGGTGGTAGTGACGATGCGCCTTTCACCTGGGACCTCCTGCAGCTGAAATCCAAATGCTCCTAGTCCCAGCATTCCCCACAGAGTCCTTCCCAAGTTGGCCTCTTCTCCAAGCTGGTAGTTGTAGAATGGCTGGTTGATGACGCCAGCGATGGCTTTGCCTCTATATGCAATACCAATGAGGACAGTCACATTATCCAGGATCCCTTCTGTGTATTCCTTTGTGCCATCAAGGGGATCAACCCATACGACTAGCTCCTCCTCTTTCACAGCACTGTACTCTACAGGACAGGTCTTCTGAAGGACTTCCTCAGCCTGGCCATTTTCAATAAGGTCTTCGCTTACCTCCTCATCCGGAAGGTCCTCCTCCCCAATGATGGTGATTTGGGGGAAGTGTCTTGACAGTGAGGCACAGATGCTCTGCTGGCCCAATCTGTCGGCCAGCGTCTGCAGATCATCAACCCCCGTCTTTTGCACAATACCAAGCTCTCCGCTGTGGAGGACCTTCCTCACAATGGAGCCAGCCTTTTCAGCCACGGCACAAGCAGAGGCCAGCACACGCATTACTACTGCAGGATTTCCAGACATTATTCTATGACAATGGCTTTTCGTACAGCAAAAACAGAACCAAATACGCTGGCTTGTTGTGTACCAAGCAGTCAAGGCACAAAGCAACACAAAACAAGTTACCACAAACAAATAACTAAAGGTAGCTAAATAAAGGTATAAGACCTTTTAAAAGAGGCCAACAACCTATTGTAATTATTGGTATCAGTACTTTAAGGTCTATGATATCAGTGTTATGATGTCATCAGGGATCTCCATATGGAGATGGCGATTTCTTGTTTTGTTTTCTTAGACACTAAGGAGCTGCATATGAGGGCACATAGAATGTGAAGTCATATTTTCAGCGCATTAGTATTTCTGTTTACCAATGTGCCAGATGCAAGTCTACTTTCTGTCATTTATGTAAACACCAACTCGCAACAACAGCAAACAGCCTAACTCTGCGGAAAGACATCCCCCAAAATACTTTTGTTTCTTGCTGCTGTGTCTGCCATCCTTCATCTCGGAAGGCACACTGAAAGGGGGATTCCAGGTTATTCACGTCTTGTTTATTTCAAACAGGGCTGGTGCTTCGTGTTTCTCTGACAGTTCAGCAATGTTGAGAGATGTGCACAAATGAATTGGTAAACAATTGAAACCACTGCGCTGGGCGGCCTACCGGTCCAGGCGCATACATAGGCTCAGTGTAGCCTGACAGCGTGTCAGTGGTTCGAGTCCCGATCCCGACTACCTTTGCTGCGTGTCACTCCCCATCTCTCTCCCCATTTCCTGTCCTATCAATAACAAGGAGAGAACATGCAAACTCCACACAGAAAGGCCCTTTCGACGACCCCAACTAGGTTATGGGAACTGATGACGTGGAGGAGAGAACCCGGGACCTTCTATGCTGATTATAAATCACACCCAGCGTGAAGTGAGTGGTGCTTTTTATGAGTTAAAGGAGTAGTTCACCCCCAAAATGAAAAATGTTCTATTGATTAGTCACACCATGGAGACTTGAGTTCAATAATATATTTTTTTGTATTTGTCACATTCCTAAGACAAAAACATTTTATTATAGTAAATTTACCCCCATTGATTCTGGATGGGGACCCAAATGCATGGGCCAGGATGGGGACCCATACAAGGCCCTGGATGGGGACCCAAATGCATTTGTGTGAGAATCAATGGGGGTACATGTACTTGACCCTAAATTTACCCTCATTGATTCTGACCCATTTGGGTCCTCAACCAGGGCCTTATTTGGGTCCCCATCCAGGCCCATTCATTTGGGTACTTCACAATCTTTGTGCAAGAAATTCTTACAGTATATACTTAAGACATGATTAGGCTACATTCTTTATAATGAGTCTTTGGGGAAATGAGCACATAGAGTCTGTTGTCTTCTTCAATTTTGATTTGTGTACTCAGACTACCATTAGGGATGAGCTTTCCTCAGAAGCTTTCAGTCTCTGCTGAGCTCCAAGTTGCATTCCTTCTCTAACGACTCCAAGGATACCAGGATGAGGAAACGCAGAAACAGAGAATTGTTCTGGCACTTCTCAAAGAAATCGTGGTTATTTTTATGACGTCAGCCCCCAGTTGGTGCACCATTCATACCCAATGTCTCTGGAATGCGCTCTGCAAATATTATTCACAACATATAGAAAAAGGATTAAGGGAGAAAGAACGATATTAATAACATATCAAAAGACATGCAAAAATGAAAGCACAACAATGTATTCCAAATAAAAGAAAAGAAATTAGAATACATCGTCATCTGGACACAAGGACCAAATAATAATAAATAATTATAGTCAGAATTATAGGCAGGGTCTTTAGAAAAATGGGAAACCCTGGCATTCCGAAGTGTTATTCTTCGAAATAGAGGTGTTTCTAAATAGCAACGTGTTACCGTCGGAATGGCAGGGTCTTTAGAAAAATGGGGAAACCCCACCATTCTGATGCATTGAAGTCAATGTTCGGAATGCCGACGTTTCAGAATCTCAGTGTGTAACCAGCCTAAATTGACACCGTGGTGCATGGAGGAGGGCGAGTAGGCTCTCCAATGAGGAAGATTTGATAGATGACATACCGGTAGCAGCAGCACAGCCATTCCTAGCAGACTGACTTCCAGTGAAGTCAGTCTGCCTTTATTCTAGATAGGCAAAATAGCTTGAGTATTGGTCAAGCTTCACATGACAGTTAGCTTGCTGCAAAATATAGTCACGGCAACCACACTTGCAATTTCCAATTTCACCTTTCTAGTATTATTAGCGTGGTTGCCCGAAAGGGCAACACCCTGTAGTCCTGGGGAAACTTTATTTATTCTAGATAAACCTTATTTTATAGAATAAACTTTATTTGTGAATCCTCATTGATTTCAATGGGGGAGTGGTGCTAGCTCGAGGATTGGTCGAGCTTCACACAACAATTTGGCTATCTGGTTATATATAGTAGGCAACCACACTTGCAATTTCAATTGCATCTTTTCTAGTTTTGGGGTTACTCTATCTAGAAACAAAAATCACACCCAATGTGAAGTGAGCAGTGATATTTAGGAGTTAGGGTGGTTTATGCTATTTATGAGTTAGGGTACTTGTCCGAGTTACTCATCATCTGATATAACCCTTCACCCAATCAGTCATCACGATTGAGAGTGAGGTCATAATATTAAGGCATAAATACTATCTTTCTCATCATCTGATGTAACCTTTTTCTCTAAGGGTTTTCCCACTGAAGTATTGGGAGAAAATGTCACTTCACACAGGGAGGGAGGGACACCCTTTTCCCTCTCTCTGATTGGCTCCCCATTAGAGTCAATGGCAACCTTGCAATTTCCAATTGCATCTTTCTAGTTTTGGGGTTACTCTAGAAACAAAAATCACACCCAATGTGAAGTGAGCAGTGCTATTTATTATGAGTTAATTTCACTAACTCAGACAGTGTCTCAGACAGTCCAGACAGACAGGGGACAAACAGCCAAAGCCAGATGTCTGTGCTGTTAGCACCGCTCCAAAAAAAAAAAGCTGAGCAAGTTCTATAATCTGGTTGTCCTGTTGGACAACCACATCATTGTCATTTCTACATTATGAATCAAGTTCAATGTCACTTCTCGAGCAACGATTCATTGAAGCTCTTCTGGGCCCAGATGACACACGAGGAGATGACAAACATGTGGAGAATACAGCTCTCACCGATTGTGAAGAAGGTCAGTGATTTCTACCACATATTGGACATACAGTATTTGTCATTCCACAGCAGCAGCAGAGCAAATGAGTCATGTCTATGCTGAGCCGACGCACAGGGGTGTCACAAGGGGGGGAACAATGGGACTGAGTTACTAGGGCCCAAGGTGGAGGGGGCCATAATTATTTTAAACTTTAGCTATTGAAAAATAGCAGATACAAAGCACAGAGTGCCGCGCTGCAAGCTTGTAGATCTGCTATTTTTGAAAAGTTGTGAAAATGTGTGCAAATCTTTGAAAATATGTATTTTTTAAAGGGCCTACACCATGCTTTTAAAACTATATTTTTTGTATAAATATATGCTCAAAATTGAGTCTTAGACAGGTCTTAACCCTCAAACACACACTCTGACCATTCCTTTTGTTTCTACTAGCTGTCCTATAATTAGGCTCTCAAGCTGCAATACCAAAACGGCCTTTGTTTGCTCAGGGGCGCATCTAGTGGGGTTTTTTCCTCTCCTCTCCAACGTTGACAACAAATATATTGGGCCAATTAAAAATAGGATAATGTTGCAGCTCTGATTATAGCCTACTGTAGGCCTATGTTGTATGATATAAGCCTACTGTCAAATGACACAGGGCGACCGTTGCTAGACCAGACATTAGAGAACGTTAATCTACATTAGACAATCAACCCCACCCGCATTGTATTTATGTATAATGTATAAAAATGTATGAAATATAACGGCCCATTTATTTATTTATTTTGGCGATAATGAACCATCTGCGCTGCAGATGAAAACGCTCCAACCAGGAGGAAGAGGAGCGGGTCGAGCGACCAGACCGAGCGTAGTTGCCCGACGTAGGTGCACCGCCTCGGGCTGCGCTCGCGGGCCGCTCGCGGGGCCCGGGAGCCCGGCTCGCTCGCCACGCGAGCTCCGGGGATCGCGGGGCGCCCCGCGAGCGGCCCGCGAGTGCAGCCCGAGACGGTGCACCTACGTCGGGCACCTACGCTCGGTCTGGTCGCTCGACCCGCTCCTCTTCCTCCTGGTTGGAGCGTTTTCATCTGCAGCGCAGATGGTTAATTATCGCCAAAAAACATTGTTCTACCGTGAGAGATACGTAGTATGCAGTGAAGAAAAGAATATAGCCTGGTTTATGGGCTGTTATATAGCCGGGGATAATGAAAGGAAGGACCGGGGTGTTTTAGCTCACTCTAGCCGCGGACAGTGACAGAAGAGGCGGGCTGTGAAGCTCTCTCAAGCCGGGGACAGGGAGGGGGAAACCGGGGGTGGGACAGCGATAGGAGAGGCGGTCTATCACGGACACGGAGGAGGAGGGAAGGGGGTCCGACCGGCATGGACCCCCTGCGGGCCGGGGAGCAGCAGGAGGAGGAGGAGGCCAGCGGCGGCCGCTTAGCGGCGCTGGAACTCGGAGCGGCCGGGGAGGAGGGAAGCTCCATGGGCGGCGGGGACACCGTCTGCTCCCTGCCCGGGGAGAGAGACCTGGGCAACGGGGGAACGGCGCGGGCCGGGGCTGGTTTGTGGTTTGTGGCAAAGGCAAAGCCAAGATTGATCTGGGCTTTTCTTCACAGCCACAGACAGGAGCATCGCCATTCAAAATAGTCTTTTGTTTCCTTGATAGAAGGGACGAAGCTTGGGTCCTCGCAGTCTATAACGTCACATATATAGTGCAATCCAGGAACGTTAAGACTTCTCCTTGGACAAGTTGATAGCAAAAATGTTGATAGAATAAAAGAAGGAAATCACTCTGTCTACTATACAGGGAGGCAGAGTGAGAGCACTGAGTGAGCAGCCCCAGAACAGTAAGCCAGCTGCAGATGGAGGTGGAGGCTAAGCAAATTAGAAACAAATGAGGGGCTGGGTTTACAACAGTAGCTCTGGTTTTTACCTGAAGGGCGGGGGGGGGGGGGGGGGGGGGGAATCCGTGTGACGTCACACGGATCAACTCTCAGAACCAGCAAGAGCCGTTGGCCGCCGCGTCCACGTCCATGGACGCGGCCGTGGACGCGTCCATGGACGCGGCCGCGAAAAAAACGTCCGTGGACGCGAGGCCGCGTCCACGGACGCAAACGGCCGGCCGTCCCGGCCGTGGACGCGGCCGTGGACGCAGACGGCCGGGGACGCGGCCGTGGACGCGGCCGTGGACGAGGCCGCGGCCGTGGACGCAAACGGCCGGCCGTGGACGGGTCCATGGACGAGGCCGCGAAAAAAAGGCAGCGAAAAAGAAAAAAAAAGGTGGCTATTGTATGTATTTTTTGATGGAGATTTCAAATATGACCTTCTTTTTTGCATAGGACAACTCTAACCTGCATCAATTGGTATTTTATAATTGCCAATTGTACCCCATCCATCTAAAAAACAAATTGGATGTCTATTGTATGTATTTTTTGATGGAGAATTCAAATATTAATTTCTTTTTGGGATAGGACAACTCTAACCTGCATCAATTGGTATTTTATAATTGCCAATTGTACCCTATCCATCTCAAAAACAAATTGGATGTCTATTGTATGTATTTTTTGATGGGGAATTCAAATGTTACCTTCTTTTTTAGATATGACAACTCTAACCTAAATCAATTGGTGCATCAACCTACTTACTATCTATCTATCTATCTGTCTATCTGTCTATCTGTCTGTCTGTCTGTCTGTCTGTCTGTCTGTCTGTCTGTCTATCTATCTATCTATCTATCTATCTATACTTCACCTTTAGTCCAGAAGAGAGTTCAGCCTCAGGAACTTGCACACATGGAACTGTGTCATGACTGTGTCATGGAGCTAAAACAGAGCTATGTTAAATACTCACAATGACTCTGATGGACCAATCAGGGTGGTGGTGGGGGGAGGGATCAACAATAGACAGAAACTGGATAATGCTTTGTTAACTGTCCCACCTAAGTCCCTGCTAGTCTGAACAAACATCACCTTCCCTCTCATAACACTACTACTACTACATTTATATAAAGCTGCTCTTGCATTTGAATTCAAGTCTGACACAAGTTAAGGTTAACTTAGGTAGTATTTCATTTCGCTGGCTTTTAGGGTCTGTGTGAGTGTGTAGGCTCACAAATTATTATAATTGTCATTAAGTGACTCTGAGATCTATCCATCCATCCATCCATCCATCCATCCATCTATTTATTTATACTTACTGTTTACATTTTCTATAAATATTTATTTCTATATAAAACTCAGTTGTGTGGAGTTATTGTGTGCCCTTTCTTGTTGCTAAAGAGTCCATTTGTTCACTAGACATTAAGTCAAGGTTACTATTTTGAGTTGAAGCTAAGTGTTTTATTGCTTTGTGGTTTAACATGATTTAAAAGGCAAATTCATTGTTATGGTTACTTTAGAAGACTGCTTTTGCATTCATGAGTTAAGAGAGCCAAGCTAATTCAAAGAGTTAGGTTAAAGGAACACAAAACATGACCTAACTCACAGCTGCCATTGGACAGACAGTTACAACATACTCTTATCTTTCACAGAACAGACAATTATCATTTATTTTATCTATTTGAGACTATGTAGCTGCTCTAGGGGAAATAGAGCATTATATCAGCCTATTCAATTGATAATGACCAATGGGTGCCAGTTTCTAAGTAGTTAAAGCATATTAACATAACAATATATGTGGCCTAGACATGGATATTGCCCAATCAACTCGTAATCTACAGAAATGTCCACCACATCACACAGTATAAAACCTAGTAGGCTTAGTGGAGTAAGTAGGTTGATGCACCAGGTTGATGCACCAATTGATGCAGGTCAGAGTTGTCATATCTAAAAAGAAGGTAACATTTGAATTCCCCATCAAAAAATACATACAATAGACATCCAATTTGTTTTTGAGATGGATAGGGTACAATTGGCAATTATAAAATACCAATTGATGCAGGTTAGAGTTGTCCTATCCCAAAAAGAAGGTAATATTTGAATTCTCCATCAAAAAATACATACAATAGACATCCAATTTGTTTTTTAGATGGATAGGGTACAATTGGCAATTATAAAATACCAATTGATGCAGGTTAGAGTTGTCCTATGCAAAAAAGAAGGTCATATTTGAAATCTCCATCAAAAAATACATACAATAGACACCTTTTTTTTTCTTTTTCGCTGCCTTTTTTTCGCGACCTCGTCCATGGACCCGTCCACGGCCGGCCGTTTGCGTCCACGGCCGGCCGTTTGCGTCCACGGCCGGCCGGCCTCGTCCACGGTAGATGACATACCGGTAGCAGCAGCACAGCCATTCCTAGCAGACTGACTTCCAGTGAAGTCAGTCTGCCTTTATTCTAGATAGGCAAAATAGCTTGAGTATTGGTCAAGCTTCACATGACAGTTAGCTTGCTGCAAAATATAGTCACGGCAACCACACTTGCAATTTCCAATTTCACCTTTCTAGTATTATTAGCGTGGTTGCCCGAAAGGGCAACACCCTGTAGTCCTGGGGAAACTTTATTTATTCTAGATAAACCTTATTTTATAGAATAAACTTTATTTGTGAATCCTCATTGATTTCAATGGGGGAGTGGTGCTAGCTCGAGGATTGGTCGAGCTTCACACAACAATTTGGCTATCTGGTTATATATAGTAGGCAACCACACTTGCAATTTCAATTGCATCTTTTCTAGTTTTGGGGTTACTCTATCTAGAAACAAAAATCACACCCAATGTGAAGTGAGCAGTGATATTTAGGAGTTAGGGTGGTTTATGCTATTTATGAGTTAGGGTACTTGTCCGAGTTACTCATCATCTGATATAACCCTTCACCCAATCAGTCATCACGATTGAGAGTGAGGTCATAATATTAAGGCATAAATACTATCTTTCTCATCATCTGATGTAACCTTTTTCTCTAAGGGTTTTCCCACTGAAGTATTGGGAGAAAATGTCACTTCACACAGGGAGGGAGGGACACCCTTTTCCCTCTCTCTGATTGGCTCCCCATTAGAGTCAATGGCAACCTTGCAATTTCCAATTGCATCTTTCTAGTTTTGGGGTTACTCTAGAAACAAAAATCACACCCAATGTGAAGTGAGCAGTGCTATTTATTATGAGTTAATTTCACTAACTCAGACAGTGTCTCAGACAGTCCAGACAGACAGGGGACAAACAGCCAAAGCCAGATGTCTGTGCTGTTAGCACCGCTCCAAAAAAAAAAAGCTGAGCAAGTTCTATAATCTGGTTGTCCTGTTGGACAACCACATCATTGTCATTTCTACATTATGAATCAAGTTCAATGTCACTTCTCGAGCAACGATTCATTGAAGCTCTTCTGGGCCCAGATGACACACGAGGAGATGACAAACATGTGGAGAATACAGCTCTCACCGATTGTGAAGAAGGTCAGTGATTTCTACCACATATTGGACATACAGTATTTGTCATTCCACAGCAGCAGCAGAGCAAATGAGTCATGTCTATGCTGAGCCGACGCACAGGGGTGTCACAAGGGGGGGAACAATGGGACTGAGTTACTAGGGCCCAAGGTGGAGGGGGCCATAATTATTTTAAACTTTAGCTATTGAAAAATAGCAGATACAAAGCACAGAGTGCCGCGCTGCAAGCTTGTAGATCTGCTATTTTTGAAAAGTTGTGAAAATGTGTGCAAATCTTTGAAAATATGTATTTTTTAAAGGGCCTACACCATGCTTTTAAAACTATATTTTTTGTATAAATATATGCTCAAAATTGAGTCTTAGACAGGTCTTAACCCTCAAACACACACTCTGACCATTCCTTTTGTTTCTACTAGCTGTCCTATAATTAGGCTCTCAAGCTGCAATACCAAAACGGCCTTTGTTTGCTCAGGGGCGCATCTAGTGGGGTTTTTTCCTCTCCTCTCCAACGTTGACAACAAATATATTGGGCCAATTAAAAATAGGATAATGTTGCAGCTCTGATTATAGCCTACTGTAGGCCTATGTTGTATGATATAAGCCTACTGTCAAATGACACAGGGCGACCGTTGCTAGACCAGACATTAGAGAACGTTAATCTACATTAGACAATCAACCCCACCCGCATTGTATTTATGTATAATGTATAAAAATGTATGAAATATAACGGCCCATTTATTTATTTATTTTGGCGATAATGAACCATCTGCGCTGCAGATGAAAACGCTCCAACCAGGAGGAAGAGGAGCGGGTCGAGCGACCAGACCGAGCGTAGTTGCCCGACGTAGGTGCACCGCCTCGGGCTGCGCTCGCGGGCCGCTCGCGGGGCCCGGGAGCCCGGCTCGCTCGCCACGCGAGCTCCGGGGATCGCGGGGCGCCCCGCGAGCGGCCCGCGAGTGCAGCCCGAGACGGTGCACCTACGTCGGGCACCTACGCTCGGTCTGGTCGCTCGACCCGCTCCTCTTCCTCCTGGTTGGAGCGTTTTCATCTGCAGCGCAGATGGTTAATTATCGCCAAAAAACATTGTTCTACCGTGAGAGATACGTAGTATGCAGTGAAGAAAAGAATATAGCCTGGTTTATGGGCTGTTATATAGCCGGGGATAATGAAAGGAAGGACCGGGGTGTTTTAGCTCACTCTAGCCGCGGACAGTGACAGAAGAGGCGGGCTGTGAAGCTCTCTCAAGCCGGGGACAGGGAGGGGGAAACCGGGGGTGGGACAGCGATAGGAGAGGCGGTCTATCACGGACACGGAGGAGGAGGGAAGGGGGTCCGACCGGCATGGACCCCCTGCGGGCCGGGGAGCAGCAGGAGGAGGAGGAGGCCAGCGGCGGCCGCTTAGCGGCGCTGGAACTCGGAGCGGCCGGGGAGGAGGGAAGCTCCATGGGCGGCGGGGACACCGTCTGCTCCCTGCCCGGGGAGAGAGACCTGGGCAACGGGGGAACGGCGCGGGCCGGGGCTGGTTTGTGGTTTGTGGCAAAGGCAAAGCCAAGATTGATCTGGGCTTTTCTTCACAGCCACAGACAGGAGCATCGCCATTCAAAATAGTCTTTTGTTTCCTTGATAGAAGGGACGAAGCTTGGGTCCTCGCAGTCTATAACGTCACATATATAGTGCAATCCAGGAACGTTAAGACTTCTCCTTGGACAAGTTGATAGCAAAAATGTTGATAGAATAAAAGAAGGAAATCACTCTGTCTACTATACAGGGAGGCAGAGTGAGAGCACTGAGTGAGCAGCCCCAGAACAGTAAGCCAGCTGCAGATGGAGGTGGAGGCTAAGCAAATTAGAAACAAATGAGGGGCTGGGTTTACAACAGTAGCTCTGGTTTTTACCTGAAGGGCGGGGGGGGGGGGGGGGGGGGGGGGGGAATCCGTGTGACGTCACACGGATCAACTCTCAGAACCAGCAAGAGCCGTTGGCCGCCGCGTCCACGTCCATGGACGCGGCCGTGGACGCGTCCATGGACGCGGCCGCGAAAAAAACGTCCGTGGACGCGAGGCCGCGTCCACGGACGCAAACGGCCGGCCGTCCCGGCCGTGGACGCGGCCGTGGACGCAGACGGCCGGGGACGCGGCCGTGGACGCGGCCGTGGACGAGGCCGCGGCCGTGGACGCAAACGGCCGGCCGTGGACGGGTCCATGGACGAGGCCGCGAAAAAAAGGCAGCGAAAAAGAAAAAAAAAGGTGGCTATTGTATGTATTTTTTGATGGAGATTTCAAATATGACCTTCTTTTTTGCATAGGACAACTCTAACCTGCATCAATTGGTATTTTATAATTGCCAATTGTACCCCATCCATCTAAAAAACAAATTGGATGTCTATTGTATGTATTTTTTGATGGAGAATTCAAATATTAATTTCTTTTTGGGATAGGACAACTCTAACCTGCATCAATTGGTATTTTATAATTGCCAATTGTACCCTATCCATCTCAAAAACAAATTGGATGTCTATTGTATGTATTTTTTGATGGGGAATTCAAATGTTACCTTCTTTTTTAGATATGACAACTCTAACCTAAATCAATTGGTGCATCAACCTACTTACTATCTATCTATCTATCTGTCTATCTGTCTATCTGTCTGTCTGTCTGTCTGTCTGTCTGTCTGTCTATCTATCTATCTATCTATCTATCTATACTTCACCTTTAGTCCAGAAGAGAGTTCAGCCTCAGGAACTTGCACACATGGAACTGTGTCATGACTGTGTCATGGAGCTAAAACAGAGCTATGTTAAATACTCACAATGACTCTGATGGACCAATCAGGGTGGTGGTGGGGGGAGGGATCAACAATAGACAGAAACTGGATAATGCTTTGTTAACTGTCCCACCTAAGTCCCTGCTAGTCTGAACAAACATCACCTTCCCTCTCATAACACTACTACTACTACATTTATATAAAGCTGCTCTTGCATTTGAATTCAAGTCTGACACAAGTTAAGGTTAACTTAGGTAGTATTTCATTTCGCTGGCTTTTAGGGTCTGTGTGAGTGTGTAGGCTCACAAATTATTATAATTGTCATTAAGTGACTCTGAGATCTATCCATCCATCCATCCATCCATCCATCCATCTATTTATTTATACTTACTGTTTACATTTTCTATAAATATTTATTTCTATATAAAACTCAGTTGTGTGGAGTTATTGTGTGCCCTTTCTTGTTGCTAAAGAGTCCATTTGTTCACTAGACATTAAGTCAAGGTTACTATTTTGAGTTGAAGCTAAGTGTTTTATTGCTTTGTGGTTTAACATGATTTAAAAGGCAAATTCATTGTTATGGTTACTTTAGAAGACTGCTTTTGCATTCATGAGTTAAGAGAGCCAAGCTAATTCAAAGAGTTAGGTTAAAGGAACACAAAACATGACCTAACTCACAGCTGCCATTGGACAGACAGTTACAACATACTCTTATCTTTCACAGAACAGACAATTATCATTTATTTTATCTATTTGAGACTATGTAGCTGCTCTAGGGGAAATAGAGCATTATATCAGCCTATTCAATTGATAATGACCAATGGGTGCCAGTTTCTAAGTAGTTAAAGCATATTAACATAACAATATATGTGGCCTAGACATGGATATTGCCCAATCAACTCGTAATCTACAGAAATGTCCACCACATCACACAGTATAAAACCTAGTAGGCTTAGTGGATTACCTATGTTAAATCATGTCAGGTTAGTTTGGTTCAAGGTTCAAGTATAATAATTTATGAGCCAAAAATGTGCACAAATGTACAATCACATCTAGGCTAGAATGATAACATAAAGTCCTGACTACTCCTTGTTATTGTGGTCCTAAATACTACAATGATTAGTTTGGATGCATTGCTTCTATCATGTCCAATTAAAAATAAATACATTACATATACAGAAATCTGCCTTCTCCTGTATTGTATTAGTGACATTCATTATAAATAGTAAAATAACAGGACAGAGCAAAAAAGGCCTCTGCAAAAAAGGCCTCTGCAACTAACCTAACCTAACACACACTATGTGTTAATGTTGATCAATATAATAATGTAAAAATACAAAGTTAAGTAGACCTAAGTAAGAAATAGTAAATACATTGTAATAATACATTGAAGGGGAAATGTAGGAAAACAAATGCAACTCAGCATTGAATTTATGGCAAACATTTTGCTACTCAACCCTTTCCAAATAATATACAATTAAGAAGTGGGATGTTCCACTTAGTAAGAGAAAGAATTAATGACATATATTTTTTTTAAAAGCTAGAAGACTCACCTATTATAGTAACCATGTGAATTGCTAATAATGTTATGGGTCAGATGTGTAAAGATCTATCACATTGTATTGTTCTTTTCAGACTCAACAATAATAATGATGATGTTACTTAAATGCTGATCAATGTGTGAATCTGGCTCTTATCAGGTGTGTGTTTTCTCTCCCTGTCCTGTGCTGTCCTCAGTTAAACCAAGACAGTACTGTTGTGACCAATGTGGAAAAAGCCTTCAGCTCAATTTATTATCTCAAAGTAGACCAGAGAATTCATACCGGAGTGAAGCCATTCAGCTGTGAACAATGTGGGAAGTATTTTGCTCGTCTGGACAATTAAAAGATCATAAGCGTTCACATACTGGAGAGAAACCTTATTGTTGTGACCAGTGTGGGAAAAGATTTGTTCAAAAGGGGATTTTAAAAGAACACCAGAGAATTCACACTAGAGAGAAGCCCTATTGCTGTGACCAGTGTGGGAAAAGCTTTACTCGATTGTCTTATCTCAAAATACATGAACGAATTCACACAGGAGAGAAACCGTACAGCTGTGTCCAATGTGGGGAAAAGTTCAGTTTAACGGCTGCTCTGAAAGTACACCAGAGATTTCACACCGAAGAAAAGCCTTACTGCTGTGAACACTGTGGCAAACGTTTCACTGTAAAATCTAGCCTCGTACAACACAAGAAGATTCACACTTGAGAGAGACCTTACTGCTGTCACCAATGTGGGAAAAGGTTCACTCTGAAGACGGCTCTGAAAAGACACACTGGTGAGAAGCCATATACTGCTGTGTCCAGTGTGAGAAAAGGTTCAGTGATATTCATCATCTCAAAGCACACCAGAAAAATCACACTGGAAAGAAACCTTATTGCTGTGACCAGTGTGGAAAGAGCTTTCCTAGACTGGAACATATCAAAATACACCAACAAATTCACACCGGAGAGAAACCTTATATCTGTAACCAATGTGGGGAAAACTCTGTCAGGTACATGTCTACCGTTAGAGGCCACTGGCATGAGTGCCTTTTTAGCTCTGTTGGGGCTTGGTGAATGTACTCTGTTGTTGTTTTTTTAATTATTATCTTTGTAATGTATGGTCTTCTTACCCTGTGGGCCTTGAGCCTGTAATAAAGTATTGCTGTGCAGTGTGAGTGTCTGATTGCATGTGATCAGATAAAGACACAACAGAGGCCTTTTTTTGCTCTGTCCTGTTATTTTACTATTTATAATGAATGTCACTAATACAATACAGGAGAAGGCAGATTTCTGTATGTATGTAATGTATTTATTTTTAATTGGACATGATAGAAGCAATGCATCCAAACTAATCATTGTAGTATTTAGGACCACAATAACAAGGAGTAGTCAGGACTTTATGTTATCATTCTAGCCTAGATGTGATTGTACATTTGTGCTGTTTACATTTTTGTCTCATAAATTATTATACTTGAATCTTGAACCAAACTAACCTGACATGATTTAACATAGGTAATCCACTAAGCCTACTAGGTTTTATACTGTGTGATGTGGTGGACATTTCTGTAGATTACGAGTTGATTGGGCAATGTCCATGTCTAGGCCACATATATTGTTATGTTAATATGCTTTAACTACTTAGAAACTGGCACCCATTGGTCATTATCAATTGAATAGGCTGATATAATGCTCTATTTCCCCTAGAGCAGCTACATAGTCTCAAATAGATCAAATAAATGATAATTGTCTGTTCTGTGAAAGATAAGAGTATGTTGTAACTGTCTGTCCAATGGCAGCTGTGAGTTAGGTCATGTTTTGTGTTCCTTTAACCTAACTCTTTGAATTAGCTTGGCTCTCTTAACTCATGAATGCAAAAGCAGTCTTCTAAAGTAACCATAACAATGAATTTGCCTTTTAAATCATGTTAAACCACAAAGCAATAAAACACTTAGCTTCAACTCAAAATAGTAACCTTGACTTAATGTCTAGTGAACAAATGGACTCTTTAGCAACAAGAAAAGGCACACAATAACTCCACACAACTGAGTTTTATATAGAAATAAATATTTATAGAAAATGTAAACAGTAAGTATAAATAAATGGATGGATGGATGGATGGATGGATGGATGGATGGATGGATGGATAGATCTCAGAGTCACTTAATGACAATTATAATAATTTGTGAGCCTACACACTCACACAGACCCTAAAAGCCAGCAAAATGAAATACTACCTAAGTTAACCTTAACTTGTGTCAGACTTGAATTCAAATGCAAGAGCAGCTTTATATAAATGTAGTAGTAGTAGTGTTATGAGAGGGAAGGTGATGTTTGTTCAGACTAGCAGGGACTTAGGTGGGACAGTTAACAAAGCATTATCCAGTTTCTGTCTATTGTTGATCCCTCCCCCCACCACCACCCTGATTGGTCCATCAGAGTCATTGTGAGTATTTAACATGGCTCTGTTTTAGCTCCATGACACAGTCATGACACAGTTCCATGTGTGCAAGTTCCTGAGGCTGAACTCTCTTCTGGACTAAAGGTGAAGTATAAATAAATAGATGGATAGATAGATGGATAGATGGATAGATAGATAGATAGATAGATAGATAGATAGATAGATAGATAGATAGATAGTAAGTAGGTTGATGCACCAATTGATGCAGGTCAGAGTTGTCATATCTAAAAAAGAAGGTAACATTTGAATTCCCCATCAAAAAATACATACAATAGACATCCAATTTGTTTTTGAGATGGATAGGGTACAATTGGCAATTATAAAATACCAATTGATGCAGGTTAGAGTTGTCCTATCCCAAAAAGAAGGTAATATTTGAATTCTCCATCAAAAAATACATACAATAGACATCCAATTTGTTTTTTAGATGGATAGGGTACAATTGGCAATTATAAAATACCAATTGATGCAGGTTAGAGTTGTCCTATGCAAAAAAGAAGGTCATATTTGAAATCTCCATCAAAAAATACATACAATAGACACCTTTTTTTTTCTTTTTCGCTGCCTTTTTTTCGCGACCTCGTCCATGGACCCGTCCACGGCCGGCCGTTTGCGTCCACGGCCGGCCGTTTGCGTCCACGGCCGCGGCCTCGTCCACGGCCGCGTCCACGGCCGCGTCCCCGGCCGTCTGCGTCCACGGCCGCGTCCACGGTCGCGTCCACGGCCGGGACGGCCGGCCGTTTGCGTCCGTGGACGCGGCCTCGCGTCCACGGACGTTTTTTTCGCGGCCGCGTCCATGGACGCGTCCACGGTCGCGTCCATGGACGTGGACGCGGCGGCCAGCGGCTGTCTCTCCTCAGAACAGCACTGTTCTGAGAACCCGTGGAAAGCTTTTCAACTCTGCCTTCTCAAAAACACAATGGTCAGAAATAGGACTTTGTGAGGATAGAAGGTGCCAGTGGGACCCCAAAAAAAGGTTTTAAAATAGAAAAAGTGAAATTTCATGGTGCAGGTCCTTTAAGTGAACATTTGTAACTAAATTTTTGCTTCTGGGGGGGTCCCTGGGACTAAATATTTTGAGATCGGTGTCCGTGGCCAAATACATAGATTTTGGGGGTCCTTCACATGAAAAAGTTTGAGCACCACTGACAAAAGAAATCAAGATTTTTCAAAAATAGCAGATCTACAAGCTCACTTGTATATATCTGCTATTTTTCAATATAGTTAAAGCACAAAATAATGCGTAATAATGCGTTCCCAGTCTAAATGGGTTAAACCCCCTCCCCCTATGAAGAACATTCATGGGGGGCCCGCAGCGAATCCTTGTACCCAGGGCCCAGAATTTGCGACACCCCTGCCGACGCACCAAGGAACCTGACGAGGAAGACTCCCTCACCCTGGCCAACATAAAGAAGCCATACATACTGTAAAGACCTCTCTGGCAGATATAGTACACCAGGGAATGCCACTATCTGCTGGAGAATACCATGTTGGATTTTGAAGCATGCATCCATCTGGATTCTGGAACATGACCAGCATGTGGATGTGTTGTGCATTTATTAACTTGGTGCGTGTGTGTGCGTGCGTGCGTGCGTGCGTGTGTGCGTGCGAGGCAGAGCAAGGAGAGAGGAATGTTCAGAGATTTTTTATTGAATGGTTTAGATGTGTCTGTATTGTTTTTCAATGTCTTACACAAGTGTTTACAAGGACAGGCAATGGGACAAAGGAGGCCTATAAACTCTTATATAAACTATAAAAGCTACTGTTCCAGTCTTCTTCAGACAGGATCAGTAATGCAGGAAACAACTGATAACCTTTGCTAATCTATGCAAAGGTAACTGTCAGGGAAACTTTATGAACAAGCAAGGAGCAAAGAAGGACTAAATATATTACTAATAAAGACACAGTGAAGACCAATGGGCCGGGAGTGTGCACCCTGGCGGGGTAGACAGAATTGCACGAGGGAGATTTTTTCCGAGGGCTCCATATCTGAAAATGTTCAGGACCCCAAAATGTATAGGCCTTTTATGAAAAAGTGAGCGATTCACCTAAAATCTGGTCTCAATCCTCCGGACTACACAGTCATGCAGGTCAGAGATTGTTTTAAATAAGAACATCATCTGACAGTGTTTGTGTTCCTTAGTGATCTCTCAATCACAGAGCCTAAGTGAGCGTGTAATATGGGCTCCTAGTTGTAGTGCTGATTCAGCTTATTCTCTGTGACAATAAGTATCTAATGACTCAAAATGTATTTGTGGCACTTTGTGGTTTTGAATAAATCGTGGGGGGAGCCAAAAAATAATACATCAGTAAATTACCTCTGGAGGGTCCAGAGCATTCAACATAATCTTCAATTGCTGTGGGTAAGGATTTGAGATATGTGCTGTGTGCTAAAACAAAAACAAACAGATCAACTTTTTTTGTAAACCAGTAAGACTCCCTAATCGGGAGATAAGTGCCGTCAGGTCACATACACAAACTTTAGAAGGCAATGGTAGCCAATCAGGAAGGAATATGTGAAATGGGACAGATTGATGACATGACTTTAGAGATCCTGTGTACCGCTTTGCATGATTTTAGGGCAAAATCTGTAGGACAAAGGGTGACGTCATAATACAGAGGCATATAATACAGAGGCAAAATGCTTGAGCCTTTACTTCTGGGTTTGTTCACCAGCTTGATTCAATGATTCAACTAAATTCACTGATGGATGAATTGCATTGGATTGAACTGTCAGATGTGCAAATCGGTATTATTAGGAATGATGTCAATGGTTTGTGTTGTGTGACATCAGACCAGAGCTCCTGGTCGACCTGAATAAGATGTGACGCAGTTTCTAAACCTCACATTTAGACCACCGTGAAAAGCCTTTGTATACATAGACTACTGTGAGAGTCAAAGAGTCAGGGACACATAGAGACATAGAGAGATTGACAGAGAATTATATCAGTCTTTCTAGCCTGCAAGAGACAAAGAAACACCTTCCAATTTACAGTCCAAGTAGCAGAAGCGGTGTCCATGAACCAATCTCCCAAGACACAGGTGTCTTGTTCAGAGTGTCCATGTGCCTTCACGTCTCGGGTCACCCTCCATGAAAACATCAAGAGGAGCCACAACAACCTCCACCATCAAATGATGAGCAATGGACAGCAGCCCTCATCTTCCTGTCCGACCATCACCAGCTGTGTAACCAGCCAGCAACAAGGAGACACAGACAAACCGAGATCTTGCGAGGACTTCAACGCAGCCAGGAGAAGTAAAGAAACATTTGATGACCTACACAGGAAAGAAAACCTCATATGTCATAAGAGTTTCATTGAGGTATCGACAGCATGTCTGTGACAAGGGTTTCAGTCGGTTAAGTACCCTAAAGACACATCAACCTGTCCACACTGGAGAAAAACCTTTTGTGTGTCAACAGTGTGACAAGGGTGTCATTCAGTTAAGTAACCTAAAGACACACCAGCGTGTCCACACTGGAGAAAAACCCTATGTGTGTAAACAGTGTGACAAGGGTTTCAATCAGTTAAGTAACGTAAAGACCCACCAGCGTGTCCACACTGGAGAAAAACCCTATGTGTGTAAACAGTGTGACAGAGGTTTCAGTGTGTTAGGGTCTCTGAAGACACATCAGCGTATCCACACTAGAGAAAAAACCCTTTGTGTGTAAGCAGTGTGACAAGAGTTTCAGTGAGTTAAGTACCCTGAAGAAGCACCAGCGCGTCCGTACCGGGGAAAACGTTATTCCAGTGTAAACAGTAGGGATGTAACGATATATTTTAATAGCGATTCGATACATATCACGATACATGGTTGACGGTACGATACATGGACGATATTGGTTCATTCATGGCGATACGATACGATTCGATTCAATGATTTAAAATCGATATAGTAACTATTTAGCAAAGACATTAAATCTGTGTGAAAGGTGTGGATAGTGCAGGTTTTTAACTCATTCCCTGCCAGGCCCGATAGTCCCGAGATTATTCCAATGTCTTTCCCCGCCAGGCCCGATAGTCCCGAGAATTAAAAAAAAAAAAAAATAAATAAAAAAATCAAAAAAAAATTTTTTCAAATTTTTTTTTTGACCCCCAAAAATGGAGTAGGCATGATAGCAATCGCGAAATTGCATGTTTAACCCCCATAGCAACCCCATCTTTCAAGCATGGCAGCCATTTTGGCAGCCATCTTTGTTAAACATAGTGGCTGTTATCTCATGAATGCCTGAACGGATTTCCATTCGGATTTTTTTGTTTGAAAGCTGTGAGCAATGTGAACACACGTGGTGCATTATCTAGGCATGGGTGTGCATGATCCGTGCACACCCAATTACATGGAAGTCTATGGAGACGAATGGCAGGTGGGAGTACGGAGGTATGTTAAAATGGCGGTCAATGTGTTAAGGGAAACATGTATTATTATGGATATAAATAAGTAAACTCAGTGATTATCTGCCAAATACATGGACATTCTATATTGACAAACCTGCACCTTGACATGAACCCAGAGATTGCACACATTTATCGATAGACCAGTGTAGCTATATGGAGAGGAAAAGTAATTAAACCCCTCCTTTAAATCTTTTCTTCTTAAAAATGCTAAATACAATGCCCAAGTAGGTAGTATCGATACGATCGATTCTTTGCACTGCCGATTCGATACGATACAAAATAAAACGATACGATTCGATTTTAGCTGTTTTCATTTCGGTATACTTCGATTTTTTATGTTAAAAACGATATTTCGATACAGTTACTATATTGTTACACCCCTAGTAAACAGTGTAACAAGGTAAAAGATAAAAAATATCGTTTTCAGCGGAAGGTACACACTGGACGCTACCATCCACTCCCATACACTTCAATTGAGAAAGATATTTTTTGTCTTTATCTTCATCTTGCACAATGGGAATGACCCTTAATAAGTGTACATTTTGGGGGTCCTTGTTGACTTGAATGTGAAGATGCTAAAAAATTATGAACTGTGGTCACCTGTGTGTGTGTGTGTGTGTGTGTGTGTGTGTGTGTGTGTGTGTGTGTGTGTGTGTGTGTGTGCGCGCGCAGCCGACACAGCAGCTACACAGCAGAGCTCTGGAAAAGGGTCTATGGGAAATATTGCAGAAACATGTCACACAGCATGAAGCCCTCCTCACACATTTTGCTGTGCTACCGTAAGTGTTGAACGGCTGCTCTGTACGATCTCAGCTCGGGTAAAAACAACCTATTACCTGGCACTTTGAGAATTAGTACCTGCTGTCTCTTTCTCTCCCTGGCATTTACAGTGGTACTGCTTTTACAGTCGCATATCTTTGCACACTGCCTGCGCCTTTTTTCTACTTGCATTATACTCCATTTACGGTACCTCTATCACTAATTAACTTATGAAAACATATGTTTACCTAACCTGCTTTAAAACACTTCAACTGTTTGGGGAATTTGCGGCCTGCTAAAAGCACTTCACAATAGCCTTTGCACACCTAGTTTTGCTCCTGCTTTATTTGTTTGACTGGGTTTTTCATCTCAACCCAACGACTCCCAGCAAGCACGGTCAGGACCTGGACCAATCAGTGACGTCTCGATTGGGGCCAGATCAAGTCAAACCATGACTAGTCAGATCTGGCCTAGAATATCACCTGATTTCAACCAACATAAATCCTGCCCACGAAAACGGACGTCCTGTATCTGTATGCCAGATAAATATCATAACTAGTCAGATATGTCCCAGAATATAACCTCACATGCTCATATTTCAACTAACATTTCAAACAACAACAATAATCCTATAGTCCATATGACGTCCTGGTAATGACGTCAAGATCATCCCCATATAGGCTGTGATCTGGCCTAGTTCATAACGTCATCATGACGTCATTTGGCTTGCAGGGCGCAGTGACCAATTATACCCTGTTTTTGGGGTACCTTGATTACTCCTCCCACAGTCCCACCAGCAGTTCTATCGGCTTTACCCTTGAGCTGCAGGCAATATGAGCTCACTGTAGAGAGAGCTAGAACTATAACTCATGGTCCAAACATATTTTCGGTGCGAAATTAACTATTGAACAGCTCCTCTGTGCGACATCAGCTCATTTAAAAACAACCCTATTACCTGTTAATTTGAGAATTAGCTGCCAACTTCTAATTAGGATTTGGTCAAAGAGGAGTTTCATGAATGAGTGGAGAGAGGACATGCAGGTGGCTGGGGTGACCGAGGAAGACGCAGAGAACAGAAACAGATGAATATAGATGATCCGCTGTGGCGAGCCATGATGGGAATTATCCAAAAGCAGAAGTAGAATATGTTTTGCAATGCCCTCGTGGACCGTTCCGGTGGACCATGTTTACAGGGTTGTGTTAGTATGTTAGTGAGTGAGAGATTGGTCAGTCCTGCTTAAGGATTTAAGATGCAGTCTCATTTCCATATCTCATTATTTACCTTTTCTCTTTGTCTTGTAGAGCTGGCCACAATACCTCTGCATTGACTCAATGTAAATATGGTGCCCTGCCAACTCAGATGGAATGCAAATTAATATATAAACTGAATTTGATTTGCATGCAGATGGCACAGCAAAGGCAATATCTAGGTACCTAAGCAAGATTTATGACATATAGTACAGGCTACTCCTCAAATATTCTAACAAGATTAAGCTGTGGGCACCTCACGTTTATGTACAGAAATTGGAATAATACCCACCACATACAGTATAGCAATATTTGAACAATGAATAATTTGTGTAGGCCTACTCTCCATCTATTATTTGAGAAGCCAGCAAAAGCATAACAAAACAACCTAACTAAAATAATATGGCTACTAATATAAAATAAAAACAGTCACTGTAATTTGTTTAATAAAATACAGTATTTACCGTGGCATTCATGCAACCCATTTCCAGCCAGCTGAGCGCAACATTATGTATTTGTGCATGTGTGTGCATACCGGTACATAGGCGCACTTGTGTAGGCCTACTGTATGTGTTCACAGCTGTAAAGTTAAGAAGCAAAGTAAGGAGGTGCAGTTGCACAGCTGTTCTCAACCTTTACTGTTATGTTCCTGGTCTAGGGTTTACATGGAACATAACAAAAACTGGGGGAGACGCAGTCAAAACAAAGTTTAAACAATTTATTTAAATAATCAAAGTTAAGAAAACATAACAAAATGAAGAGTAGGGTGTGGAAGTCAGTCAAGTCAGTAGTGAAGTGCATGTATGGATGAGTGAGAGATGTAGTGTGTGAGTGTTGCATGTGCTAACAGAAGTAACAAATAAGGGGAATGGTGGGAGAGGAGCTGGAGTGAGGAGAGCTGGGAGAGGACTGGGGAAGCAGGCTTTTATAGGTGTGGACCGGGCCCAGGTGCACACCAATCAGTCTTAACGATGCTGCTCCCCAGTCCTATGGGAAGGAAAACAACAAATGAATACAAAGCAAATAACTATAACCAAGGAGTGATACAATACATAACCCTATGGCCTACAGTATATCCTCCTAATGAGGGAACCGTCACACCCCCCCCCATAAAGACGGGGTCCCAAGGGGATCACCGGACACCCTGTTACTTTGAATATTGTACTTTAAATGTTGTATACATACTACCTGTACTATTTATCCCCTATATCCACTTTTAACTCCACCCCGCCACACCATCCTGCCCACCACCTCAGCAGCCTTTGTACACAGGAGCACTTTTAAGAGATGACAAACATGATGGCCTAAAATGGAGAAAACCCAGGAGACATCTTAGGGTAAAAGAATAACACAGGTCATGCAAACATTTTTGGGTCTCCAAACTCTAGAATTAGAGGTGCTATATAACCCCATTTAAATCTTTAACATGACACTGGTAAGTAGTAATAATAACGTATAAAAAACAGAATCCCAAATGAACACCAGCACTGTATTACCAAACCCAACCACTTGCTCCTCCAATGGCTAACCCCCCCTGCAGGCCATCACCCCAGCAACTGATCAATGAAGACCTTGGGATGATGACAGGACAAAAGAAGGACCCACTGAGCCTAAATGGAGAATCTGGAGAGTGGAAAATAACTGGGTTTAGTGACAATATTTCTTGAGCAAATTTACATTGCACAGTTAGGAATTCTGACGATTGGGTGTTGAGATCATGTAACTTTGCTCTGAGACCTTTTTCACCACCTTGTGTGGACCAGAAAACTTTGAAATTCTATGAAATGGTGAAGTAACCAATGGAAGTAAAGCCAGGACCTGGTCTCCTGGACTAAAGACCCGGCACTCAGCTTTAACGCCAGACACCGGTTTTATCTTATCCTGAACTAATGCCAACTTTTCTTTAGGCTTGTCAGTTTTGATACTTTGAAACTTCTCAGATACTTTGACCTTTGGACCGTCACGGTCACTTTTATTCGCTTCCCCCGTCACCAGGGGAACGGATGTCACCATTGCCGGTGGTGGACCCTCTGCCCACACCCGAGCACCAACCAGGTCGTTACCCAGGATGACCGTCACCCCTGGAACCGGCAGTGCTGGGCGCACAGCAAGCTTTGCTTCTCCCTGGAACAATTCACATTTAAGCATCACTTTATGCAAGGGAACCAACAGTATGTTCATGTCTATGCCCCGGATATGCACTTTGTCACCAGTGTCAGAAACATTAGTCAAAGGAAGAACACCCGCCTGAATAAATGAGTCAAAAGCCCCTGTGTCTCTCAGAATAGTTACGGGCACTTCTTCCCCACCTTGCACCAAAGAGACAGAACCCTTCATGATAAATGGACGGTAAGAATCTACTGCTGCAACTACTGCATCTTTATTTTGACCGAAATGTGGTGTAACACAAGTGGACACCGGATGAACTGGAGCGGACATGCCAGCCCCTTTTGGTTGCCGATCACCTGCATTAAAATTGTCAGTCTTTGGGTAACCGTTCAACTTAAAACAATCTGATCTCCAGTGGCCCCTCCTATGACAATGATTGCAGACCTTTTCCGACTCACGCACATTACCACTGCTGTTACTTTTAGCTTCGACAGGATGAGGTTTATCATATCGGCCATGTGACTCATTGGCAGCATGAATGCCACCTCCCGCATTAAACTCTTCACGGTGCGTCAGGACAAAATCATCAGCGAGCGCTGCCGCGTCTGCAGCAGTGCGCGCTTTCTGCTCATTAATATACGTCGCCACTCGAGCAGGAACAGAATTTTTAAACTGCTCCAAAATCATCAAGTCACACAACTCTTCAAGCTCTGTTACCTCCGAGGCGTTGCACCAGCGGTTAAAAGACGTAGTTAAATCACGTGCAAATTCCAAATGACACTGCTTGTCATGTTTCTTAGAAAACCTGAACCGCTGGCGGTATGCCTCGGGGACGAGCTCGTAGGCTTTAAGCACCGTTGCTTTAACACGGGAATATTTTTGACTGTCAGCCACACTCATTGCCGAAAAAACCTCTTGCGCCCTGCCGGTTAAGACGCACTGTAACAGCAGTGTGCGCGCCGAATCAGGCCATTTACGCAGGTCAGCCACCCGCTCAAACATTACAAAAAATGTCTCTGGATCCCGTTCTGAAAAATTGGGCACCAGACGGAGATTTCCATTTATGTCAAACGACCCCTCGGACTGATCTGCAGGTCTAGGAGATACTTGTGCAGCAGGTTCCATCTTACCATCCCTTATCAAATCTAACTTGTTCTGCTCAACCTGTATTTTAGCTTGTTCAGTATCATGTTTCATTTTTTCAATTGCATACTGAGTTTCTAGTCTCACTCTTTCTTGAGCACACTGTGTGTCTAGCCTCACCTTTTCCTGATCTGCTTGTAATTTAGCTTGCAACAAAATTAACTCTTTTTGTTGTTCGAAATTCAAACCTGGTGACACTACAGGCATCACAAACGGCGGCGCCACCGCTGTGACCACTGACTTTGTTGGAGTAGACAGTAGTCCCTCATGAACAGGAACATCTTTCTCAAATAAATTCTCTCTCAACACTTGAAATAAAGTCTCCTTTAATCTCTTGTCAACTGGCCCAATTTCAATGTTATAGTTTTCTGCTATTTTAAGTAATTGGTCTTTGGTGCACTGACTTAACAGTTCCTCAGAAGGAGAATCTACAAATGCATCTACTGTAACCATCCTGGCTCACGTGCGCTTTAACAGATTCCCCCGCTGGCAAACAAAACAAAATACAAGTGCCCCACTATTTAAACCACCCCGCTAACTCCACCCGACTGGATGTGCTGGTTAACGGTGGGTATTTATGCACATGAAGGCCACCGCAAAGGCCTAGCTTAACCCAGGGGTAGGAAAGGCAACCACTAGCTGGCGACCTGCGTACACCACCTGGCTGCGCTCCCGAGACGGGGTACGCACACACCGGTACGCACCCGCAATCTCCAGCCGCCCCGTGCACCTAAACCACCCGGGCCTAAACGACTTGCATTATTTTAACCCCAGTAGCTGAAAAATAAAAAACGCACCTCACAGGGACACTTGTATGAAAAATGAATTAAAACCAGCCAGGAAACTCTTTAACTTTCACTTTAGCAGCACAATAAACCAGGAAAAACCTCCCCACCAAACTTAACCAAATACTTAATGCAACTTAACCAATGAAACTCAAATTAAATTCAACCCAAAAAGTTAACTGCATCTCCCCAAACTTAAAGTCCAGACCAAAAAGCATAGCAGCGCTTTCTGTACTCACCAGACTGTTGATCAAACAGGACAAAGGAACCCCCGGAATGATTCCCAATTGAAGACACTGCTTTCACAAAACCACAGCGCCAACGAGCCATTAACCGACGCCCAAATTAGCCAATTGACTCTACTATTGCAGAATTTAGCCAATTGACTCTACTATTGCGGCGCAGCACTACCAAACAAATGCAGAAGGGAGAATCACTTGATTCTCCAAACTCACTGCATAAAAAGTCAAAAATTACCGGCGAGAGCCCCCACTTGTTATGTTCCTGGTCTAGGGTTTACATGGAACATAACAAAAACTGGGGGAGACGCAGTCAAAACAAAGTTTAAACAATTTATTTAAATAATCAAAGTTAAGAAAACATACCAAAATGAAGAGTGAGGTGTGGAAGTCAGTCAAGTCAGTAGTGAAGTGCATGTATGGATGAGTGAGAGATGTAGTGTGTGAGTGTTGCATGTGCTAACAGAAGTAACAAATAAGGGGAATGGTGGGAGAGGAGCTGGAGTGAGGAGAGCTGGGAGAGGACTGGGGAAGCAGGCTTTTATAGGTGTGGACCGGGCCCAGGTGCACACCAATCAGTCTTAACGATGCTGCTCCCCAGTCCTATGGGAAGGAAAACAACAAATGAATACAAAGCAAATAACTATAACCAAGGAGTGATACAATACATAACCCTATGGCCTACAGTATATCCTCCTAATGAGGGAACCGTCACATTACGGATCAGGGCTCACTTGAAAATCTCAAAAGCCTTTGCGGCCCACCCATCTGACCCATCAGATGAGTGCATGGGTCATTTTCAGTGCATGTTTATTTTGATGATCAATCAATGGAACTATAATGTAGTAGTTCCTATTATCAATTTTCTGAGCGGTGCTAAAAAGAAGGGAAAAAAAAGCTAAGCTCCAACATCTGGCATTGTACGGTACAAAGCGTCCCGGACAAAGGATTCCTGAGCATGGCCTACATCTGGCCTACATCTTAGAAAAATCGCTCAAAGTTTGTTGTACACCCAGGGTCACATTGGTCAAGCTTCGCGGGACACGTAATGAAATGAACTCATACATAGCAGAGCTCACTTCACACTAGGTGTGATTTTTCTTTTTTTTAAACTCCAAAATCTGGAAAATGAGCTCAAGTGGAGTTAGGAGGTTTTGACCGAAGGGCTTTTTACTACTTTTACTACTTTTCATAACCAACACTCAGATGTAAAGGGTGTTCAATAGCCCTGATCTATGCCCAAAAAAAAAAAAAAAAACTCAAAAATGGAGTTAAGAGGTTTTGGCCAGACAGTAACGATATATATTTTTTCAATCTTATTTTGCATTATTTGGGGGCCACTTGCTATTAATTGTACATCTTCACAGCCAACATGTCGGGAATCCCTGCAGCAGCACGTGGAGTTGAACACAGCCTTAAAAAAAGGATGCTGTGTGCGTCTTCCATCAAACATGCTTCGTCATCACCTCACCTCATCCACCTCGCCATCATTAATCCCTTTTATTATCACCTCCTGACATCAAAATCGCCACTGCCATTGTCGCCTTCCGTATCCTGTTAGACTGCTGTAGCCTCGTAGCAGTTAGCCAGATAAAGATCTCCCACAGTACACAGACAGCCCTCTTGTAGCTGTAATCACTGATAATAAGAATGAATGTGCTGTCTCTGATACACATCTGCTGATAGAGACAGTACTGTTTGCTTTCTGTCAGGGGCTGCTGATAAACAATGCTATATGGTGTGTGTGACTGTGTGTGTGTGTGTGTGTGTGTGTGTGCGTGCGTGCGTGCGTGCGTGCGTGTGACTTGGGCAGTCCTTACTGCTGGTGGCCATCATGATTTACAGTATAACAAGCACCATGGGCGTTCTTCCCCATCACTGGATTAATGCTTAGTGACCACTCACTCACTCTGGTGCTTTTACCAATGGACTACTGGTTGTACACACAATAACATTAGGCCTGCTTAAGCCTGCTCTCAGACTGCCGCTAATGGGCTTAACCACAGATAGTGTTTGTACGTTCCATGTGGGTCGACTGTGCATATTGTTGAATCATTTTAACCAATCGGCAGTGATGGGCAAGCTACTTGGAAAATGTAGTAAGCTAAGCTACAAGCTACTCTTGATGAAATATAGCTTAAGCTACAACGAAGCTACCCACAGAAAATGTAGCAAAGCAAGCTACAAGCTACACGGCAAAAGTAGCTAACTACAACAAAGCTACTTTTTTTTATCAACTTCATGATCAAGTACAACTTTCCACCAAACAAATAGGCAGGCAAAAAATGCTCAGTTCGATTGATTATTATAAAACTGTAAACAAGCCCTCATGTCTGGCTTTTTGTGTCATCCTTTCATTTACTTGTTAAATTAAATGTGTACCTTTTCAGGCT
Source organism: Nannobrachium achirus (assembly GCF_963921795.1). NCBI lineage: Eukaryota > Metazoa > Chordata > Actinopteri > Myctophiformes > Myctophidae > Nannobrachium > Nannobrachium achirus. The sequence goes on along the minus strand of NC_137813.1, from coordinate 26,660,412 downwards.
GTGACCCCCCCAAAAAATCCTATTTGAACTGGGGACCCCACCCTAACAAGCAATTGGAATTAGGAGTTGAGGCATTACATTTAGTTTCACTCTGTTCCACCGATAAATATTGTGAAAATAGCAGATCTACAAGCTCACAACGCCTCAGAACACAAGGCGTTTCGAGCTTGTAGATCTGCCATTTTCACAATTTGTGCCTCTTTTACTATTGTCAATTTGGCCAATGTTTGACTAGTTTTTATAGTTGGTAACTTTGGATGCAGTTTTGGTCTTTTATTTATATTTTTTTAGGTATTAAAAATGTCTAAAAGGTCCTTAAATTGCCACTTCACTGTCATTAGTTAGCTGTGGACAAAAGAGGGCACTGACTTGTGTGCTGTCGAAACAGCTGATAAGCTGCAGCCAGCAGTGGACAGTAACTGAGTAAATGTACTTGAGTACTTTTACTTTTATTTGTACTTCAAGTAGCTTATTTCTAAAAGCATGTACCGTATGCATTCTTGAATACATACGTTTATTTAAAAGCAAGTACTTTTTTTACTCTTACTTGTCACATTTTGACTGAGTTTACTGTGGATTGGAGTAAATGTGACCAGGAGTACTCTAGTCTGTACTCTTACTCAAGTACTCGAGTCGAGTACTGTCCATCTCTGGCTGAAGCCTGATTTATGCTCCGCCCCCGGAGATCTACAAGCTCACAATGTTGACATTTGCAACGCGATGTGAGCTTGTATGTCAGTTGTTCTCAGACGTTCTCTGAACACGTTGCGGGCATAGGTGGGACCCCAGTAAACACTAGCCGTCATTTAGCCCAATGGTTATGATTAGCCCTCATTTGAACCGTCTATCGTCAGTCTGTCTATAGACCGATTGTAGCTGATTACATTTAATCCATTATTCCATACTTGTTGATTAAAAAAACAGCTTTAATATCCACACCTGGTTTTCAAATATTGGACTAAAGTAATTTTAAGAGCCAATTTCACTATATAGTCTAGTTGAGTTGTAGCCGTCATCTGAACGCTTCCATTTAACGATATATTACCGTCTAGGACAAACGTGTGTTAGACCATCTTTTTTTTTAAATACATTTTTATCAAGTTGTTCATTATCGGATGCTAACAGTAAAGTTTGAAATGATTAGTTCTCCCGGTTCTACCTCGTAGTTGTAGTTGGATCCACATGAGCAGTTTCCTGGCTAATTAGCGTCTGTCAGACGTCTATTAGTCCTTTTAAAAGGGGTATTAAATAACGCCGTACTAAATGCCTCTGCGCTCGACAGTCGACTAAACTTAAAAAATAAACTCAGATAATGACCCACAAGCTCTCTATAGCAGACTATTGGGTTACATAATTCATTCTGACACCAACAGACACAAACACACAAGACCGGCCACATTCCCACCCCCACCACACGATAATGATTAAATAAAATCGTTTTATAGCTATCCATCAATATAAAGTTAGTTTGTGTTGTCAAACAAAATGCACCGACCCAAAACGAACAGCGGGAGGCATTATCAACTACTAATAGCTGTTGGAACACCTACGGAATCACAAGCTGCCGTGGCCGAGCGGTAGCGCGCGGCCAGCCGGCGATAGTTGGAACTGCGTGACAGCCAATGAAAAAATGCTGTGTCTTTGTTGCCGGGCAGTTTTGCCATACCCAATCAGAATTTTACACTTTTCTTGGTCGGCTATTTGGAGACCAGAGTTCGATTCTCACTCACGGAAGTCTGAAGATATTATAATATGCTATAGTATTTCACTATGAAGAACAAAATAGTTATTGATCAGTTAACTGCATGTTAATAGCATACCTGGGCAGAACATAATAAAGATAATTTGAGTTATAAGTGTACTACTGTGTTTGACTTACTTCTGTGTCCTCGATTTTGTTTTTTTCATGAACACAGCTTATTTATGCTTCTTTTTTTAAATAGTGAATAATTTGACATTTATTTTAAACATACAACAAGACAACGGTGACATTAAGCAGGGCCATGCGGGGAGTCGAACCCCGTTACACGAGTAGAAGTACTACAAGTGGAAGTAGCCTACCACAGCCTTGTTTGCTTTGAGAAACCATGTCTTTAGTTGCATGTATTGTGTGAATGCAGTTGTTACAACCCAGATCAACATTAAACGTTAGATAACATGGTGGATATTCTGTGTTACTCAGTATTAACATCTTTCACATGAACAGCTGTGTCTCTGTCTCTGACACATTTCTCATAACCCATTTTATAACACAGAGATCTAAAAGTTAATCCATATATGTTCACCAAATCACCAAGACACCTGGGCATTAAAACGTTTCATTGGCAATCTATTCATTCCCTAATGTAGCCATTACACGTCTTCAAACGATTATGATAATGCGCTGATGTAATTAGCATCCCTCCCTTTGTCAAACATGTCCACTGTTGTGAATATAGTTGTTACAACCCAGAGATTTCAGATGAAAAGCAGGGTTTCCAGTGTTCCGGAACATACATACAGTGCAATATAATATAATAATACAGTATGAAACAGAGCTACTACCTTTAAATGCATTTTGAGAAATAATAATGCTTCAATTTGTTCCAAAAGCTTTATACCCTCTATTATATAAAATGTCACAAAGCGACATAGCTCTAAACACAATGCTGTACCCCCTCCAACTGTATGTTCCCCATGTTCAACTGTTTTTATTTTATTTGTAACATTTGCTTTGGCAATGTAAACGTCTGTTTTCTCATGCCAATAAAGATCCTTTGAATAGAATTGCAATATGACATATTTCTCATAAGTCATAACCCATTATAATAACACAGAGAGTTCTAAAAACTAATCCACTATGTTCACCAAATCACCAAGACATCTAAGCATTAAAACGTTTCCTGGTGAAGTGAGAAGGTGATCTATTCACACCCAATGGAGCCATTAAATGTCTTTTAACGATTATGCTAATGCACTAATTTAATTAGCACCCCTCCCTTTGCTTTGTCAAATATGTCCATTGTAAAATCTGCCATTGTAAAACACACATAATAGTTTAGTGGCGTGTCTGTGGTCAAGAAAATGCATTTTACCTGTCAGTTGCTGCTCCCCTGTGTGTCTCAATCCAATAATGTATGTGGCATAAACAGGCATAAATGGTATAAATCCAGGCCACAATTTCGTCCAAAAATATAAAACTAAAACCGGAATGTAATCGTGAAGCAACCGGACACCAAGATGCATCCATTGTTTACTTGCTGTGTCCATAATTAAATAAATTAAGTCACATATTAGACTCCCATATAGTTTCATCCTCTGTCAAAATGTAAACAATATGGTGGCTGCTGTACTGAGAGCAACGGAAGTGGTGCTCTCTGAGACAAAGAGTGGAGACAAAGAGTAGCAGACTAGCAGGGAAAATGTAACAGTGCCACAGCCCATTGACACCCACATTGTGGCCATGGATATTATTACATCCGCAGTGGTTTAGACTGCCATAGAGAATGAATTGGAAAGCGTTTTAGGGCCATTCCAGCCAATGTAAAAAAGCTGTGTCTTTGTTGCCAGGCAGTTTTGCCATAATTTTCACCCAATCACAGACATTCTCTGTGGACAGCTCTGTGAGGTTTTTTTTTACACTCTTCCCTTCAGCTGCTTTTCATGTCCACCCTGTTTTTAAAATGAGTCCTTATTGAAGTTCTGAATGTTGTTTTGAGTTTTAGCTTTTCTTTTTACAATCTTTGCTCTGGAAAGCACTTTGAGCTGCATTTCATTTAAGAAATGTGCTATACAAAGAAATATTGTTTGGGGATTTGGAGACCTGGCTGAGTTTGTTTCCCCCTCATGGAAGAATATATTAATATGCAATATTTTTTGCACTATTCAGAACACTTTGGTCAGTTAACTGCCAGATAAGGGCATACCTAGACAGAAAATAATACATATATTTTGATTTATGATTGTACCACTGTGTTTGTGACCAGTGGTGTAAAGTAACTAAGTGCATTTACTTAAAGGGGCACTCCACCACTTTTCAACCTATCTTCATATAATAGGTCCTCACTAATGTTCATGATAAAATATCTAATTTTTTTTCTACTCAGTTTGGGTCTCATAAGAGAGCTGTGGGTGGGTCAAATCCTTCCTACCGGTGACATCATCAATGGGAAATGCAAGCTAATAGAAACTGCAGGCTTTCTATTCCTGAAAAGTTGCAATGTTAAAGTGGAAGCCATTGTTCTTGTGATTTTAAAAATCATTTTATTTATTTTTCAAAAATTGTATTTAATCTTTTTTTGTCAAACGATGATGTCACCGGTAGGAAGGATTTGACAGCTCTCCTATGAGACCCAGACTGAATAGAAAAAAATTGTGCTATTTTATTATGAACATTAGAGAAGACACAATATGACTAAGCCTATATGACTTGAATTAGATCATTCATTCAGCCCACATATCAGAAATTGCTTACCTGTGTTGTTCACAGTGTGTTGGTTGAAACATGCATAATAAAGTAAAAGGTTTAACTTGGTGAACTATGTGTGAAGATCTCCAAGTGACAAGTGGCAAGGGATTGCAGGTTCCCTTCCCTGTAGTCTTGCTGGCCCCTCACGCCCCCCTCTCTGCAGCGTGGATGGTGGAGTGGGGTGGGAGGGGAGGGCGGAGAGGGGGGATGGGTCTCTGTTTACGTTAGGGCAACTCATGTCTCCACTGCCAGGCCTATAGTGATGATATCGTATTTCCTACAAAATGCTGGCCTGATTAAAAAAACAACTCACTTAGATTTGAATCATGACATAAGTTTTCTTTATTCGTCTGTTTACAGAAAGTAGACATAGGCCATAATGTATAACTAACTTGGCCATAATGTATAATTTGCGATGCACTGAGTGCTGCCATGTCCACTCATTATATGCCACTTTGGGCAGTTTGACTAACCTTCCCTAATGGCTTATTTTGACCTGGTTTCTTATTTCTCTCGCATAACCTGGCAACACTGTCTGTGACACCAGAATAGATTTTGTAACATTTATCCCAAATGGCAAAACATTTCCCCAACAAAAATGTGCAAAAAGAAATACATATTTAATGTAGTGAGAAATAGCCAATCTACAAGCACACAATGTGTTTCACTACATTTGAAGTTCAGAATATATTCTAGTTGAAGATGTATTCAATATACAAGATATCAATAATTGCTATATAATATAACAATGAGGAATATGACAATGAGAAAAAAAGAGAATAGAAAGGAGACTAAAGTCATCAATAGCCTACAAATAATATAAACTGCATTTACATTACCGCAGGCCTTAAATACTCTAGCGCTAAAATAAAATGTGTGACCAACACATTTAGTATAACATTTAGTAGTTACATTAACTGCACATACATATCATTTTATAATGCTGGTGTGAAAAGGCTTAACACAGATAACCCACACATAGCCCCTCCCTGACCATGACCAAGCCTTCTTCTTGTCACCCCAGGAGGGCCAGCACCTGAACCATTCTGAAGGGGGGGTGGAATGTGTGGGACTGGGCAATCTTCCCGGGACAGAGAAATGAAAGAAACACATACATCAAAAGAACACATGTTCAAAGTGTATTATGGCCCTTTGTTTGTTTGTTTGCTGTTGAGCAAGACACCCATTTTGGGGAAACACTGCACCAGATCAACGTGTCTTCCAAATAGAAGGGAGGGAAACAGGTAATTTTAATAGCTGGCTATGCCCAATACAGTTGAAAACAGGAGGGGATCAGACAAAAAATAAAGTGAAGAGATGTTATGTTACAATTCGCTATTCTTATTTATTTTAAAGGGTGTAATTACAGAGCTGTCTGGGAGATATAAATATTGTCTAACAATTAAAATTGCATTGCTATAATAATGTCACACAAATAATGTTTTAATTTCCCTCTTAGATTGTTCCAGGGATCCTGGATTGCACCAACACAGAGTAAATAAGTTGGTTGAATGAACACAAAAAAAGACCACTGGAGGCATGGTAACAACAGGCACACTGGAGATTCTCTGGGCTGGTGTTTAATGAGCTGGTGTTCAGTAGCTTGGCCCTGTACTACACATACTGTGAAATATGGTGTTTTGTTGTTGGGTGTAGTGGTTGCAGTGTTATGAACAGCAGCAGCATATTCTTGGTCCACACGTGTCAGCATGTCCTTCTGTCCGTGATGGTTGTTGTTGGTCCAAGACAAACCCTCTCCCACAGGGGATGTCCAACGCTTATGGTCTAGTCTTCACTGGTCCAGTGCGGGCACAGCGAGGCTTTCCTGTAGTTTCTAAAAGAGAGATGAAAACAAGAGTGCTTGTTTATTCCATTTGTAATTTCAACTATGTATTTAAGCTTCTTATTATTTACTTTACACATTGTTTTTATTTGTAAGAGACCCAGGGAGGGTGGGCTATATGTTTGTATGGTTTAAAAACTGTTGGAAATACTGTTAAAAAAAACGTGTGTGTCTCCCAAATAGAAGGGAGGGAAATATAGCATTTTAACTGCTGGCTATGCCAATACATTTGAATACAGCAGGGGTCAGATAAAAAAGGATATAAAATGAAGAGATATAATTTGCTTTAAATAATGTAATTATTACAAAGCTGACTGTGTGATATACATGACAGTGGCATGACAGTTACAATTGCATTTATATAATAACAATAGTATCACACAAACATGTTGTTGTATCAATGTTTTATGATAGACAATATGTGACCAGAGGGGCATTGGTCTTTTTCAGCTTTTTGCAGATTATGAAGTACAGAATATAAACTTTTAAATGTCATTCATTGAATATGAACATATTTGAGGAAGATATGCTTATTTGAATGTAGTTAAAGCCTGAACAAGAATCTGAATAAAGTGTTCTCAAAGTTTATCACACTAAGGGGTGTGAACAATGGATTGTTAACGCCACCCTCACCTGGCCTAACCTAATGGTGGCGAGTAGCTGAAACCTGAGAACAATAGCACACATTAGCCAACAGAAACTGCAGATGTAAATGTTGTTTTTGACATGTTAATGTCTGTCTTCACACAGGAAACACAAAAAACTCAACTGTTTACAAACAAATGTAAGCTGCTGTATAATACATGTTACTTGGTTCCATTTGTATAATGTCAGCGTTACAGACATGTTAAGGGTCAGTTTAGTCCCCCCTAAAGGAACCCAGAGGGTCCCAGGAATACACTATGGTTTTGTGAAATTTCGAATTTGACATTTAATTTAAACATACAACAAGACAACAGTGACGTTAAGCAGGGCCATGCGGGGAGTCGAACCCCGTTACACGAGTGGGAGTACCATAAGTGGAAGTAGCCTACCACAGCCTTGTTTGCTTTGAGAAACCATGTCTTTAGTTGCATGTATTGTGTGAATACATTTGTTACAACCCAGAACATTAAACGTTAGATAACTCAGTATTACCATCTTTCAGATGAACAGCTTTGTCTCTGTCTCTATGACACATTTCTCATAACCCATTCATTATAGCACAGAGATCTAAAAGTTAATCCATATATGTTCACCAAATCACCAGACACCTGGGCATTAAAACGTTTCCTTGGGAAGTAAGAAGGCAATATATTCAGTCCCTAATGGAGCCATTAAACGTCTTCTAACGATTATGATAATGTAATTGGCATCCTTCCCTTTGTCAAACATGTCCACTGTGAACACACTGTGTTATGTGTGTCTAGGGACGTTTCTGTGATCTTGAAAAGGCATTTACCTGTCAGCTGCTGCTCTCCCCGTGTGTCACAAACACTAAACATGCATAATATACATTACATGTATAAATCCAGGCCACGATGTCGTCCATAAATATAAAACAAAACCGGAATGTAATCGCGAGGCACTCGGAGACCGAGATACCGCCATTGTTTACTTGCCGTGCCCATAATTAAAACAAATAAAGTCGCATATCAGACTGGCATACAGCAGCTTCAGGTTATGAGAACGTAAACATAAACACCGCTGAACAGGAAGCTCGAGACGCCGGAGCATAGAGTCGTAGAGAATAGGTAAAGAGGGCACCAGACGCAACAGTGGCAGCGAAAGCGGAACAGCGCCACGGCCAGCCCATCCACTCCCACGTTGTGGTCGAGGAACGTCACTACATCGGCTGTTTCAGGCACGCCCGTAGTGAGTGAACGGCACTGTTTAGGGCCGTTTAGCTAAACTATCCCCGGCCGCCGCGCGCGCAGGTTTCAAGTACAGAGGGTCCTGAGTTCGAACCCCGTCGACTCCCAGTGTCAAATAATAACAGTGTAAGAAATCATTACAAATACGATCAGCTGCGGTGGTTCGAGTAGCATACGGCTCTCAGAACCAAGGAATAGTGATTTTAAAACCTGCTGGCTGCCATCATTTTCACTACATTTTCACTACTTTCGGCGGCCGCTAGCGGCCGCTAACTGCGTTTAAATGACGGTGATACAATGTCTTGGCTTGGTATAGCCGGTGAAAAAACTTTAAAATTTAAACTCGTCACAGACCGGATCTAGCTATACGTCCGGTTTAGGCGAAGACGTCATCTGAACGCGTTTTAACCACCAAATTGCTTAGTGGGACGTTCGCGAACGAATCGAATCTTTTGAACGGCTCTTTGAAGTGAACAATGGGATCCGGTTCGCGCAGTAGAGAGTGCGAAGTAGAGAGCGCATAGTGAGACAGATCCTTGGCTCGGTCTCACTTCAAAGAGCCATAAATCCCTCTAGATGCGGGCTGAAGTGTCTCGCTTTAGTCGCTGTCGCTTCTCTAACACACAGAGGAGCTTCGTTGAATGAAGTGAAAGCAGCGCTGTGCAGAACAACATGTTTGGGGATCTGTTGGGAATTATTTTCCTCACAAACTTTATTTAGCAGTCAAATTTCGCTGGGATAGTAACTTGTAGCGTTTGTTGGACGCTACGTCACTATTGGGGTCTAAAAATAGCTACGCTACGCTATAGCTACGCTGGTTCAAAAGGAGCTGCACTACCGTGACGCTACTGAGAAATGTAGTTAAGCTATGTAGCGTCGCTACTTGTAGCTCGCTACTGCCCATCACTGCCAATCGGAATGGTATTTTCTAAGGTTAAGGTTAGGTTCAAGCATAGGGTTTGGGTTAGGGTTAGGCTGAGTCATTGAGGTGGCGACTCGTCATGTCAAATGCTGACGTTTTAAGGTGACAGATAGAGTTACAAATTGTGACACCTTGGAGCTAGTGACAACACGTTGACGACTGACCCTGCCCTGGGTAGGCAACCTGGCCTGGCGGGGATCTGCAGCCCTATAGGAGCGCACTTTTTTAGTTAGTATTCTGTTGCTGGTTTTATTTTAGTTCAGTTTTATGTAAAGCACTTTGTAAGTGCGCTATACGTTATTATTATACTTGAAAGTATGCATGTGTGCTATGCATTTTAAGCATCAGAAAAAAAGGCCATATGGATTATTAATGGCCATGTGGCTTAAAATGGCTTCATATGGTTTGCAGTTCTCCATCGCAGTTTGACTGACTGGGCACAAATTGTAATATCAACATGAGTGCCTGCCGCTTCAGAACTCCCTGCATGACAAAGTGAATTAGGGAGGTTTGTGTGTTGAGAAAGTGAAAGGGGTGGCGAGAGACAGAAAAAGAGGGGGCGAGCTCCCAAACCGACCCGACCCATGGGTTTGGGAGCTCAGCCCTCCTGGAGAGAAAACACATTTGTATATTACTCATCTGCTCCGCTATTACACGATTTATACATTTCTGTCCGGCACTGTCCAAAAATAGCAGATCTATAAGCGCACAGCACGGTACATACTGTACTGTAGCAACACATCGTGAGCTTGAACATCAGCAAAGTATGAGGCTTAAGTGGTTAATAGCTCCTTAGAATGAACAGCAGAATGTCTTTCACTGTTCTCACAGTAATAAAAGTACAAGAGCTCGCACACACCCAGACACAATTACATTGCTCACAGAGCCAGGGGTGTCGCACCAAATTCTGGGCCCCGGGTACAAGGATTCACTGTAGGGCCCCTGTGCTTTAACTATTGAAAAATAGCAGATATACAAGCTCACAGCGCGGCACCGAGTGCCGCGCTGCGAGCTTGTAGATCTGCTATTTTTGAAAAATCATGAAAATCTTTGAATATTTCAAATCCTTCTGAGGTTTTTTGAAAAATCTATGTTTCGATGTCAGTGGAGCTCAAACCTTTTCATGTGAAGGACCCCCAAAATGGTATGTATTTGGCCAGGGACCCGCATCTCAAAATATTTAGTTCCAGGGACCCCCCAGAAGCAAAATTTGAGTTACAAATGTTCGCTTAAAAAAATACATATATTCAAAGATTTGCACAAATTTTCACGACTTTTCAAAAATAGCAGATCTACAAGCTTGTATATCTGATATTTTTCAATAGCTAAAGTATAAAATAATCAAGGCCCCTCCACCACCTTGGGCCCTAGTAACTCAGTCCCACTTTCCTACCCCTTGTGACGCCCCTGCACAGAGCTGTTGCAGGGTTATTGGTATAACGATAACCGGTTGGCACGCTGCTCCTTCCAATTTATTTGCCTTTGCACACGGCTGGTCAGTGTGCCAACGTGCAATAACTTTCCATACCCTGTGGCGCATGGGGTAGAAATAATTAGTTTGGTAACTTAACAGCTTGCAGTGGCCACTATCGTTCAGATGAATGGATATACAGCCATATTGCAGGAACTGGCTTTGCTATTGAGACACTGTAAATGTTCTCAGAAGCCTGCACAGTCAATTTAAAAAACTTGGCAGGGCGTTGATTTGATTTTATGATGGGAAAGGGAGAGGAGGATAACCATCTAACTTCAAAGTTCTACTGAGAGATAAGTAATTTACTTCACTATTCTATAGGCTCTTTGAATATACTGTAACTGTAGTAAATAGGCAGGCAAAGCAATGGGGCAGGTGACTATGGTCACTGAGGCACAGGAGAAAAGAATGAGTCAAAGTTTCAAAAACACTAACTGTATCACTAGGAGGTAATGGGAAAGAATCTGGCGGTGCGAGAAGACTGGGGTTTATATACTATTGATGAGCTGATGACAGGCAGCTGAGGTTAATGAGGGCACTGGAAACAGGTGTGTCCCCATCTTCTCTTTGACACTATAAACTCTTCTACAACCCATCTAATGATCCAATGACTGTCTCCCTACTCCATAACATTCCTCTCTATCCTCTATTCTCTTACCCCTTCCTCCTTCGACTACTCCCATCTTTGTCCCTCCCACTGCCACGATTCCAATTGCGCGTCACTCTCTCGCTCTCCACGTCGTCAAAAGTAGTGAAAACAGCAGATCTACAAGCACACACAACACCTGTGTGCTTGTAGATCGGCTGTTTTCACTAGTTTAAATCATTTTTAAAATGATAAATACAAAACAAACGGTTTTGGACATACAAGGTTTCCACCCGACAACGACGAAATATAACTCATGTAATTGGCCCACTGGCTTGTCACTTCACAAATCTTTGAGTAGCAGCAGCGCTATAGGGAGAGATCTCTCTCTATAGCGCGCAATGAGGGCCTCTCCAACTCTTTTTCCCTGGCTGAATCAGGGGCCCAGCACGTCCCTGCCCCGCTCTCTTTTTCCCTACCATCTTGCTATCTCTACCCTGGCCCCCACCCCCACCCTCTCTCCAATCATTGGCGCTGTCCTCTCTCATTTTTCTCAATCTCTTGCTCATCTCTCCATTCACCTCTGTCCTCCCCGCTGTCTCCACCTCTGTCCTCCCCGCTGTCTCCACCTCTGCCCACCGTCGTCTCTCTGTCCTCTCCCTCAGCTGATAACAGGCACGGTGGGGCCATGCTCTGTCTCTCTGGTTCGCCTCCCGACAGGCACACAGGATGTTGCCTTGCTCGTACACTAAGACACACAAGAGATATCGCATTGGAGATGGACACACAGGGACGTGCTGGCCACTGGGAAAAACGGGACAACTTCCGAAAGGCCGGTCCATTCATGGCCGGTCCAGGCCGGCCATTAAAAAGAAAAATGGACGGCCCACAAAGCAAATATAATTCATGTAATTGGCCCACTGGCTTGTCTCTCATTATCTGAAATGGACAATCTTTGAGTAGCAGCAGTGCTGCTGAGTAGCAGCAGCCCCACAGAGCCATCACATTGGCGCCACTAGCTTGTCTATCATCTGAATACTGGCCTACTACTCCCTAGGTTCCTTGAATACTCCTAGATGGTCTACATACAACACCATTAGACTCTCTTTATACCTAAAATAGTATTTAGGGCCTCGCAGCGCGCCCGGAAGGCGAAAAGATTTGGCAATGAGGGCCTCTCCAACTCCTTTTCCCGGGATGAATCAGGGGCCCAGCTCGTCCCTGACAGAGGCACAATATTGTTGTTGTCAGATGGAAACCTTCCAAGTCCAAAACTGTTCGTCTTGTATTTATCTTTTTAAAAATGATTTAAAATAGTGAATAGCTGATCTACATGTACACAAAGCCTCGTGTCACGAGACTCTGTGTGCTTGTAGATCTACTATTTTCACTAATTTTGTGTGACAGTCTTGTATGATGAAGCAGGGCTTTACTTTACGAAAAAAACATACAAATTTGAAACTTGGAGATATGAGGTTTCTGCCCGACAGCGACAATATAGTACTCATTACATTCACACACCTGCCCACACACTCAAACACACACACAAATGTACAAACGCACATACACGCACACACACGCACGCACAGTTGGCTCGTGTGAGGAGACACACTGCTTTTCACTCGCTTCACTACTGCTGAGTCAGCAGTGCTGACAGAATTAACGTTAACTCTTATACTGCTTTGGACGTTCCTGTTCGCCCCAATTCTCAAGAGACCTCCGCGCCAATACGGCGCTCGTTCGCGTTCGTTCGTTTACCTCGTCTGATGACTGTAAGCTGATGAGGGGTCGCGGCGCCGTGTACTGTAAACACATTTTCCGCGGTGATGGTGTAAAAAATCCATTATGCGTTAACATCAACGGAGACCAATTCACTTCCTTGTTGATTTCCTCTGGCCCGGAGGCTCTGTGGCCAGTGACTGGTCTGAATGTACGGCAACACATAACAGGCAAATTCACATTCATTCTCGCATGACGCCGCCCTCTGCTGCCTGGCAGACCAAAGTGCACTATTGCACAATAAAAAAAAAAAGAAAAAGAAAAAAAAAAGTATATCTATCTACTATAACGTCGCAAAGGTAAGCCGCTTTTTGATGGCACCAGACCCAATAAATAAATAAATAATCTGGCAGTAGGAGAGTTAAAGGAGAATTCCACTAGTTCTGAGATATGATACTGTCAGAATAAGGTAATAAAACGCTAGCCCGGAATTCTCCTTTAAGCTGGGCTGTATGCAAAAACGATGCAGAATGTCTACCACAGTAGACAAATAATTCAGGTAGTCACAATATCACGGAGGCAGAACACCCAAACTCAGTTCTGAGACCGCCCACCCGAACCTCTGAATGGCATCATAAAGTTGTCTGTAGCCAGCTGAACCCAGGGACGTGCTGGCCTTTGGGAAAAGCGGGACAACTCCCGAATGGCCGGTTCATTCCCGGCCGGTCCAGGCCGGCCATTAGGAAAAATAAATAAATAAAATGTTCCATTTTGGGGGCTGGGCGGCTTTTCAAATTTGTAATTTTTTTCGTAAAGCAAAGCCCTCCTTCATCATACAAGGCCGTGGCACAAAAGTAGTGAAAACAGCAGATCTACAAGCACACAACGCCTCGCGGAGCAAGGCGTTGTGTGCTTGTAGATCGGCTGTTTTCACTAGTTTAAATAATTTTTGCCAGACCCATGAAATGGGTAGGCCTACATAAGCAAATGTCGGTCTGTCTGTCTGTCCGGGTTTTCTATATAAAGGGTATATATGATGATGACATGATGATGACATGCCTACAAAAGGCATGATGTCATAAATGATGATGACAGACAGGGGGTCTGGCACAACCAGGTTGACCTGGTCTAGTTTAAATGATAAATACAAAACAAACGGTTTTGGACATATAAGGTTTCCACCGGACAACGACAAAATATAACTCATGTACAATAATTGGCCCACTGGCTTGTCACTTCTCATGATCTGAAATGGCAAATCTTTGAGTAGCAGCAGCGCTATAGAGAGAGATCTGTCTCTATAGCGCTCAATGAGGGCCTCTCCAACTCTTTTTTCCCGGGCTGAATCAGGGGCCCAGCACGTCCCTGGCTGAACCGAACACGTTTCGTCTGTTCTGGTGTAGTATGCATAGGCTTACCACATAAGACTGACCTACACCATGATATGCCATATGTAAGCCATACCACTGCAGCCAATCAAATAAATAATGGGTGCATTGAATTTAGGTGCTGTGAATGTTCTAGGAAATTACTAGTGGCACAGCCATGGCTCTGGGCTTTTCTAACATATCCATTCATTATTTAATTAGCTACATAATTATATTGGTAAATGGTGCATAGAGTCTTTATTCAAAGCACTTTGCAATAACGCACCAACGGCAGAGGAAACCATGCAGGCACCTGCTCATCGGGAGCAATTAGGGGTTCAGTGTCTTGCTAAAGGACACTTCGGCACTGACTCTGCATGGGTGCCTCACGGGTAATTGTTCTGTGATTATTAGTTCATGACATAGTTGTAGTTGAGTGACTCAAATACTATTCCCAAACTGAGTTCCTGCTGGTAGCATGCACAGTTTGTAAATACATCAAAGATAATCCCTTTCTAATGGATAAAGCCTTGGCCATCATGTCAACCCTTAACCACAACACTCTCCAGTTGGTGGGTCAGCCTCTCTCCTCCAGGCTTCCAGCTATTGTCCTGTCTTATGCCAGAGCCAACAGGGTGCTCTCTCTGCCTTGTGTGTTCTTCCTGCTATTGTCCTGTTAGTCGAGGACCCACATGGCCAAAAGCTCAAAGAAAAGAGGGGTACCTGTGATTTTCTGCCGTACTTTTTATTTCAGTTTTTATCTCTTAGGTTGGTCATTAAGGTCCACAGAATGAGAGGCCTGCTCTGCCGGAAACATCGCAAAAAAAAGTTATGGCCATTTGTATATTCACTGTCCCATTGACTCCACTAGAAATATTAAAAAAAGAAAAAAAGTCTGCTTTAATTAGCATGTGAGGGGTCAAATTAGGGATTCTTCGTGATTCTGAATCCATTGCAAGCATTTGTTTTGCATGAACAACATTCCTTGGGCAAGATATCAACCCCCCAAAACAGTCAAAAGTGATGAGTCATCATTTTTTTCCCACTTTTCACAGTTTTGGGCTGCCGAAAAGTAACCCAAGCAATGTTTTTTATGCAAAACAAATGCTTGCAATGGATTCAGAATCATGAAGAACCCCTAATTTGACCCCTCACATGCTAATTAAAGCAGATGTTTTTTTGTTTTTTTTATATTTCTAGTGGAGTCAATGGGACAGTGAATATACAAATGGCCATAACTTTTTTTCGCGATGTTTCCGGCAGAGCAGGCCTCTCATTCTGTTGACCTTAATGACCAAACTAATAGATAAAACAGAAATAAAAAGTACGGCAGAAAATCACAGGTCCCCTCCCATTTTGGGGACTGGGTCCCCGACTATGTCTTATGCCAGAGCCAACAGGGTGCTCTCTCTGCCTTGTGTGTTCTTCCTGCCTAGGGTTCGCCTACGTCTCACCAGACTGTTCGTCTGTTCGGCACAAGAAATAGGATGTCACTGGTAGTTTGTCTCTATGATTTATTTGCCCCTATAGTGCCCACCTATAATAATACATTTACTTCCATAGCAATAGTTTTTTTTATATACAGAACACAACATAAACATTCAATCAATGCTTGTGCATGCACTATATATTTAAGTATAATTTTAGTGCAATTTAGCATTTGCCATAAAATAAAATAAATTACATCAATAAATGAAGAAAGATTTTGCAGTGAAACTAAATCATGGCATGAATGCCACAAACAATTACATTTTAGTGGTCTGTCCTCATCTCAATGCAGCTTTGGCAGCTGTGTTGTGCATTAACTACTGTTTAAAGTTTAGTTTAGTTTAAAATGTCTTACTAGCCTATTGTGAAACAAGTCTATGAAAAGGCCACGTCAAACACAGCCATGGACTGCAAGCAAACACTGGAGTTTTCAGGTCTTTGAAGTGGAAGCACGGTGGTTATTATTGTTGTACGACTCTGGGAGATAAGGAGGGAGGCATCAGCGAGAGAAACATGACAGAGACATGTCAAAACACGCCAAACTTGTTCTCTTCTTTAAAAAAAAAGTGCACTCAAACATTTCAATAGTTGTTGCAGTGTTCTTGGGAGTTGCTTTCATCCCAACTCAGGGGATCCTTATATACTGTGGGTATTGTTGCTTACTGTATGTTCTCGATGAGGCATAGTACATCGATAACGGAAGATGAGGCGTGACATTTCTTCCTGCCTTGGGAGAGGTGGAAGCACGGTCTATCGCTCAGGGAGAGGGAGTGATACAAGCCCTCCAAATTTCCCCTCCTGAATGTCATATAGCATTTGTCGCAGTCAAAGTTGAAGTGCCATTATCAACTTCCATACTGTAGATGACAAAGACAATCCATTCTCACTTCTCAGGCCTATGATGACAATAGCCCTGTAATCTAGTGGTTCTCAGGGTGGCATCCCAACGGAGAACCCCAAGGGTCCTGGATGGGGTTCAAGAGGGTCCCCAGCTAATAGTTTGGAATCAAATGGACCCTTGCAGGTTAAAAAATGACCGTATGTAGACAGTCTATGGCGTAGCCGTGTATGATCTAAATGTAGGCTGCAAAATACATTAGGTGTGTGTCTGGGCATAACATACCTTACATTACACCAATAAGATTCTTCTCCCATTCGCTTTAAAGATGCAGCACTTTTGGTACCATTTCTGTTTCATGTGTCTATGGAGTTAACATTACTGCTGTTTCTTTGTGTAAGCTGCACGCTTCTCAGTCAAGCACACAAACACAGCAAGCTGATTTTGTGACGCAATCAATCTTGATTGAGTGATGCAATATCCCTCCCATCTCATTCATAGTGTTGCTTCCCCGGTGGTTAGAAGGGGGGATTGCATTTCCCAGTATGCACCAGGGCACAGGAAGTTCTATTATTGTGTTATTTACTTTGAGTATTGATTGATTGATTGAGTATGTTATTAGACACAAGTGGAGAACATAACAAGTATAGTCAATACATTAAAGAATGTAGTACAGTACAAGTACAGTTAAACACCCTGCCTAAAAGGAACATCGCAAATAAGTCTTTTTACTGTCTTTCCTAGGTATAGTATGAGATAACATTATGGGTTCATGTTGTGGGACTTTTTGTGTAGTGTTTTTTTTTGTCATGGCCATTGTTTGCGTCTGTTAATTCTTGGGACGGTTCCTTCCTTTCATTCTCTGCATTTTAAATCACCCCCTACCCCATGCATTTTGGCAGCCAAATGGTGCCACTGACCTCATCATCATAATGACATTATTTGTTTCAATGTATCACTGTTCTCCAGCCCGGTCCTGTTGACCATAGACAAAATGGAATAAGAGGAGGGGAGCCCTGCTAAACAGTTGGGCCCCGTCCCTCAATCGTACAGTAGTAGGCCTATTAATTAATAAGCATGAATACATTAACACCAAATTGAATAGACAAATGTGACTATACATTTTTCTTCCCACAGCTCAGATTATGGAATCAGCAGGGAAAATGGTGGTATTCTTTAGCAGCCAACTGTAATTATTTTTCTTCATGGACATCAACACCAGACATTTGGATTAAAAAAAGAACAGTTATACATAATATTATAGAGGGGAGGAAAAACCAGGATAAAAAAACTACAAAAATCATCATCAATACTCTGCACTCACATTGCTGACATGGCACGTGGCTCTCATCTCCTTTGGAATATAAATAGTGCAGACCATTTGTATCTGAAAAGACCAGTGGATAATACAAGGTCTGTGCACCTAAAGTGACTGTATAACATTCAAGTGGCTGGGTCAGTGTGCGGTTTTCATGTTTCACTACTGTTTCATCTCATCATCAAAAGCCACTCACATGTTGAGTGTTATCTTGTATAGATGATTTGCCAGGAGCGGAATGGAAAGAGCACCGCAAGCAACTAATTAAAGCCATATTAATCATGAGCAATGAAAGCGCAGAAAATAATTGTGGTGCGGGAAGACACAGAGATGGCGAGTGTGACTTCATTAAGACATGAGGTTGCGTTTGTGCTCTCTGGGCGAATGGACCGTAAAGGGGCCACGCGCTTGGTTGTACACGCCTCAGAGATTAGTTGGTCAGCTTTGGGATTACGCATCAAACAAATGCAAACAAAAACAAAAGGAACAACACCTGAGCCACAGTGGGCACATTGTTCCATATTGTCATAGCCAAGGGTTCCCTTCCCATTCACGTCGTTAGACGTTAAGCCTTCCAGGGGCCCGGGCAGGTCTCTCCACTAATGAGGTTTTAAACAAGGATCAGCCATGGAGAGCACTGGGAGTTCTATTTCACCCGCTCTCAGCAAACCATGACAGATAATCTGAAAGGAGGATGGCCTGGAGCATGGGGGTGTGATTTGTTGTGTGTCGAGTGTGTTCGACTTCACACTAAAGATGTCCTAGTGTACAGCAGGAGCCTTCAATGTTTTTTTTCAGGCCAAGAAAGAACCTCTTAGCTGAGAGCAGGCACGTGCATACATAGACATCAAAGTGAGCTTGAGCCCCTGCCCTTCTGTCCGTCTGTAAAAAGAGCCCGGCCTCTACAGACCATGAATGCAGTTTTTACTATGGTGAAGGAAATGCAAAATGCCCTCTTTCAATGCCATGAAGGCAGCATTCAAAAGTTAGTTCAGTGTAGTATCAAGTACCGAAAATATTCGATATTTTCACTGAAAGGCCCTTTTAGAAATGTCAGCCCCTGCCTCTCTAACATTCTCTGCACGTCCCTGCAGGGATCCCCAACTACTTATTGGACATATGTAGTGGAAGACCCTCAGTGTACAGTAAATGCATATTTGCTATTTTACTGTTAAAGTAAGAATAAGACCTGTGAATTTATATACTACATTATATATACAGTACTGTATATATATATCATATCATATCATCTTTCGCTTATTTATATCTCCCCATCTTTTGCATACTTGTAGCAGTGTGTGTTTTTTGTCATCAAATGCATAAGTCATGAGTGATGTTCATGAAAACATATTCCCTCAATTTCTCCCTCACTGGCATTTCACAGCTGATCTGCTCTTCAGCATAGTACATTGTGCACACTTCAACATTAGTCATTAATCGCATGCAGCATGCGGCATATATTTCATATTCCACAGAGCGCATTACTATGGGGATAGGATGTGTTTTAAGTTGTGCGTGTGCATGCATGCGTTTGTGCATGCTCTGGTAGTCACATAAGACACTGTGCTGCTGCAGCTGCGGGCGGTTGTTGTGTGTCAGTGAATTGATGAAACGGGAAGGAATGAATAAGAGAGGTGAGCGAGTGAAGGAATGAAGGACAGATGGGAGACAGCCGAACGACTCGATCAGGTGTAAGAGCAGAGGGGGGAAATAATTCACAAAGGAGGAGAATGAAAAATGCAACACACAGAGACAGAGAGAGAGAGAGAGAGGTGGAGAGAATGCTACAAAGACAATCAGGGGCGTCACAAGGGGTAGGAAAGTGGGACTGAGTTACTGGGGCCCAAGGTGGAGGGGACCTAGTAACTTTATCTATTGAAAAATAGCAGATAGATCTGCTATTTTTGAAAAGTTGTGGAAATGTGTGAAAATCTTTGAATATATGTATTCAAAGAGCACTCGGTGCCGCGCTGTGAGCTTGTATATCTGCTATTTTTCAATAGTTAACATTCATGGGGGGCCCGCAGTGAATCCTTGTACCCCAGGGCCCAGAATTTGGTGTGACGCCCCTGAAGACAATGGTCGCCAAATGGACGTCACAAGGGGAGAGGGATGAAGACAGCCAAGAACGTGTTGCTGCTAGGGATGGGACGATACGCAATATTATCGTTTATCGTGATGAAGAACGCTCACAATAATCGTATCGTGGAGATTTCCACGATACCCCCGATACCCCTTCAGGGTGAAGAAGAGGAGGAAGAGGATGAGGGGAACGGGGCGAACAGAGGAACTAAGCAAAGGGAATGAGGAGAGACGTAATTAGAGACACAGGGGCATAATAAGAGATGCTGATCCTCTGGGGTGTAATTAATACTCCGGAGCCTGTCTGCCAACTGAGAGGAGATTGAACAAATACGAAGGGAGATAATTAGACGGTGCAGGGAGAAGCAGGAGTAAAATGAATAATAAAGGACAGTAAGAAAAGAGTACAACTAGAAAGCATGTCTCAGATGGATGGTAGACGGATCTAACTGTTTAACTGCAGTGCTCCATAAATTGAGGCACCCAGTGCACTGTCTACAAATGCTAGATGCAAAAAGCATCGAAACTTTGAAAAATACGCAGCCTGAAAGAGGAGTGTCTTTACCATAGAAATATATAGTAAAAAGGTGCTAGGAGCGCAAAAAAAGAAAAGAAAATTCAAGCACTTTGGTTTGGTTTAGTTAGAGCCTTCTATTGGAGAGTTGCGTCAATGAGGGAGCAGAAACAGCTAGTGCATTCCGTAAACTTCCGGTTCAGCTGGCTTTGTGTCTACTCTATACTGGCTCCTCCCAAGTCGCAATTGGACTGGCATGATGAAGTGAACAGAGGTGACCCAACTCTCCTTATATGGCTCTGGGTTTAGTTTTGTGGGTCGACCACGTGCACATGACGTCACATCCTTCCTTTATATCTAATAATTGTTTCACACCATGAAACTAGTACACTCTTTGAACTGCAAATAGTCATTCTAACCACTATTTCATTATTTATTTTGCCGTCATGCCTGCAAAGAATACTTCAGGGAAGACTCCAAGCAAGACTCATAGGACACGGCACTCGCCATATAACAAGGGAAAAGGGAAGGTTGACCACAGGGGTCATGGGACGCAGAGAGGTCATGAGGAAAAGCTGAAAGTTCAGCACAGGAGTCATGGGAAGCAGACAGGCCAGGTTCTGGTGCTGGGCCAGGGCGACCTTGGACAACTGGGTTTAGGAGACAACATCATGGAGCGGAGGAGGCCCACCCTGGTCCCCCTGCCAGAAGGCATGGTGCAGGTGGCAGCTGGAGGAGTGCACACGGTGTGCCTCAGTGCTGCCGGGACCGTCTACACATTTGGCTGTAACGACGAGGGTGCCTTGGGTCGGGAGACGTCAGACTCGGCGCCGGAGAGTTGTCCCGGGAAGGTGGTCCTGGGCGAGAAGGTCGTTCAGGTTTCTGCCGGGAACTGCCACACAGCTGCTCTCACAGAGGATGGAACAGTGTACCTCTGGGGCTCTTTTAGAGACAGCAGTGGCCTCATGGGTCTTTTGGATTCCAGGGAAAAGTGCAACGTTCCCGTCAAAGTCCCTTTGAAAGAGCCTGTCGTTAAAGTGGCTTCAGGTAATGACCACCTTGTGTTGGTAACACATGGGGGGAACCTCTACACTGCAGGGTGCGCAGAGAAGGGGCAGCTGGGAAGGGTGAATGAGATGTTTACTGACAGAGGAGGCAGGCAGGGCCTCGACCGGCTACTGATTCCCCAGCGGGTGGCAGTAAAAGGAAAGGTTCACTTCATAGATGCCTTCTGTGGGGAGAACTTCACCTTTGCAGTATCAAAAGATGGCTTTGTGTATGTGTTTGGCCTGTCCAACTATCATCAGCTTGGGATTAAAGGCAATTGTTATTTTCCAGTGAAACCGACCTGCTTCAGCAACTCTACCACAGCTTGGGTGGAGTTCTCTGGAGGAGAGGAGCACGCACTCTGCCTAGATAGTGAAGGCCAGGTGTATAGCCTGGGCAGTGAGCATTACGGTCGCCTGGGGCTGGGCGAGGGAGCTGCACAGAAGAGCGAGCCCTCGCCTGTGCCTGGGATGCAGTTGGCCAAAGGAGTGAGTTGTGGGTCCCGTGTCAGCTTTGCTGTCTCCAGAAAAGGATCTGTGTATGCCTGGGGCATGGGCACCAACCTGCAGCTTGGCACAGGGCAGAGCAATGACGAGGAGAAGGACGAGTGGAGCCCTGTGAAGATGTCAGGCAAACAGCTGGAGAACTGCACAGTACTAGCGGCATCCGGCGGAGGGCAGCATACAGTTCTTCTGGTCAAAACGGCTGTAGCTCAAGAGGTAGAGCAGGTTGGCCAATGAATGATCCAATTGATGGTTCAAATCCCAGCTCCTCCTGTCTACATGTCGAAGTGTCCTTGGGCAAGACACTGAACCCAGAGTTGCTCCTGATGAGCTGGTTGGTCCCTTGGATGGTTTCCACCGCCACCGGTGTATGAATGTGAATGGGTGAATGTAATGCACATTGTAAAGCGCTTTGAATAAAAGCGCTATATAAATGCACCATTTACCATTTATTTACCAAAACTCCACCAGCAAGATGAGTGGCCTGTTGACCTACCTACCTTAACTAACAAGAGGGGACAGGGGCTGCATTCCAACTATCCCCAATAACATACATGCTCTCAGCCCTTGTGTCACTCCGCAGTGAATGCATAGTGGATTGAAATGTGGTGCGGGTGGTGGGTAAGCCACATTTACTTAACGCCAGCAGAGGGTGCAATACTGCGTTCGGTGTTTCTGTATGTGGCGGTGTCTGTGTGGCAATGAGGGACCAGCATTCTTGGTGACGTCACCACCAAGTCACCACCGTCAGGTCGCATACACAAACTTTAGAAGGCAATGGTGGCCAATCAGGAGGGAATATGGGAAATGGGACAGATCCATGACTTTAGAGATACTGTGTACCACTTGAAAAAAAACTTCTGGGCGGAAAAAACAGCACACACACACACACATAAAAAAAGTTCTGCCCCATGCAATGTACTGTAGCAGCAGGTGGGTAGGAACCAACAAACTTCAAACTGACCTTTGTCTGTAAAAACAAACGTCCGGGCGCAGCAGCCAAAACTGAGTGTCACATAGTAGATAGATTAGATAGAATTAGAAAGAGGCAATTGGGAATTGCAAGTGTGGTTGCTGTGACAGTTTCAAATGAACTTTCAAATGAATTCCGTCTTGCCATTTGAAGTTTCACCATTCAAGTCAATGGGAAAAATGTATTCACTAATAGATGAATGGCCATATATGGAGATCTCCGTCTCAGTCCTATAGTCCCTTTTATGCCCATTATGGAGATCCCTGATGTCATCAATATTAAGCCCATATCTTGGAATCCCCATATATAGTAAGTATGGACATGCTGTGTCAGTCTCATGTGGTCTATGATGTCAGACATCTATGATGTCAGTCATCTCCATATTTGGGAAATTTCATTTGTAATCAAAGAAAATTAATTCACAAATACATTTATTGTGACATAACAAGTAACCAAGTAAGCATGTCAAGGTTCTCACAGCCCAGAGTTGGTTCTACAGGCTCCAACCTTTGCACACGGATAGCTCCCGATGAAGCCGGTCGCTTTGACATATGGCCCAATTAAGTGCATGCCACCAAAACGAGGGACAGCTGCGAATGCAGTCTCCGGCAGCGGCTCCTGCATTCGTCCCTTCTGACCAAAACCGTGGGAGGAGTAGCGCAGTTAAAAAAAATGGTTATCTAGAAAGATGGAAAGATGGAAAAATGGAAGGAATAAAGTTGGACAAGCCTTGGAGGGGCAACCAGACTATGCCGGAGCAAATATGCAGGGGAAACCAGACTAATAATAAAAGGGACAAGGACTAACAAATACAGAGCTCTCCATACATGGCCATGACAAGAACTGACAGACACACTCTCAATCTCCATATATGGAGTCCATATACCGGTATGGACCTGATATGTCCATATTATGGACATATCAGTCACATTGGCGGTGGGACGTGAGGGCCACGTAGCGGCCCGAACTTCTAAGAGAGAGAGGGAGGGAGAGTGAGTGGGGAAAGAGCAAGGCATGCCTCTTTCATCCTTAAGAGTGTCTTTTCTCGGGGGACTGGTGGTCTCATATGAGAGAATGTGACAGCTGCAATGTTTTCCTTTCCCCCCTCGCTCTAATCTAATCCCCCCATCTCTTTCTCATTCACTCTCTCCCTTGGGCTCAGCCATTTAGCCTGCATTTTT
This sequence comes from Nannobrachium achirus, assembly GCF_963921795.1. NCBI lineage: Eukaryota > Metazoa > Chordata > Actinopteri > Myctophiformes > Myctophidae > Nannobrachium > Nannobrachium achirus. Next base: position 26,636,257 of record NC_137813.1, on the reverse strand, counting down.
ACTTCGCCGTACGCTGATGTTGTGTGACAAAAATAGCTACTATGCAGCAGTGGTGTAACTAAGTACATTTACTTAAGTAATAATTTTGAGATATTTGTACTTTACTTGAGTATTTCCAATTTTCAATACTTTTACTTCTACTTAACTACATCTCGGATACAAATAGTGCACTTTTACTTCACTACATGTATTTGAAAACTTTAGTAACTAGTTATAAATTATAGGTATAAATTAAAATATTAAAAAACATACATAAACCACTTTAGCCCTATTTGAAAGTAGCCAATCTACAAGCTCACAACGCGCCGTGATGTGACGCGTTGTGAGCTTGTAGATCTGCTATTTTCAAACATTTTGTACTTTTACTTTTGATACTTGAAGTGCATTTTGATGCCAACACTTTCATACTTTTACTCAAGTACATTTTGAATTCTGGACTTTTACTTGTAAGGGTGCCCACACACCAAAATACCTATGAGAGTGGAATCCGCGTTCCACCAATGCATTTCAATGAGAATTGAGCGTTTTTTGCAGAAATCCTCTACTGGCATGAAACGCTCCATTCTCATTGAAATGCATTGGCGAAATGCAGATTACCCTCTCATAGGTATTTTTTTTTACATTATGAGTTGCTACACACCCTGCCAACTGTGTTGATGGAGAATGGAGCAACTATCTGCTAAACATGCAGCAAATGAATACATATAGGGATCATTTAGCTGTACAAAGAGCATCCACAATGTTCAACATACAGTTTGTGATTGTATCGACACTGGGTGTTGATGCAACATCGATAATATCCCCATGTGGTCAGTATGACGACAGTCTGCCATTGCTAGTTCTGGGCCACTTTGCCGAAGGTCATGGGGACCATTATGTAAGCCTTGATGGACCAGTCACACACTTGATTCAAAGAGTCCAGGAAGCAGAGGAGAGCGCACCACTTCAATCTGTCCCTCACTCTGGCCCTAAGTCTAGCCCTCACTCTGGCCCTGACTCGGTACCTCATTCTGGCCCTGACTCTGTCCCTGACTCTGTCCCAGGGCCGGATTTATAATAGGGCTTGACGTGCTGAACCTAAGCTAACGTCGCTGTCTGTAATGACTGGTTACACTTAAGGGTTTTGAAGAAACGTTAGGTGGATACTAGTATGCACAACTCTAAAAGAACTGGTGCACTATTGTGTTGGAGTGCCTCAGTGCGGCTGCAGAGTTAAGGTGCTATCTATCCTTGATTGATTGATTGATTGATTGATTGATTGATTGAAGACTTTATTAGAAGTTTGCATAGGAAAAGGTTCATGACAGTGCAGTTCACTGGTACAAGGTCAACAAAAGGGAGCTCCTAGTAAGCTTTTCAGCTTATTTGCACAGGAAACCTTCATGTATCTCATATAACAACTGAGACCACATTATTAAGTAGGGTGACCAGAAGTCCCAGGTTTGGCCGGGACTGTTCGTTTTCAAGCTGCGTGTCCCGGTGTCCGGACAAATATCTCAAATAAATATCACTAATATGTCCCGCTTTTCAACATTCACTACAAAATTGTGCCAATAATATCTGTTTTTAGTGGTTGCATAGACATTTATCATGTTCTTTTCACGAAAATATGCTCAACTAACCAATCAGAAAACATGTACAAATTCATTGCGCGTCTGAATTCAACGCTGAGGCTGTTTGTCAATCACTCACTACCTGTTTGCAACCCTGCGGTGTATGTGCGCTTGCACGAATGTTAGAGAATGGGCAAGCTTTTAGGGTCTCGGTTTTAGGCAACAGTGGTTCGCGTCCCGGTTTGAGCGGCTGAAAATATGGTCACCCTACTATTAAGTCATTATGCTAATGTATGGACGTCTCTGTTGTTTCATACACCATCTTTGGGCATATTCTACACTATTGTTATTTGTAATTTTAGCTTGACTGTGATACATGTGGCTACCTGTTTGATTGATGTTTTTGTGGGATAGAGAAGCCAGGGCTTGTATTTACTGGACTGTCAAAATTGTAGCTACCTGATACTGTATGCTGGTGGAAAAGGGGGAAAAAAATCAAACCAAGTTTGAAGTGAGAGGTGGTGCGTGTGTCTCATAATGACATTATCCGTTCCTATCTCCAGCCCTGCTCTGCCCTCACTCTGGCCCTGACCCGGTACCTCACTCTGGCCCTAAGTCTGGACAGATCGAAGAGGTGCGCTCTTTGAATCAAGTGTGTGACTGGTCCATCAAGGCTAACATAATGGTCCCCATGACCTTCGGCAAAGTGGCCCAGAACTAGCAATGGCAGACTGTCGTCATACTGACCACATGGGGATATTATCGATGTTGCATCAACACCCAGTGTCGATACAATCACAAACTGTATGTTAACAACATTGTGGATGCTCTTTGTACAGCTAAATGATCCCCATCTATACTATAATTTTGCGAATGTCTGTCTGAGTGAGTGAGTGAGTGAGTGAGTGAGTGAGTGAGTGTCTGTCTGTCTGAAACAGCGTTTCTCCTCAGTGGCTGGAGCAATTGATCTGAAATCGCATCACCATAAGCATATGAACACACCTGACATAACTGTGAAGCCCGTTTGTCACTTTCACAAATCGTATGCTGTATATTAGCATTGTTATGCTGTATCTACTATCTATTCTGCATCTAGCATGAGGCACATCAATTCTGCATCTAGCTTGAGGAGAAGTGTTTAACCAGCTCTGTGTGTGTGTGTGTGTGTGTGTGTGTGTGTGTGTGTGTGTGTGTGTGTGTGTGTGTGTGTGTGTGTGTATGTGTGTGTGTGTGTGTGTGTGTGTGTGTGTGTGTGTGTGTGTGTGTGTGTGTGTGCAGGCGGGCGGGCTGGGGGGGGGGGGGGGGGGGGGACAGTATCTCTGTAGCCATTAAACGAAACGGGTATTTCTTACATTGATGCTCTATACATATTATCATGCAAGCACCAGTTAAAGTTACTTTCCATCCCTCATATACTGTATGCACAGTGCACATCCCATAACCCACACACTGCACATCATTTTGGAGCTCATATCTTTGAACGGGTAAGGGCTAGTATGTATTAATTTGCTGCATGTTTAGCAGATAGTTGCTCCATTCTTCATCAACAAAGTTGGCAGGGTGTGTAGCAACTCATAATGAAATAAGGGCTCATAATGTAATAAAAACATGTAATAAAAACTCATAATGTAATAATCAGCTCATAATGTAATAAAAAACAAGCGTATAATGTAATAATTAAAATGTAATAAAAGCTCATAATGTAATAATCAGCTCATAATGTAATAAAAATACATTATTACATTATGAAGTTTTATTACATTATGAGCCTCCTATGTGGAGGTTCTTAATGTAACACATTATTACATTATTACATTATTGAAAAATCCATTACGTTATGCGCTCGTTTTTCTATTACATTATGAGCTGATTATTACATTATGAGTTTTTATTACATTTTTCTTATTACATTATGAGCCCTTATTACATTATGAGCAGTTATTACATTATGAGTTGCTACAACATTGTATAACACTCTAATATTACCATATCTGTCTTATTGTCTAGAGGTGTGGGGAAATACATATCAAAGTAACCTACAGCCGTTAGTTATAGCCCAAAAAAGAGCCATAAGAATAGTACATAAGGTTGGCTATTATGACCATACAAATGAACTGTTCCTAGGGTCGTCTTTAATGAAGCTATGTGATTTAATTGAATATAGAACAGCTCTATTTATGTTTAAGGTAAGGCATAAATTGCTTCCTAGGAACATTCTCCAAATGTTCAGGGATAGGGAAGGGGGTTATGATTTGAGATGGGAACTTAATTTAAAACAGAGCTGTGCTTTTACCACTCGGAAGAGTATGTGCATATCCGTTTGTGGAGTTAAAATCTGGAATGGCTTGAATGAGGAGGTCAAGCATAGTGTTAATATCTTACAATTTAAAAAACGTCTCAAACATAATATTCTTGCAAAATACAATTCTAATACATAAAGTAAGGTGGTTAGATTCATGATGATAGAGTAATGGCAGATATGGTGATATTGGTGGTTAAGGGTGGTGGGGACGTGAAGGACCATCTTACAATCTCGAAACCGTTCTTCCCACCGGCACACGCGTTCTCCATATATGGGCATAAAATGAATGCCCGTATGCGGAACTGATGTCTGACATCAGAGTTTTCCGCAACCGGTACTGTGTGTGCAGAGATCTCCATATGGGCATGAGGGGACAAAGGCAAACAGGTGGTCAAAACGGGTCCTATGACAACAGGTATATTGGGGTTTGCATTAAAGGGTGTGGGCATTCATTCCCTATTTCAAATTCGGCACACGCGTTCCTCACCGCAGCAGGTAGTGCAGTGCTCGGCCTCGACCCGACCCGATACACGATTTTCTGGAACCAGCATGAAAGGTTCGGATTCTGATGTCTGACATCAGGATTTTCCGGAACTGGCACTGTGTCTGCATAGATCTCCATATATGGGCATAAAATGAATGCAGACAGACAGATACAGATATCTACATATATGGGCATAAATGGACACAGGCAAACAGATGGTCAAATATCTCCATATATGGGCATAAAGTGGACGCAGACAGACAGATATCTCCATATATGGGCATAAATGGACACAGGTAAACAGATGGTCAAAACGGGTCCTATCTGAAGGGACACTATCTGCAGCATAAAATGGACGCAGATAGACAGATATCTCCATATATGGGCATAAAATGGACCCAGAACTATATCTGCAGTGATCTCCATATATGGGCATAAATGGACACAGGCAAACAGATGGTCAAAACGGGTTTGCATTAAAGGGCGGGGCATTCATTCCCTATTTACATCGTTCCCGAGTTGGCCAGGTCGCCTCGGGCGGCCCAGCTTCTTGTAAATGGTAAATGGTTCATTCATATAGCGCTTTTATCCAAGGGGCTTTACATAGATTGTGCATTACATTCACTCACACATTCATACACCGGTGGCGGAGGACATTATGCAAGGCACCAGCCTACTAACCGGGAGCAATTAGGGGTTCAGAGTCTTGCTCAAGGACTCTTCGGCATTAACTCAGGGGGAGCCCGGATTCGAACTGGGAACCCTTCGGGAATCCTTCATGCTCTAATAACAGTTTCTCTACCCCTGAGCTATGCCGCCCCATAGCACTGGTGTCATAGTATTGACGACATTCTGATTATAGATTTAGCGAGGGACAGCGAATGCATTTTCCGGCAGCGGCACCTGCCGCGACGTCGCCAGACTTGCCGACAACAGCCGCGGCAATGATTCCTATGCCGTAGCAATTATACCTAATCCGTGGCAACGCCGGACAGACCGACAATCGAGCTGCGTCAGCCGCTGTTGCCGAACCTATCCCCCCCCCCCCCACACACACACACACACGCCCCCCCCCCCCCCCCACACACACACACGCACGCAGGCACGCATGCATGCACACACGCAGGCACCATGATCAGCAGTGGACCAACGTGCTCATATAGTCAATTATGTATAAAAAAATGAACGAAGTATTAAAACAGTCATGTCTGCTCTCTCTGGTGGTCGCTTGCTGACCTTCCGGATCTGCTGGTGGACCACCGGGTCCGCCGGGCCACACCGGCAGCCGCCGTAGCCGCCGTCACCTGCCGGGCTTCACCGGCAGCCGCCGCTAGCAGCCGTCACCTGCCGGGCTTCACCGGCAGCCGCCGCTAGCCGCCGTCACCCGCCGGGCTTCACCGGCAGCCGCCGGTGACCCGCCGGGCTTCACCGGCAGCCGCCGCTAGCCGCCGTCACCCGCCGGGCTTCACCGGCAGCCGCCGCTAGCCGCCGTCACCCGCCGGGCTTCACCGGCAGCCGCCGCTAGCCGCCGTCACCCGCCGGGCTTCACCGGCAGCCGCCGCTAGCCGCCGTCACCCGCCGGGCTTCACCGGCAGCCGCCGCTAGCAGCCGTCACCCGCCGGGCTGTCTGTCTGTCTGTCTGTCTGTCTGTCTGTCTGTCTTGGGTCTTCTCCACCTCGCCTCTCCACTTATATCTATCCATTTTACGCACAGCTGTTTTGCGCTGCACGTATCTATCCCGCCACACACACACACACACACACACACACACACACACACACACACACACACACACACACACACACACACACACACACACACACACACACACTGACAAGCGCTGTGGGATTACCTGTGCCCATTTTCCCCTTCGTTTTTACCCCTCCCTAGTCCCAAATATACAGTATATTATATACTGTATATAGGCTTATGCCTTATTGTATTCATTTTATTGTAGGCTATAATAGTTATTGACCATAGCTTAATAATCTGTTATTTGTATTTCTTTCGCCCGGCCTGGCCGTTTAATTATCCATTTCTACCTTCTCATATCAGCCATATTCCATTTTACGCACATTTTACCGACCCCCTCACCCCGAATATAAATATAACCTTCATTTTTCTTTGCAGCTAAATTAACTAAAGGTTCTCCTTAATCGAATTCATCATAGATATGTTTATGTTTCAACACATGTTCTTCATTATTATTATTTAGGCATATGGTTTCTCTGCGCTTGTCATGCGTAAATCTTTGGATTCATTGTGACCAGCATTCTGCTTATGTACTATGCGGATTTTATCGATAACATGTTGGGTTATTCACCGTACCTCGGCGTCAGGTTTATTATTAACCAAAGCCATTTCCGAACATAATGCCTTAATGACCCAGTTAGCCTATAAGATATTAATAATAACCAGTAAGACTCCCTGTCAGGTAGCAGCGTGATGTAATAGTTTGCAGTATGATGCCCTCATCATACATGAAAGACAGTATATGCAAAATACCTGTAATGCTCCAAGAAAGAAAAAGGACAATGCGTTTCTGTTATACTGACCAGCAGCCAGCAAGCCAGCCATGAGTGTGTGTGTGTGTGTGTGTGTGTGTGTGTGTGTGTGTGTGTGTGCGCGCGCAGTGTTTTCCACAGTGAGAGAGTGTAAAATTAAACCAAACGTTCCCCCCCTTACGGGTCCATTTGGTTTCATTTTAGGCCTACCCGCACAAGAATTAAAATGTCCATAAGGGTCCATTATATTCCAGGCGATCGTCTGACCTGGCCAAAACACTGACATGTCTGCTGGGTAGGATTGGGACATGATGCTGCTCTGTTGTGACTGGATCTATCTATCTATTTCTTATTCTTTTTTTAGCGGCCCACGGCGCCTCCGCGTTTTTTTTTTATGTGTAATAAGACATGCAAAAGCCTACTAGCTCTATAGGACCAGGCCTACAGTTAATAAAATAAATATATAAAGTGAATATGAAGTGTAGGCTATTGTCTGACTATATCACCATTGACAGCTGCAAGGACTCCCTGCTGTGCGTTCAAACAAACAATTAGGTTACAAAAACCGAATGGCCCAATTTTGACTTCAAAGGAGTGCATGACGGGATCAACCGCAGACAATTTAAGTGGCCAATTTGGCCACTTTCTCTGTCTGTCTGTCTGTCTGTCTGTCTGTCTGTCTACGTACCACCCTTTCCTTCCTTAGTGTAGCCTTGTAGTAGACCTAATCATAATAATCAATGTCTATCAGTCCCTCTGACCCTCTCCACCTATTTTTTTATGCACACCTGTTTTGCACGCTGCTCGCATCTTTGTAAAATAAAAAAAAAGGAAACTCACTTTTGTCATGTTGTGAATATCTGCCCTTAACATTTATTCACATTTATATAACTAGAAGCTCGGCCGCCCTTCGGGCGGCCGAGCGTCTAGTCGGCGACCTGGCCAACTCGGGAACAATGTAAATAGGGAATGAATGCCCCGCCCTTTAATGCAAACCCCATTATACCTGTTGTCATAGGATCCGTTTTGACCATCTGTTTGCGTGTGTCCATTTATGCCCATATATGGAGAGATATGTCTGTCTACGTCCATTTTCTGCCCATATATGGAGATCTCTGTAGGACCTGGTTTGACCATCTGTTTGCCTGTGCCCATTTATGCCCATATATGGAGTTTGCGACATGGCCAACTCGGGAACGATGTAAATAGGGAATGAATGCCCCACCCTTTAATGCAAACCCCATTATATGGAGATCTCTGTATCTGTCTGTGTCCCTTTTATGCCCATATACTCTATCTGTGTCCATCTTTTATGCCCATATGCCCATATATGGAGATCTCTGTATCTGCCCATATGCCCATATATGGAGATCTCAGTCTGTGTCCCTTCTTGCTCAGCTCTCACTGAAGGCGGTCGCACTCTCTCTAGCTCTCTTATCTCTCCCTCCCTCGTGTGTCTACCCGCTGCTTACGGAGAGTTTCCCCTTCTCATTGTCTTCGAAACGGAGCGTATCTGAACACTGTCTCTACTCTCGTAGCTATTTGGACCTATTTGGAAGCAAACATGGATCTGGTGAGCTATGCACTGAATGCCATGGATACTATCTTTTCAACACGAAAATCTGGTTCGGAGGAATCCAGTTGTCCCGACGGAACCTACCCAGCTGGGTACGTGATGGACTACCGGCAACGGTGGAATATGATGTGCCTTACGGTTCTTTCCGTTGAGGATGTGGAAGATCTTTATCTTTTTACTCTTGTGATAACAGGGTTTCTGCTGATTGGCATGGGCTTTGCCTTGGTTTATCGAAAAATCTGCAAGATGGGTGGACCCCCAGGAGCCCCAAAACTGCCCGTCATGATATTGGAACTGCACAAAGTTGCTTGTGCCCAGACTGTTGCGTTTAACGAACTCAAACGCAATGTCAACATCTTGCTGGAGCAAAACAACGCTATGCAAAGAGGGCCAAAATATGGACAATAGAGGAGTATACTCTAACTCTCTGTATCCCTCGCCCGAATTATTACGACCGGACTGGCACGACCTTGGAATACCGCACTCCTCCTGTGAGATGGGAACTGTGTTGTGTGCGCTCGCCCCCCAACCCCCCCAACCTAAAGGAAGTCAATGTGAAGGGAAGCCTTTCCCACCCTCACCCAATTCATGTCTGCTCCCACACGAACATCTGGTGTTTTGACTTTCGAGCTGGTGCTGGGCCAAGGACGTCTACATAGTATCGCATTGTCACCAGCGAAAAGGACATTCTGACCTAGCTACTATCTGGAAGCTTACAACCGGACTAACGCCCACACGAACACAATCGCAGACTTACACGCACACACACATCCATTCACCTGCCTTCACCCCCCCCCACCCCCCCCCCCCTTCCCAATGTTCGTAAGGGCTTATTTTTTCTTTCTCCCGGGCAGTTCCAGGAGGAACTGCCCGGAAGCAATGTCTTTTTTTAACGGCCCAAGCAACCCAACACCATCCAATGCAAAGCTTGCACCTCCCAAATCTTTATCTTTTTCTTTTTCAGCAAGAAAGGGCTATAGCAGCGCCGTGGTACTGTATGTACTGTATGGCAGCAGCGTGCTCCCTTAAATGCACAAATACATTTCGTTGTACTGTGAATGTACTTGTATGTGTACTGTTCTTTGAAAATGAGTTGATCGTTGACAAATGAAACTGTGCCTGTGTACCTGTACTGTATTGTTACAATGACAAATAAACTCTAATCTAATCTAAATCTAATCTTATGCCCATATATCTGCGTCCATTTTATGCCCATATGCCCATATATGGAGATCTCTGTATCTGCCCATATGCCCATTCTCTGTATCAGTCTGTGTCCCTTTTATGCCCATATACGGAGATATCTGTCATGGAGATCTCAGTCTGTGTCCCTTTTATGCCCATATATCTGTCTGTGTCCCTTTTATGCCCATATACGGAGATATCTGTCGGGTCGAGGCGCCCATATACGGAGATATCTGTCATGGAGATCTCAGTCTGTGTCCCTTTTATGCCCATATATCTGTCTGTGTCCCTTTTATGCCCATATACGGAGATATCTGTCGGGTCGAGGCAAGGCCCCTGTATTGCCCATATATGGAGATCTCTGTATCTGCCCATATGCCCATATATGGAGATCTCAGTCTGTCGGGTCGAGGCTAGGCCCCTGTATCTGCCTGCAGTGATGTCACAATGACTCAGCGCTTGCGCCCGGCACTGCAGTGATGTCACAATGAGTCAGCGCTTGCGCCGATTTTGCGCCGATTTCCGCATAAGGAGATTCCGAACGTTTCGCGCCGGTTAGGGAAAACCGCGCGTCGGATCGGGTCGAGGCCCGGCACTGCACTCCGTGCCGCGGCGGGGAACGCGCGTGCCGAATCTGAAGCCGGTGGGACGAACGGTTCTCGAGATACGCGGATTACAAACACACACGCAGAGATTCGGGCGGCCGAGCGTCTAGTCGGCGACCTGGCCAACTCGGGAACAATGTAAATAGGGAATGAATGCCCCGCCCTTTAATGCAAACCCCATTATACCTGTTGTCATAGGATCCGTTTTGACCATCTGTTTGCGTGTGTCCATTTATGCCCATATATGGAGAGATATGTCTGTCTACGTCCATTTTCTGCCCATATATGGAGATCTCTGTAGGACCTGGTTTGACCATCTGTTTGCCTGTGCCCATTTATGCCCATATATGGAGTTTGCGACATGGCCAACTCGGGAACGATGTAAATAGGGAATGAATGCCCCACCCTTTAATGCAAACCCCATTATATGGAGATCTCTGTATCTGTCTGTGTCCCTTTTATGCCCATATACTCTATCTGTGTCCATCTTTTATGCCCATATGCCCATATATGGAGATCTCTGTATCTGCCCATATGCCCATATATGGAGATCTCAGTCTGTGTCCCTTTTATGCCCATATATCTGCATCCATTTTATGCCCATATGCCCATATATGGAGATCTCTGTATCTGCCCATATGCCCATTCTCTGTATCAGTCTGTGTCCCTTTTATGCCCATATACGGAGATATCTGTCATGGAGATCTCAGTCTGTGTCCCTTTTATGCCCATATATCTGTCTGTGTCCCTTTTATGCCCATATACGGAGATATCTGTCGGGTCGAGGCGCCCATATACGGAGATATCTGTCATGGAGATCTCAGTCTGTGTCCCTTTTATGCCCATATATCTGTCTGTGTCCCTTTTATGCCCATATACGGAGATATCTGTCGGGTCGAGGCAAGGCCCCTGTATTGCCCATATATGGAGATCTCTGTATCTGCCCATATGCCCATATATGGAGATCTCAGTCTGTCGGGTCGAGGCTAGGCCCCTGTATCTGCCTGCAGTGATGTCACAATGACTCAGCGCTTGCGCCCGGCACTGCAGTGATGTCACAATGAGTCAGCGCTTGCGCCGATTTTGCGCCGATTTCCGCATAAGGAGATTCCGAACGTTTCGCGCCGGTTAGGGAAAACCGCGCGTCGGATCGGGTCGAGGCCCGGCACTGCACTCCGTGCCGCGGCGGGGAACGCGCGTGCCGAATCTGAAGCCGGTGGGACGAACGGTTCTCGAGATACGCGGATTACAAACACACACGCAGAGACTTCTCGCATTTATAGATAGATAACTTCAAAGCGATAGTAACAAATATAATATGTATTCATCTACTGTATTTGTGGTTGACGAGCAGGGCTTAACTGTAAATACATAAGCATGTATTTGTGGCGTTTTGCCAGGCACTGACTCCAGCGAGGCGAGACAGTGGAACGATAATTCAGCACCATGGACAGCGCCTTTGCCTATTCCATTCCCACACTGTGCCAGATTGGCATATGTGGAGATTTCTGGATTTCTGTTGTCATCAATCCCAGGCCGTAACTGGCCCAAGAGCCAGTTTTACTCTGACTTTTAGCTGGCAATACACTACAAGATAATCGGGCCCGACTGAATCGGGTAGAATTAAACACTACAGGATAATTTTTTCAGATTCTCTGACCAGATAATCTAAACACAGCAATAATAAATATTATAATTAATACAAAATGCCACGGGGTTCTGATAGCTTCGTCTTGCAACACGCACACGCACGCATGTATGTATGTCGCAGGGACGCACGCACTGACATGCGTGCGTTTTGCAAGGCGTAGCCTATTGCATTAAAAAGGATAGGCCTATTAGGCCTGTATCCATTGTGTTTATTTTATGTCCGCTCCAGTTTTATCATTGTCAGTTTTGATAAAGTCATTTTATTGTATAATATTTAAGGTAACGCGCATATTTTCTAAACCTGCTGTCTGTGAAAATAGCCTACTTGTGCGTGCGAAACGCCTGCTACTACGGGCGCGCTGTGTGCGTCGGAGTTGTTAACCCAGCTGGTAGATCAAACAACGAGTTGATGATGGCCCATTAATTAAGCTACACCGCCAATTGGAACTTGAAAGGAGTATGCTAGAGATTACATAACTGCACGGACCATCAGAGAAAGTGACTGACGTGGGGTGAGCAGCTGCTGTTTAGCCTAATAGGCCTATAGTCCAAATGTTTTATACTTCCACCACGGACTAAAATGTGCGTAAAATGGAATATGGCTGATATGAGAAGGTAGAAATGGATAATTAAACGGCCAGGCCGGGCGAAAGAAATACAAATAACAGACTATTAAGCTATGGTCAATAACTATTATAGCCTACAATAAAATGAATACAATAAGGCATAAGCCTATATACAGTATATAATATAGCCTACTGTATATTTGGGACTAGGGAGGGGTAAAAACGAAGGGGAAAATGGGCACAGGTAATCCCACAGCGCTTGTCAGTGTGTGTGTGTGTGTGTGTGTGTGTGTGTGTGTGTGTGTGTGTGTGTGTGTGTGTGTGTGTGGCGGGATAGATACGTGCAGCGCAAAACAGCTGTGCGTAAAATGGATAGATATAAGTGGAGAGGCGAGGTGGAGAAGACCCAAGACAGACAGACAGACAGACAGACAGACAGACAGCCCGGCGGGTGACGGCTGCTAGCGGCGGCTGCCGGTGAAGCCCGGCGGGTGACGGTGGCTAGCGGCGGCTGCCGGTGAAGCCCGGCAGGTGACGGCTGCTAGCGGCGGCTGCCGGTGAAGCCCGGCGGGTGACGGCGGCTAGCGGCGGCTGCCGGTGAAGCCCGGCGGGTGACGGCGGCTAGCGGCGGCTGCCGGTGAAGCCCGGCGGGTGACGGTGGCTAGCGGCGGCTGCCGGTGAAGCCCGGCGGGTCACCGGCGGCTGCCGGTGAAGCCCGGCAGGTGACAGCTGCTAGCGGCGGCTGCCGGTGAAGCCCGGCAGGTGACGGCGGCTACGGCGGCTGCCGGTGTGGCCCGGCGGACCCGGTGGTCCACCAGCAGATCCGGAAGGTCAGCAAGCGACCACCAGAGAGAGCAGACATGACTGTTTTAATACTTCATTCATTTTTTTATACATAATTGACTATATGAGCACGTTGGTCCACTGCTGATCATGGTGCCTGCGTGTGTGCATGCATGCGTGCCTGCGTGCGTGTGTGTGTGTGTGTGGGGGGGGGGGGGGGGGGGGATAGGTTCGGCAACAGCGGCTGACGCAGCTCGATTGTCGGTCTGTCCGGCGTTGCCACGGATTAGGTATAATTGCCACGGCATAGGAATCATTGCCGCGGCTGTTGTCGGCAAGTCCGACGACGCCGCGGCAGGTGCCGCTGCCGGGAAGTGTATTCGCTCCTTCTGGATTTAGCTTGAATCACCATTGAGATTGAATAACGTCATTAGCTAATATGTCATATAATGTTGTCATCACGCCAGATATAATTGTCCTTTTAAATGCTGTATTTTCAAACAACACCATTCAGGAACTTCTGGGAACCTATTGAACTACCTTCTAACAGGCTCTATTGTAAATTAGTTGAACGGATTCACAGTGTTGCGTGAAATGATTCTCTGGACCAGACTGAAAGGAGGACCTAAGGAGACCCACCATGCTGCTGTGTTAGTCGGATACAAGCTGTACACATTTGGAGGATACAACTACCTTAACAAGGAGCAGATTAATGTCCACATCTTCAACACAGTGTCTTTGCGTTGGAGGAAGTTGCCCCCAGTGAATGGAAGAGGACAAGGTCCCATTGAGGTTCCCTCCAGGCTCTCTGGCCACACAGCTGTGCTGGTAGAAGAAATTGCCTACATCTGGGGAGGGTTGCCTTACCTTTCCTTTCCTTACTGCAATGTGCTTTATGCCTTTGATGTCAGCACCCACAGCTGGTTCAAACCCAATGTCTCTGGGTCTATTCCAGAAGCAAGGTATTTGCACTCGGCCTGTGTCCTGGAGAAGATCATGCTTGTGTATGGAGGAAAGGACATAAACGACATATGGAGGTATGACATGTACAAGTTGGACACCAACATAATGGTCTGGACTTCAATTAACACCAGAGGAACTCAACCGCCTGCTTCATACGGTCACTCTGCCACCATCATGGGGACAAAGATGTTTGTATTTGGAGGCTATGGGGGCGGCTACTTCAACAACACCAGAGTGTTTGACACAGAGACCAACTGCTGGCTGAGCATGCCTTCTGGACACCTTCTCCCAGAAGAACGTTTCTGTCATTCAGCCTTTGCCTACAATGGAGAGCTGTACGTATTTGGTGGCAAGAACCACAACTTCAAAAACAAGTACTTCAATGATCTGTGGAAATTCAGTCCAGAGACCTATTCCTGGAAGCAGGTTGAGCCCAAGTGGAAAGGACCCTGGATGTGTGGGACGTGTTGCATGGTGGGAGATCGTATTATCATCCATGGAGGACACAACAACAACCTCGTTTCTGGTGACCTGTACATCCTAGACTTAAACCCCAGCCTGAAGACGTTATGCAAGCTAGCAGTCACTCAGCATGGTCTGGATGAGTCTGAACTCCCACATGACATCAGGTGGGAACTGGCAACCATGACTACCAGCAGAAAATATAAAAGTCAAACCTCGGTTCGAATTTGGAGAGCTGGTATGACAGTTGGTATAATAGGTTTAAAAAATAAAATAGATTAAAACACATACATTAAAATAAGAATTTGTAATTAAATAAATACATAAATAAATATAAAGTCTTTAAATAAGACAGATAAACCCTGAAGGCCAAATTATCATGTGAAGCTTGACCAATCCTCAAAGTATCCATTCATCTGACCGGGAGGGACACCGCACACATATTCTAGATGTACAGGACATATAAAGCCTATTCATTCTGAACTGAAATGACCATATATGGACATGGGACACACATTTTGCTTTTTGAAAAAGCCTATTCATTCTGGACTGATATTTTACACGTACGGGACAGGAAAAACCTGAAAAAAATTCTGGCCTGGGGTGACCATATATGGACATAAGGTAACGGACATTCTGTTTTTGAAAAACCCTGTTCATTCTGGACTGAGATCACCATATATGGTAATTAAACGGACATTCTGTTTTTGAAAAAGACTGTTCATTCTGGACTGAAATGACCATATATGGGCGTGATACACACAAAGCCATTCATTGGAAGCGGTTTCCACCGCTTCAAAAAATAAAAAATAAATAAATAAAAAGATGACCCCCCCCCCCCCACCACCACCACCACACACACACACACACACACACACACACACACACACACACACACACACACACACACACACACACACACACACACAAATAAAGAAAAAAAATAATATAAAAATAAAAATAAAATAACACAAGTGGCAGAATTATATAGCCAATCTACAAGCTCACAACGCGCCGTGATGTGACGCGTTGTGAGTGAGCTTGTAGATCTGCTATTTTCAAACATTTTGTACTTTTACTTTTGATACATTTTGATGCCAACACTTTCATACTTTTACTCAAGTACATTTTGAATTCTGGACTTTTACTTGTAAGGGTGCACACACACCAAAATACCTATGAGAGTGCATGGAATCTGCATGCATTTCAATGAGAATTGAGCGTTTTTTTGCAGAAATCCTCTACTGGCATGAAACGCTCCATTCTCATTGCATCAAATGCATTGGCGGAATGCGGATTACACTCTCACATTTTGGTGTGTGGGCACCCTTACAGACTAGAGTATTCCTATATTGCAGTATTGATACTTTTACTTAAGTAAAATATGTAAGTACTTTTTCCACCACTGCTATGCAGGCGGCTCACACCACGTCGCGGACGCGAGATAGGCTACGACCCACAAGCTACCCAAAGTTCTCTCTCCTTCTGTCTCTCCTCCCATCAATCAATCTATCTTTCTTTCAATCTTTTTTTTTAATTTTTCATAAACTGATACATGACTCACATGACTCACATACTGTACATCAACCAACAATTAACTTTCACATATGGACTCACATACATATAAACATGCATACATACATATGGGGTTAGTGTCCCCTTTCTTGGTTCTCTAATTTGCGAAACCCTCCATATTATCTCAGAATATTTTCCCCCCAAATATTCCACAACTGGGATCTATCTATCTATCTATCTATCTATCTGATTATGCATATAATATACAAGACTCTCGGCAGCTCACACATGCAGCATATGTGTTTTATGACGTCTTTAGCTGAGAGCTTCTCCCAGGGTTTACGGATTCCCATAGGAGTGTATATTAACGGCCAGGCCCAGAGCACATCTTCTCACTAGCATACAGTGTGTGCCATGTGATCCTATTACTGTGTGACACATACTGTGGAATAGGTCAACCGCGACTGTTGCATCTGACAGCGCAGTGAGCTTTGGGACTGCATCATTGTTGTTGTTTTCTTTTTAACCTTATATACTGTACTTTGTTATTGTTAACCAGGGTCCCCCAGGGCTCTATACTAGTTCAGATCCTTTTTTGACTCTACACCAAATCTCTTCCCCCAAACATAGCCGATCTACAAGCTCACGAAACATTCCAACAGCCAATGTTAACCCGCAGAATAGAGATGCTATTTATGTGGTTAAAACAGGCTCATATTCTAATCATGAAATGATACATTCCCAGGACTCCTATATACAATACAGTGTTTGTCAAATAAGCACTTGGTGCGGTGGGGTAACACTTAAGGGGAACACACACCGGACGCGGAGGTGGCGCACCAAAAATTACGGCCCCATTATGTTCAATGAACTAACCCACATCGGCGGCGTCAGACAGGTCTGCCGCCTCGCCTGCCGCTGTTCTATTTTTCCAGCGTTGCCGCGCGGTGAACATGTTCTCCCATGGTTCTCCCTACCGGGGAAATGGATGTGCTGTGTGGCAGCGCGCCGCATCCAGTTGGGGTTACCGCGCGGCACTTCACGTACGTCGATAGCGCGACGTGACGCTATCGACGCCGGCCCCGTCCAGTGTGTGCTCCCCTTAACACCGTTTGTACAGAATGTTTGCTCAAAACCCCTTGAGGGTGTGTCATCGTGATTGTTTATTTGTGTCTACCGCGAGCCATGAGCATGAAGCGTGAAGTTTCCCTTTTTTCCCTTTAAAAAATAAATAAATCACAGTAATTGACACAGACAGTCGGCAGGATGACTGGGCTCGCTGTGCCTCCAATCCAATAGACGTGATGCCGCAAGACCTCCGCTACAACATGGGCGCACCACTGAATCTGATGCTTGGCTCCCCGCGGACCTGTAAGACCTCCGCTACATGGGCGCACCACTGAATCTGATGCTCGGCTCCCCGCGGACCTGTGGTGGGTCAGGTTGCCTGTTCCCAGTGGTGGAAAGTAACTAAGTACATTTACTTAAGTACTGTACCTACAATTTTGAGGTACCTTTACTTCACTGGAGTATTTCCAATTTTAAAATCTTTTACTTCTACTCCACTAAATCTTTGAGCAAAATATTGTAATTTTACTCCACTAAAATTATTTGAAACCTTTAGTTACTAGTTACTTGCAGATATAAATTATAACAATTGCTAGTAAGACACCTCAGGGCGACATGCAATTCTTGACGCTGTCTTCTTCCTTATATGGGCATTCCCATATGAAGTCCTGTTAGATATGGGCTTAATATTGATGACATCAGGGATCTCCATACTGTATATGGGCATGAAAGGGATTCTGCTAGAGTGGATCTACAAGCTCGCAGCGTGGCACTCAGTGCTTCGCTGTGAGCTTTTCAATAAGCATCCCATTTTTTAAAGCATAAAATAATGGTTAATGGTTGAAATCCTGGAACCGTTCTCATTGCCTCTTTCTAAATCACTGGTGAGCAGAGCGGGCAAACAATAGGCAGAACTGAGCCTTCACTTGTAAGGACATCCGATAAGCACTGAAGACGTCTGTTCAATAAACTGCACAGGACCTTTAAAAATAAGTTAAGCTACAGCTTTACCTTAGGCAGGAAGAATCAAAAGCTGATGAGTCCAAAAATGGTGATACTGTACTTTGCGAACTAGTACCCTTAGCCAAGAAGCAAAAAACAGTTCAAAGGGTGAAAGTAAGAAAAGAGATATCTGACAGGTGGATTCCACCCAGTACAACTGACTTAAACCTCTGGGAGGAAGAGTGTATGGAAAGATAACTTCCCAGGGTAAACTGAGCCTCGGCAGAGTGCCAACTTTTGCCCACCCACATTCAGGTCTGACCTCCAGGCCGAACGTCTGTGTTCACTACAGCGACCACTCTTCACTGATGTCAATACACTGTTGAGTCTTTGAGGTTGAGTTATGACCTCGTAAATAATGCACACAGAGCAGCCCTGCTTATCTCTCTCCTCTCTACATCCTTCTCCCTTACGTTTCACTTCAGCTGCTGCTCTCCTATGTCTTCTCCCAGGGGCGTCAATTGGGTATGGCAGGGGTATGCAGCTGCCATACCCTGGGTCCAGGGGGAAAATAAAAGTTACTTTTAATAAATATAAATCCATGAATGTCTCTTTGTCTATCTGTGCTGGTTATTATGTTAATTATACAGTAAAATAACTTCAAATGCAAAATGTAACAAAATGGTCACTTTGACAAGGTAATTATATTCTCCACACTTTTATTCTCCCCATCTTGACAAGATGGTATATTCCCAGGTTCCGTAGGTCAGCTGCACAGGTGCAATGCATTATTGTTAATTGTGGCACGTTTACTAACATGCCAAGTTTAGCTGCACTTGAACAACCGTTCCAGGCTGCCATATCCAGCCCAAGAAACTGTAGAAATGGGGGGGGGGGGGGGGGGGGAAATAAAATGTACTTAGTAAATGTATCATGCCTGTTGCTAAGGTATGGCAACATGACTGCGCGCGAAGGCGTGTGTGCAAGACAACAGTCATGTTGCCAAACCTTAGCTTTTTCTGAACTGACGCCACTGATACCAGCATCTTTCTTGTATTTTTTTTTCTTCCGCCAAATCGCTGCCTCGTTCTGTCTCTCGTGCTCGACTTTTAGAAAAAGCGCTCAGGCGAGAAATTGTCTCTCAAGAAAGATAAATGAAGGGGGGGGGATCGAGGACACGAGGAGAAGTGCACAGATGAAGAGTTGGACATGCAGACGTGGAGAGAGAAGCGGTTGCTCTTAAGGGATAGTTCACCCTCAAAACCTATTATTCACCCCATGGAGAATTGAATTCATGAATACTCTTTTTGTTTTTGTCGCATTCCGAATTCCTAAGCCAATCATTTGAGGGATGCTCTTTGTGTCTTCATAGGGAACAAAGCAGGCTCTTTGTGTCTCCAAGGGAACCACTGCTGGTCATCACATTATTGGCTTGACAAAAACAAAAATATAATCCATGAATTCAAGTCTCCATGGTGTGAGTAATCGATAGAAAGAAATGATTTTTTTTGGGTGAACTATTCCTTTAACTTGACAGGGTAGACGCGAATAATAAAAGGCCGATGTGATGAGAGCGGTTAGATGGAGAGAGAAAGGTTAAATACAAGAGACAGACGAGACAACGGTTGCCAGCTGTATGACTTTCATATCGACAGTTTTTCCAGAGCCATGTAATATAATTTGTGGATTTGAAAGTGTGCGTTTGAGTGTGCATGTGTATACAATGTATTGTGCAATGTCCACATAACAATGGAGGAAATGTCATGCCTGTGTATAATGTGTGATGGGAAAACATTAAATAAAATCGGATTGGACCCAAAAATTAACATGGGAAACATGATCCATAATTGATGCAAAAGATTATGCTGTATGATGTAAAAGCAGGCAAAAATATGGCCACCCACTACTGTAACCTATACGTAAAGTATATTACAGTTTTTCTGCAATTGTTTACTCATTTTCTGAAAGCAGCAACATCGTCTCAAAAACTGGATGAGTAAAATGATTGGATCAGAAAATAGGCCTTCAGAAAGAAAGAAAGAAAGAATGAAAGGGGGAAACAATGGTTTGCATGTCTTTGGTTCCTGTCTGGCCACAGGACCTCATCATCATCACAGGCAATGTTCTCTCTGGCCAAGCAGCAAGGGAAGGGAATTAAGTGATGTCTCCTGGAATTGTGAATGCAACCCTGAAATGCCTCAGCTGCAGCTATATCACCACATGCATCTCCATAGCCTGCAGTAGTGGTATCTGTGCGGATTGTTCTCATAGGCTTTCCATTTCCAGGCAGAAGAATCTGCTCAGTCGAATTGTTTTTACCGATCTCTCGCTCTTCCCCTTGCCTCCCTTCTTCCATTTCTCTTTTATAGAAATAACATAAACAGAAAAAGCATGTGGTTCTGTTTATATCACAGATATTAAGGCCAAAAAAAAGTCCTGGGGACTTATTTCCATTGTGGTTTTACAGCATGAAATAATATACACAATAATACATCAACAAATACGAAACACTATTATGTACAAAGGAGAAAAACGGTGATAGTGAGTGACACCATTTACCTCCCATTGTGGTCTCCTGATAGATGTTTTTCAGGTCAGTTTTAAAATAAGCATTCCACATTTTGACAGAGTATAAAATTAGAATTTTCCCATGTTTGTTCTAAAATTGGGTGGAACCAGAGCATAGTCCCTCCCTTAGGTATGAGGGTATTGCGGGCACTGTCCCTTTCTTATTCTTAAATACCAAATCCCATTGTTATTTGCTTAACCCTGTCTTTTACCCTAACCTAGCAAAGTGTGTTAGGTGGGTCATGGCTAAAGATGTCTTAATGCACAATGGAACGTGCGCACACACACACACACACACACACGCAAGCACGCACGCACGCATGCACGCACGCACGCACGCACGCACAATCTGGTACATAGAAAACAGCAAATTAAATATTTACATGGGTGCTAAGAGGTTATTCCTTACTGAAACTTTAATGGTGCGTACAATCTGTATGATTGTGCGTGTGCACGCACGCGTGTGTGTGCATGTCTGTATGGTTCAGAGTCAATGGTGCTGATTGGATATCATATGACAGACAAAGTGGGTAAGATTGAGCAAGGAAAGTACTAGTAACGAACCGTGGGGTCATGACCCAACACGGGGGTCTGTGCCTACAGCAGGGGTCTTCAACAGGAGGCCCGGGACCCCTAGGGGGTCCCCAGAGTTACTACAGGGGGTCCTCCAAATCTTTGAGTGATAGAAACTTTTTTTCCTCCTTTTTAACCACTTGAACCCTAGCATCGATATTCTGAGAACATTAGCTTGTAGATCGGCTATTTTTGGAAAAGAGCTTTGGTGTAGAGGGGGAAAAGAGCAGACAGAATGAAAGGTCAAGTCAATATTAAGTATTGACTTACCATCCCTATTTTGGGAATGTCATTATGACATCTAAGTGAAATTGTTGGCAATTGTAGCTGTACAACAAAGTATGTCAGGCTTAAAGGAGTAGTTCACCCCCAAAATGACTTTTTTTCTATTGATTACTCAGCCCATGGAGACTTGAATTCAATAATATACAGTATATATTTTTTGTCTTAAGCCAATAATTTTAGGAGACTCTTTGTAGGCCTATTGATTCCGGATGGAGACCCAAATGCATTAGGGTCTCCATCTGGAATCAATGGGGGTCTCTCTAGGTCAAGGGTGGGCAACTTTGATGATGGCGAGGGCCACATGTCCACCTTCACTCCAGATTTGTCATTCTAGTATTGCATACAATAGAAGCAAAAATAGCAGATCTACAAGCTGCGATGCGTTTTGAGCTTGTAGATCGGCTATTTTTGCTTCTTTTAAATTGGAATCCTGAATTATTTTTTGTTATTTCTTAATTGGAATCCTGAAATGGAACTTTTTGATTTAATTTCAAACGCATGTACTCATGTTAACTTTATGAACCTAAATACAAATACATTGGACATAAAAAAATACATTTTAATACTACTATACTAGTGGTCATTAAGATACTAATATAGACAGAATTAAAGCAGTTCATGTTTGGAATTGTAACAGCTGAAATCAATAATATATTCAGTATTCCGATATTAACCTGAGGGCCGCATTAAGTAAAGGTGGGGGCCGCATGTGGCCCCCGGGCCGCCAGTTGCCCATGTATGCTCTAGGTCGTCCTCAGACGAGCCCTCCAACGTCGCTTCCAGTCATCCCGGTTCTCCATACATCCTGCTAGCTCGTTGGTGCTTTGCGCTCCTGCGTTTTTCTTGAGTACATCCACGTACTGTATGGTATGTTAGTGTGGGGCATCCTCGTGACCGGTGCCCACGTGTTGGCTCCCACAGCACCAATTTGCTGGCTGGCAGCTCCTGATGCCTCTGGCAGTGTCTCATTCTCCTGGCTGCAAATCTCCACTTCTTAGCATAGACAAAAACATTAAAGAAGAAAACTAATGGTGCAATTACCCCAGATAAAGCCAATAAAATGTGAACTGTATGTTTGCTCTATAGATCAGGGGTGGTCAATTCTTTTTTCCATGGGGCCACATGAACAACAGAAAATATTGTGGAGGGCCGGGCTAAAAGACAGCGCTTCCCACAAGATGTGCTCCCCGCAAACTAAACACACAGCTTTACCTCCGACTTCAGTAAAAAATATTTTGCAGTCCAATTTGTGTTAAAAACCCGGCATTCGGCATCGACTTTTCTTTGTTTAGCCACTTTAGCCATTTCTGATGGGTAAGGTAAGACAGGTCGTCTTGACTTGTGACCAGTTCGACTTCGACCACCTGCTTGTTATTGAGACAACAATCCAATGATCATGCACACGTGCTGATGTACGCATTGCGTCCATATGTATGTGAATACAAAACATGAGGTAAAATTAGAAAATGTGCTTATTTTGTTATTTGCCATAAACCTTACAAGGGCCGGTCAGAGTGAAAGGGCCGTATACGGCCCCCGGGCCGTACAATGCCCAGGTCTGCTCTAGATACTGCATTACTGACCTAGATAATATTGCTTATAACTTGTGTTTTCCACTACTCTGCTTTGTACCAGCATCGCACATCCTCTTCCAAGTCCTACTCTTTCAAACGTCAGCACCCAAAATATCCAAACAAAACAAAAACATGACCCCAATCTTATTCACTCCTCATAAGCTCCCTGAAAAGTATACTGCTTCTAACTTACAAACCAATTTACAATCCCTGATTGCAATACTAAGACTACGGTAATTGATTTGGTCCTCATGAACATACAGTATTCTCCACAGAAAAGTTGCTATATTCCTTGAAATTGACATTTGAAAGCGTGAGGCTGAATCATCTCCCACAAGTTTCTCTCCGCTTTGAATAAACATTGCAGCAGTTTAAAGGGTTTAGGCAGGGTATTAGTATTTAAATCTCAGAGAACCCATTCATTTTGTACCGTGAACGAGATATCACTGTTTAGTGTTTTCCTCCATATACCTAGTCATCTTTCTCCTTTCATTCATCTGCTTATGGGGTCTTTAAGCTCCCATTGGTGGTCTGCCATTCCAGTTCTCAAATCCACTCATACATATTCATGTGTGAGCATGCAGGCCACACACACACACACACACACACACACACACACACACACACACACACACACACACACTGACACACACACACACACACACACACACACACACACACACACACACACACACACACACACACACACACACACACACGTTTGTATGTACCTGCTTAAGCCACTGTCTACCTGTACTTTGTGGAAGGCACGTCTGACTTGATAATACTGGTGATTATTATGATGAGGGGGAGACAGCAAAGTCAATGTGAAACAAATGTGTTTTAACATTCAACAACAGACCACATTAGGGGGGAACATTGTACACATGAATAGGAAGGTCACTGTAGCAGTCAATGTTAGGAAGCTGTGAGTCATCTGCGCTGACTCAGAGCAAGTGAGCACGCACAACAGCGGATAAAAAAAAAAAAGTACAAATAAAATCAAACTTCAGCAGCCATGACCTTGACAGTGAGACAGCAAGGAGACAGTAATTTCTCTCGCTGGACTTTGACCTAAAGCACAAGCAGAAGACAATCTTGTCTCGACACGGCACGTTTTCCTGCAACATAAAACACATGCCGAATATTCATTTAAAGGACAACTTTGTTTTTTTACAACAAGGGTTCATATTTTAGATTGTAATTAGAGAAAAGAAAAAGTGAGTGTTAAAATGTTTTAATTTGCTTTGTTCTATTGTTTTATTGCATTTACCGTGCTAAAATGTGGGGCATGCGTACGCATGGGGGCATGCGTACAAGTGGCTAAATATGTGTTTTTAGACACAATAAGCCAGCAGTTTCTTTACTGCTATTTACAGTAACACTTCTAGCCCCCATAAGTAACATCCAACCATGAAAGGTTTGCGTTGTATCTTGGGAATGGGCTTATTCTGTGTAAAATTACATATTTAGCCACTTGTACGCATGCTCCCAACCACTGAAATAAGAATCTCTAAAACAATAGAAAGAATTAAATTAAATAATTTTAACACTCATCTTTTATATTCTTTCATTACAATCTAAAATATGAACCCTTGTTGTAAAAAACTAAAGTTGTCCTTTAAACACTTTTAAACCAGGTGTCCCTGTTTATGTGTACTGCTCTGTGTGTGCAGCAGCACGGCTGCCATCGCTGTGTCAATGTTGCTCTCACCATGACCGTCTCTGCGTGCCACTGTGGTAACAACAGCGTCCGCTGTCATAGCAAATCGTCGGTGGGGATGCATAGCGTCTGGGCTAATGCTGCGCGACCTTCTGGGAAGGTCATTCCTCACAGCAGGGGGAGGGAGGTAAAGGTTAACGAATGCAACAGGCATATGCATAGAAAGGATAGACGCCTCCTTCGGCTCTGGTGCATATATGCATCGAGGGACCGAGGGAATCTGCATCGCTTCTGAGTGCATCGCTTCCACGTGCGTCACAGAAACGGTAGTTGACAGGCCAATCAGAGGCAGGTGGGGGGCGGGTCTTTACGTATACGCAGCCTCTAAGAACAGCTGGGCCGTACAACATCAGGAACTGGATGGAAACATCCCAATAAAGCTCTGTTGAATTGAATTGCTAAGTCCTGGAAAAGACACGCTGTGATTAGCCAGTGGTCACTTTGACAGGCAACGTTCCCTCGTTTTTTCCGGACGTCCATCGCTCCAATGAACTGCAGCGGTACAAGCTTTTTATATCTATGGCAACAGGCGGACCAGGAAGCACAATGTTAAACGAGAAGAGAGACGGCTCAAGTTAATTTTGATGAAGACAAAGAGCACCCTCCTTAGCCTCCTGCAACTGGCTAAGTACTGTGCGCTGGTACAAAAAAACAACAATTTAAATCAAAAGTAACAGTCTAACAGCCCTGCTATCAGCCCCTTGAGGCTGTGCTGTTCCTTACACCCAAATAGATATTTTTGGCCGAAGGGTGACACTAGACAAAAGTCCATCTGGTCCTACAGACGTAGGATGACATTTTTTAATTTTTTTAACTGACGTCACGGACAGAACGGCCCATACAAGGAGATATGCATGTGTGTTGTGTTTGATACCAAGGTGCGATGTTTTGCTTTAAAACCTTGACAAATGTGTTTTCATTGTGATACTGGAACATAAAGTATAATACGCTGATCCTTTGCTTGAATGAATCAAATCAAATCAAAATCATTAAGATAAACATGCCCTGAAAATGCACTCAGCTCACCCATCAGATGGGTGGGCCACGAAAGCACAAATGCTTTCAAGATTTCCAAGTGGTCCAGGGACGTGCAGAGAATGTTAGGGAGGCAGGGGCTGACATTTCTAAAAGGGCCTTTTGGTGAAAACATAGAAAATAGCAGACCTCCAAGCTCACAACACGTCGCGCTGCGACGCTTTGTGGGCTTGGAGGTCGGCTATTCTCGATGCTTGATTTCTACACATTACTTGATTTCAACATAAGATGCTGCCTTTAGGTATGAGAGGGCATTTACATTTCTTTCACCGTAGCAAAAACTGCATTCATGGACAGGAGAGGGCACTTTTTACATGACGGATTAAGGGGCAGGGGCTCGAGCCCCTATTGATGTCTATGTGTGCACATGCCTGAAGTGGTCCCTGATTCAGAAAAGGTTGGAAAGCCCTGAACTGATAAAGAAATGAACTGATACTCAGGGTGGAGTACATGGATGGGATCTGAAATAATCTTCTGGGCCTGTCTGATGATAGTTCCATCACAGACAGCCTGGAGTGTGCATGGGATGCTGCCTGACTCCCATGATTTTCCAGTAAGCCAGTAATCTGGGCTGTGAGCGAGAGGAAAGGCCATGGGGTTCACAGTCACTAAGTCACTAGGGGTCAGCCTCCAGAGAGCATGACGGACGGTACACAGTGAATTCCATTGCAAATCCAGCCAGAGGGTTTCTAAATGTCGTCACTGCTGTGCAGGAAATTGTGACTTTTCCGGAAATAGACAAAAATGTTCCAATGGACCTACTGTAGTTATTATTTAGTCACAAGCTCCATTTAGACCTGAGGCTCATTCTAAAAATGAATGCCTTCTAAATCCTGACTTAAACTTCAGATGTGTCCTGATGCGACGCATTGTGATTTGTCAATTGCCTATTTGTGATACTGCATGACACTGTTGTACAACAGAATTTATTGACCAAAAACTAAAAGTTAACCTTCCATATGTAGGTTACAGTATAGATACGTGGTTTCTGACAATATTGTATAGGACCTAAATGGTGGTCTGCTTGACCTACTGGGGCTAAAAATGAATTTTCTGGCTGAATGAACACCACCATTGCACTGGATCTTTTAATGCATGCTGTAGCAAACTATATATTGACTGCACAGCACAGTGGTTCTCAACCTTTTCAGGCCGCGACCCCCAAATGGGGATCCCCCCCATTTGGGGGGGATCCCCATTTGAGCACTAAGAGTTGAGGCATTACATTTTGTAGAACATGGTTCTGGTTTGTGAAAATAGCAGATCTACATGCTCACTACGCCTAGCAATGCGAGGCGATGTGAGGATCGGCTATTTTCACAATCTCTGCCTCTAATATTTGACAATTTGGCTGATGTTTGATTTGTCATTTTAAAAAGTCCTTAAATTGTCACTTTATAAATGTGCATTATACCCTCTATACACTCAAACTTTATGTAGGTTTGTTTACTGTTGAGTGAAAGAAAAAAAGGTTTCACATTAAGCTAATCATCTGGGGCTCCCTGAACGAGGCCTGCTGACACCGGGTTACCATTTGCATCACCATAAAAAGGTGTATAACTACTAAAAAGTAAAACTGAGCTGAGCACTGTGCAGCTGCACTGCAGTCTGGTATACTGTAGCACACACACTCATACACACACTCACACACGTACGCACACAGCCTGTCTTTCTCGGCCCAACAACACAAAAGCCATGTTTACATGGATAGAGACACAGATGGCTATATACTGTAGCTGTCTGCTTCCAATTTGGACTACACAATTTGGAATGCCTTGACAACAGAACTTCCCTCGTGGGTTTCAACACATGCACATGCACACGCACGCGCACGCATGGGCTCTAAAAGTCCCTGAAAGTTGGTTGTATAATATTTTACTATTCTTTACTATTCATCCACACAGCATTTGAAAGAGTTGCAAGACAGTACCCATCAAGCCATCACATTCATCCACTCTTTGCATTTAATGAAATCTCTCTCTCTCTCTCTCTCTCTCTCTCTCTCTCTCTCTCTCTCTCTCTCTCTCTCTCTCTCTCTCTCTCTCTCTCTCTCTCCCTCTCTCTCAGAACAGACGGCGCTGTAACGCTTAACCAATGAAATGTTCTTGAATGATCTTGCTTGCAGTTGTATATCCCGGCATGAAATGACTGGACTGGTCCCAAGGCGAGTCTTGGGAACGCACGCGGAGGCCTGCAGCAAATGAAGCATTGAGCCAAATTGTCCCCGATGGTCCACAGGCAATTTCTCCCAGTCACATTCACCCGTCAATTATCAGACTCACTGATTCAGCTGATTTCTCACTCCCAATTTGCACTCCCACAGCTAGAGGTCTCATTCCATATGCGCACATTTAGTTCCACATGCATGTCATCCAGACACGTATGCACATGCACATGCATGAACACACACACACACACACACGCACACGCACACGCACACACACACACACACACACACACACACGTGTCACACAGCATTCTCGCCCCTCTCGCTCCCTCTCTCCCTCCCTCACTATTCTTCCTCTATCACTTCCTCTACAACAGCGGTTCTCAAACTATGTGTCCCGACCCATAGTGGGGTTGCGGGAAGGTGCCGTTGGGGTTGCACGTTGGCAACAAAAAAAATAAGGAATATATTTTAATCAAGAAACGCTTCAAAAATGTGAGGTTGTTGTGACCAGTGTGAAGCGAATGGACGCTCCTCTCCCTCTCAAGGGCCATTTATAGTTATGTTTGGTTGATTTTGTGTACGTTTTGGGTGAGGAACTACGTACGGTAACTCCGTCGCCATGCATAGTAGACATGCACATTATTTATGTGCCGACACGCTCTCCGCTCCAATTCTGCTCCCGTTTGCGTCCGCGCGCCACATGAAGGTGGTTCTCACACGTGTAAAAACCGAAGCATTTAGCCAAAATATGTAGAACCACAGATTTTTGACCCGCCGTGATGTTTGGTAGAATTGGTACAGTATAAATACGTGGTAACAGTCTGGACTGGATCTGCTGTCTGTCGGCAACATTATCGGCGGTAGATGCTACTCCGCGAGGGTACAAATTTAACCACATGGATGCGGACCCGGAGTAGGCTAATTATAACAAAACACACGTACACACCCGCTCATACCGTATATTGAACATAATTCCCAAGTAATAAATGAGCCGCATCATCATCTCTTCTTGTGACTTGTGTGCCTCGCTGTCTGTGCTCAGCTGATGACTGTTGATGCGTGATGAGTGAGGAGTCGAGGCGTCCTCTTCAACGACCTTCTTTCCGTTTCTTGATAAAATATATTTATTATTGGGACACACAGTTTGAGAACCGCTGTTAGAGCAGAGTTAAAGTAATTTTCATCACTACTGCGCCTATGTTTTATAACGGTGGTCGTGGGTACTTCTTGTTACGGATATACATCTTGTACGTTCAGTCCGTCCAGTTGGGTGCTGTCTGTAAGCGTCCGTATACGGAATGGATCTAAATCATCCGGAGTACGGAGGCTTGGGAGACAGACCGGATCAACCGGACGGAATTTGTCTCACCCTCCGTTGCTTATGTTAATGTATTCCTGCGGTTCTTATGTACTACTATGCATGGTACTTAACACACACGCACGCACGCACGCACGCACGCACGCACGCACGCACGCACGCACGCACGCACGCACGCACGCACGCACGCACGCACGCACGCACACACACACACACACACACACACACACACACACACACACACACACACACACACACACACACACACACACACCGCTGACCACTCCGCCCCCAATGAGAAGTAGCAAAACAGTTTTCCTCCGAGGTTAATAGCAGACACATTCACAACACAAGCCCCTGTAAGCAGAGGCAGAGACACAAACTGATTTTAACTGTTCATAAACGATTTCCTAGGATTATGTTTAGTATCAACGGGTGGGACAAATTGGATATACTGTAGATGTATCCCGTAAAAGGTATCCCTCTTGGCATTAATGGTGTCAGATGGAGCATTGATTTACTTTATTGCACACATAAAAACTCCAGGAGTGGAACATCAAGGAACAAATGCTTGTGCAAATTTAAAAACCAAGCCAATGACTAAAAGTTTTAAGTTCTTAATGTGAGGATAGAGGAGCTGTTGACCATTAACTACTCTGGCACAGCTCATCTTGTACCGTAATTGCTGGACTATAAGCCGCACCTGAATATAAGCCGCACCAAATAAATTTAGAACAAAAAACAAATGTTTACATATATAGGCTGCACCTGACTATAAGCCGCAGGTGTCGTTCCTGCTTCCCGCTAGAGCGCCCCTGGTGGCCATTAGCTGTAACAATCTATATATAAGCCACACCGTTGTATAAGCCGCAGGGTTCAAAACATGTGAAAAAAGCAGCGGCTTATAGTCCAGCAATTACGATATATCGATGGCCAAAATGCAAAACCTCTTATCTGCACATCATGATTTTCGGATTTCACTTGAAATGAGGACAACAGGATAATAATATACTGCAAATGGTCATTTTGTCTGAAAGATAATTCGGCCCCTAATATTGTCAGAAATATTATGTCACTAGAACCTCCTATCTTATTGGTGCCAATCAGGGGGAAAGTTTTGAAGCTCAAAATCTCTAATCTGCACCAGAACTAGTTGAGCGGCAGACAGAGCTGAAACTAGAGACTTCTATTATGTGACATGTACAGTAGTATATTGTTTTCTAAATAAAAAGTGTCTTCCACCCTTACTAGTGAAGTGTTTGTTAATGTTAGTAACTCTGTCAAGTTAATTGCATTGCCTTGTTGATTGCTAATGATTGGTGGTGAAACATTTCACACCAGGGTGAGTTTCAAAAGGAGCACATTGACGTTTCTTTTTTGGGAATAACCCCTTGAGATGGGGGGTTCAGCAAATTACAGAATAGGCCTACATAAAAAAAGCATATCCGTATTCGGAACAAAACAAAAAAGAAACAAAACAAAACACTACAACACAGCACAAGAGAAAATTAAGAATGAACAGGACTAATCAAACAACATCAACCAGGGGGGAACACAAAACAAACAAACAACAAAACACAGAGCACATTAATGAATCATTGCGTCAATGTAGATCTTGTAGCAGGTGTAGTTGAGACTGGTGTTGAAGTTGTCTGACTATAGCTGAGGAGGCGCGTTGCAGGCTGTTATGTAATTATACTGTATACTGATACAAGCTGTGAACTGTAAGCGATGACATTTTGTCTAGGGGACAAAAAAGAAACGGGCCAAGTACACTCCTGGGAGAAACCAGTCGATGAAGTATTTAGGGTGGTTGTGGGTCCTGTAGAACCATTCAAATAAATGTTTATTCAAAGGACCTCGGTCTGAAATTGGCAAAACAACTACATTGGGAGGAAAAACCTGTGAATGCTTTTAATAGTGAGGCACAATATGGATGACAAGATAAACCTTCCCCCAGGGGATTTGTCATTGCCCAAGCTGAGCCAACCGAGGGCTGGCGTATAATACAGCCTGCCCAAGGTTGGATAAGAAGAGCACCCAGGGCAAGTAAACACTGGATATGTGATGGGAATGTATTATCTGTCTTTTTTTAAATAAAGAAATGTCTCTGAGCCATTCGAACAAGAATGTGCATGGATAAATAAATCCTTTGTCTTTTTCTCTTGTTCTCAATGCTGACGGTTTAATAATTATAGGCTATATAATATAATCCTCAATATTGCTACAGCATAGGAAGATAAATAAAAGCTATACACAAGTCATAATTATGCCATGCCATGTTTGTTGACAATATTTATATTGAGAATAAAATGACAATTCTGTTCACTCACCTTCTGCACCATGTAGGCCTTGCCTACACTTTAACATCGACTCTGAGAGTGTGCAAATGGAACCACAATGTAATGGACCTTTACGAATGTTTAACTCTCAGAGTGTATACAAATGGAACTACATGGAATCTTAATAGACCATTTGGTTCCATTTGTACACTCTTACAGTTAAATGAACACTGAACAATGAACACAGACAATTCTGCAAACTAAAACTCCACAATAGGTCCCTTTGAAACTGAGTCAAGGTTATGTTACCCTTACAGTCTAATTGTTTCTTGATCGCTGTTGGCTAAAAGACTAATGCCCAGATCATTAATTGTAGCTCATAGCTAAAATTATATTTATTCTTTATTCTGTTAATGTGCTACAGTATGGCTGTCTGCCTCAAGGCTTTGACATTCAGTGGTTTAAAGAAGAACCACTGCTGCATGTGCATCACTCTGTCTGTGTGTAATGTCATATCGATTTATAAATAGTGATGGACGTTCAAGTGAATGAAGCCTTGTGGAATTTCCGTATGCATCAAAGATATTTACTCATGTGATAACAACATTACTGCATAACTTAATGGTCTTACAAGCACAATATTTGATTATTTGTGATGCATGTGTCAGCATCCTGGTCAGTATTCTGGTGCCAGTATACTGGTCAGTATCCTGGTGGCAGTATCCTGGTGTCAGTATCCTGGTCAGTATCTTGGTGTCAGTATCCTGGTCAGTATCCTGGTATCAGTATCCTAGTGTCAGTATCCTAGTGTCAGTATACTGGTGTCAGTATCCTGGTGTCAGTATCCTAGTGTCAGTATCCTAGTGTCAGTATACTGGTGTCAGTATCCTAGTGTCAGTATCCTGGTGTCAGTATCCTAGTGTCAGTATCCTAGTGTCAGTATCCTAGTGTCAGTATCCTAGTGTCAGTATCCTGGTGTCAGTAGTGTCAGTATCCTGGTGTTAGTATCCTTGTGTCAGTATCCTGGTGTTAGTATCCTGGTGTTAGTATCCTTGTGTCAGTATCCTGGTGTCAGTATCCTGGTGTCAGTATCCTAGTGTCAGTATCCTGATGTCAGTATCCTAGTGTCAGTATCCTAGTGTCAGTATCCTAGTGTCAGTATCCTGGTGTCAGTATCCTGGTGTCAGTATCCTAGTGTCAGTATCCTGGTCAGTATCCTGGTGTTAGTATCCTTGTGTCAGTATCCTGGTGTCAGTATCCTGGTGTCAGTATCCTGGTCAGTATTGTCAGTATCCTGGTGTCAGTATCCTGGTCAGTATCCTGGTGTCAGTATCCTAGTGTCAGTATCCTGGTCAGTATCCTGGTGTTAGTATCCTTGTGTCAGTATCCTGGTGTCAGTATCCTGGTGTCAGTATCCTGGTCAGTATTGTCAGTATCTTGGTGTCAGTATCCTAGCTGGTCAGTAGTGCCAGTATCCTGGTGTCAGTATCCTGGTGTCAGTATCCTGGCGAATATCCTGCAGGTCAGTATCCTGGTCAATATCCTGGTCAGTATCCTGGTGACAGTATCATGGTCAGTAGTATCCTGGTGTCTGTGAAGATGTGAAGTACAGGCGTAGAAGCATCTATGAGTAGGATGCTGCATTCAGTCTCATACAATATCTCTTTTGAGCTTTCCACAATAACAAAGGCACTATTCGTATATGAAATTGATTGTCTTTTCACTGCTTATCTCTGCTTATATGGTGCATGTTGTATTGTTAGTGTAATTACTGTAGGCTGAGAGCCAGCATAGAGGTTCAACTGGCTGACATATTGCTGAGAGTCAAGTAGAATTGTGCATTTCACCACCATGCACTAACCTTAAAACCTAACCGTACATGTCTAAATGAAAATCCCATAGGCACCACATCCCACGTTTATTGGGTAACGTGTTGCATTACATGTACATGCACGGTTGCTTGCCTTGTTTAGAGCGATAGTTGGCTTGGGATTGGTATGAGGGTCTGCCATGGTTGAGCTAACACAGTGTGTGTGTGTGTGTGTGTGTGTGTGTGTGTGTGTGTGTGTGTGTGTGTGTGTGTGTGTGTGTGTGTGTGTGTGTGTGTGTGTGTGTGTGTTTGTGTGCGTGCGTGCGTGCGTGCGTGCGTGCGTGCGTGCGTGTGTGCGTGCGTGCGCGTGCGTGTGCGTGTTTGTCCTCATGCTCTATGGCTGAAATAGGGTTGCTACGGCATTGATGTATACTTGTATAGAGTGTGACTGCAGTTATTTGGCCTGGGGAATCCGATGGATCACTGGAGCACAATAATGCCCCCGAAGTGTGTGTGCGTATGTGTGTGTGTGTGTGTGTGCGTGTGCGCGTACGGGGTGAACAGGTTTCTAACCATAATACAAAAAACATGCACACACGTGCACAGACTACTACTTACACACACACACGCAAGCACCCACAAACACAAACACACACACACACACACACACACACACACACACACACACACACACACACACACACAAAAAGCAACCAGTACCACGTCATTGACATTAGCATAATCAGCCGGGTTATGAACAAAACACATATGTCGAAAACCACATTCAACATTGATGATATGCCATTTATATTTAAGTGCAATGAATAAAACATCTGGCGGAATCCCGAATGCTCGCTGCTTCATTAAAAATGCAGAGGGTTCTGCCAACAGGTTTTTAATGAGCCTGATTGGTTGAAATGGCCAAGCAAGGCATGCATCTTTCACTACATGCATGCAGAGAGCATCGGGTGGCACGTTATGTACACTGTAAAATGTTTTATTTCCATTCCAGTGGTGGAAAGAGGTACTCACATATTTTTTACTTAAAGGGGAAACCACCTATTTTCAATATTGAACCTTCTGTGTTGCCTAGAACTGGAGGATTGATTTTGGGGTTTGTATTATATTGGGGTAAGTACAACGGTGTGATGTAAACTCGGTGTACTTTATAATACAAACCCCAAAATCAATCCTCCAGTTCTAGGCAACTCAACTCGTCTAAGGTATATTAATGACAATATTGAAAATGGGTGGTTTTCCCCTTTAAATAAAAGTATAAATGTAGAAGTAAAAGTCTGGAATTGAACTTGAGTAAAAAGTACAAAGGTTTTTATTAAGTATTCATTAAGCAGAAAGCAGAAAATGGCAGATCAGATCTACAAGCTCACAATTCAAAAGTACAGAAATTTGGAAACACTCCAGTAACGTAAAGATACCTCAAAACTGTACTTAACCCTTTCCAAGCCACGGGGAGCCCCTTAATATTAAAACATATACCGGACATCTGAGCAAGGAGTCTCAGCCGAAATAAATGATTTTTATCCGAAAATCGGCGATCGTCTAAACTTCCCTATAGTCACCACTCGTCCATCGATAGCTCATGCTGCTCTGACATGACGCAGAAGTGACGTCAGGTCCTTTCCTTCTTCAGGCTTCCTTGCTGCTGTCCGTTTACTGTTTAGACGATTACATTAGCATAGCTGGAGTGCTAAGGGCTAAGCTAGCCAAAATGCTCACATCGACCGTTCAGTACCTGGACCTGGACCTGGACCATATGCTTGGATTATATGCACACGGATCGCGCACGCGAAACGCACGGGGAAACGATGCCTCGGCCTAAACCTCCACTTTATCCCGATGGAGATCCAGATATTCATGGTGAGCAAATGACCGGGGGATTGAAAAAAAAGAAAAAAACAACGGCGCGGTTCAAGAAGGAGGGGTGGCGGGCTCATGTTTATAAACATAATATTATGTCTCAGATCATAATACAATAATAGAAATGTCACGGCTAATCTACCAACAACCATTCTATTTCGTCTGGCTGAAGTGTTAAGCATGGTCAGGCACGTGCGTGCACACATAGACATCAGAGGGGGCTTGAACTAGCCTGCTTCCAGACCATAGACCCCGCCCACTCTCAGAGTGGACTCGAGCTGAGTCTGAGATCAGGCTAGGCTTGAACCCCTGCCCTTTTATCCGCCCGTAAAAAGTGCTCTCTCCGGACCACGAATGCAGTTTTTACTATGGTGAAAAAAATGAAAATGCCCTCTTTCCATGCCATACCTGAAGGCAGCATTCAAGAGAATTGCAAGCTCAAGCTTGGAGGAGGTCTGCTATTTTTGTCATTTTCACCAAAAGGCCCTTTTAGATATTTCAGCCCCTGCCCCTCTAACATTCTCTGCACATCCATGAGCACAGTACAACACTTAGAATATTCCTATGTACGGTAGCATTATCTCGCCTCCGTTTCATAAAAGGCCACGTCTCTCTCAACACATTGGTATTCACACACTCTGCCCTGACAGCACAATTATTATCTTTGTGGCATTTGGTGTCAGAGGCAGCAATCTATGAGAGTAATTACAATTATATATATATATAAAAAAGGCAATTATCTATGCAAATGTGGGGCGCTATATCATTAATGTCGCCATTCTTCCTTAGTGTTATTACAACTAATGGCATGGCAGAGCTGTTTAAGAGCTACGGTATGGCAAGCCGGGTCATGTCAGACTCAGGCGCCTGCAGTCTTTGGGGGTTTAAACACTGTGATATTGTGGTTAACTGTGGGATGGTTCGGAAAATGGACGCTTTAGTATCATGTAAAGCAAGGGTCTTCAACAGGAGGTCCGGGACCCCTAAGGGGGTCCTCAGAGTTACGATGTTATATGAGATACTTCAATGGTTTCCTATGGAAATAAGCTTAGTCTTTTCTAGGATCTCCTTTTAGTAGACCTTGTACCAGTGAAATGAAACTGTACTTTTTCCTATGCAAACTTCTAATAAAGTCTTCAATCAATCAAACTACAGGGGGTCCTCCAAATCTTTGAGTGGTGTATAGCCTATATATTTATTTTTATATTAAACTCAGTCGGTGCCATATTTAAAGTGGGACCTCTTATATTGCCGGTTCGCCAACAAAGGGTTAAAAAAATAGTGTGCACGCTGGTACACACATTCGTGCACAGATCATGCACTATGCATGTGCATGCTTTTCACAGCTTTCAAACAAAAAAATCCGCTTGGAAATCCGTTCAGGCATTCAGGAGAAGGCAGCCCTTATGTTTTCTTCAAATGTAAACAAACATGGCTGCCGTGTTTGAAAGATGGGGTTGGTATGGGGGTTAAACATTAAACATGCAATTTCGCGATCGCGATCGGTACACTGTTGGAGGTCCAATTGTTTTTTTTTCAATTTTTTTTTTTTTTAATTATTAAAAAAAAAAAAAGACGTCCAGAAGACGTCTGGCAGGGAGGTCCATAGTTAAAAAGACGTTTTTATTATAGAAAACGTCTTTTTTGGCAGGGTAGAAATGTAGCCAAAAATAAAAGATCTACAAGCGAAGCGTTGTGAGCTTGTAGATCTTCTATTTTTGGCAAAGAGCTTTGGTGTATTGTGGAAAAAGAGCAGACTAAGTACAGAGTGAAAGGTCAAGTTTATTGATTATTGACCGTTCCAGTGGTTAAATATCTGAAAACTCGACATGAATCCAAAATACACAGATGATTGTGCTGTCAAACAATTAAACTATATATGGAATCTATGAAGAGGTTGAGGGGGTCCCTGCTTCATCTCTCTCTCAACTAAGGGGTCCTTGGCCTGAAAACATTGAAGACCCCTGATGTAAAGTATACATTTACTGTCGGTCTATGTGATTTATACTGGGCTAAAACCAAGGGCCCAGTATCTGGCTTGCAAGTTGAGGCGATATAGGAATCTCGCCTCCATTTCATAAAAGGCCACGTCTCTCTCAACACATTGGTATTCAATGAAGAGACTTCCTACAGCCACTAGTGTCGCTGTTTCCCCAGTGCTGGTGTCAGAAAGAATAATGCTCCATTGAAGTGGATGGGTTTTTGCCAAACTTTACTCTTGATTTTATTACCTTAATAAACATTGTCATAAATACTTTATGCTTCCAGTCGCTACCTGTATTTTAAAGTCTTCTTTCAATCACCATGATATGCGTTTCATTAATTTATGGTCCCATGTATTTTAGATTTGATGATGCTGTAGTAGGGGTGTGGCTAGCTCGATTGACAAGCTCCCAACCAATAGCATTTATTGACCCACCCTCTTCTCTGTCTCAACCAATAGAATTCTGGTGTCACTTTCATTTCAGGACAGGATGTAGAAAGATGACGGCATGCACACACTTGCCAAACAGTGTTGATTTCGTCGACTAAAACTATGACGAAAAATGTTTGCCGACTGT
This sequence comes from Nannobrachium achirus, assembly GCF_963921795.1. NCBI lineage: Eukaryota > Metazoa > Chordata > Actinopteri > Myctophiformes > Myctophidae > Nannobrachium > Nannobrachium achirus. The sequence goes on along the minus strand of NC_137813.1, from coordinate 26,598,322 downwards.
GTTTTTTTCACTGACGAAAACTAAATTAAAACTAAATAAAAACAAAGCTGTGATGACTAAAACTAAGACTAAATATATTGACAATTTCGTCAACAAAATAAAAACTAGACTAAAATGTTTGGGAGGGACTAGTGGAGAAGAGAGTCATTTTATGTTTGGTTGCTCTTCAAGTGTTGCCACCAGCGCGATGCGTTGTGAGCTTGTAGATCTGCTATTTTCAGCACACAACCAAGTTACGATGCCATCAAGGCTTGCCAAAATACATCTCAGTTGACTAAATCAACTGTAGATTTAGTCCCCTAAAATCTTATGATATTTAGTCAAGTCATTAGACTAAAACTAATACTTTTCAGGTGACTAAATTACGACTAAAACTAAATCACATTTTATTCAAAAGAATATGACTAAAACTAAATCAAAATTTGCTGTCAAAAACAACACTGTTGCCAAATAGGCTTCATTTACCGTCTGTAGATTATATGGGCATAATGCAAACACGCTGGTATGGTCCTTTAAAAAAGAAAAAAAAAATATATATAGCTCAGATAACACAGATTTAATCAGGACATTTTCAGTGGTATCTCTCCTAGCCCACTCAGCCAGTCTGATTTAATAAAAAAGTACCTCCATTACATTTCGTCAAAGGGCTGGCAGCAAGCAGCCATGCACCTCGAAGGAGGGATGGAAATCTTACCCATGTCGTGCTAAAATATTAACAACAAAGAGCACATTACTGGGGTACTGTAAGAACACCGTTATTCCCTTCTAAGTGCACACCATACTTTGTCCTAATGGATAACACTGGCTCTAAGGGTCTCGTATAAAGCCTGAATTAGCTGCTCGTGTGGCTAATAGTGTAAAAACCATGAAGCACTGCATGCTTAATAGTAACTCATAAATGTCATGTATTTTTGGAGCAGATTTACAGTGCGCTGCTATGCAATCACGTCTGTTGTGTGCGTGGTCTCTCTGGGGGATTTTAGTTCCGGGGAAAATAGTATATGCTTAATTAAATATTTATCATACTGTAGCAGATGTATTACCTTTTAATATTAGATAAAAGCGGGAATGGACAATCTACACCGCCGAAAAGGCAGAGACTTATGAATGCCTGTGCATGTCCACATAATGAGCTACCGTATGTAATTTCCCTCTCCAAAAATGAAGTATAAATTCAGATCTACAGTAGTTAAAGAATTACCCCATACTTCTCAGCCCGTGCATGGCTGTATTTCAGTCCCTGGCGCTATGGGCTAATGAAAGGGTGAATATTACCAATGATATTTCAACGTTCCAATCCTCTGTGTGTATTCACAAAACAATATGAAAGAGAATTTCACTGAACTGTGGAAATGTAAACACGTAGAGCAAATAGGGCTATTTGATTTTTTCAGCTTTAACAGTATACATATTTAATTTAAAACTTTTTTGTTTTAATTTGCAGAGGTAAGGTAACTGGAGCAATGAAGATTTCATTGTGTGTGTGTGCACGTGCACGTGCGTGTGCGTGCATGCGTGCGTGTGTGTGCGTGCGTGCGTGCGTGCGTGCGTGCGTGCGTGCGTGCGTGTGTGCGTGTGTGTGTGCGTGTGTGTGTGTGTGTGTGTGTGTGTGTGTGTGTGTGTGTGATAAGCTCTATTTGCCTTTCCCTGCTTTAATGGATTGCAAACCAATGTCTGCCTATTTAGAGAAATGACTCAGAATCAACAGTCAGAAGAGGAACTGACATCACTGATACAGTGTCGCCACCATGGTAACAGCCACATGCTGAAACAAGTCTGACATGATGAAACAAGTGACCAAATTTGGAGATGACTGACATCACTGACTGACATCACTGACGTCAGTCAGAGCTCTGGTCACACTATAAAATGCTACCCAACCCTGAATAAAAACTGTAAGGAAAAGAAGATGTCAGCAAGAAACCCAGCGTGTGGACCTCTGAGAAAACTGAGAATAGATGTGAGTCCAGTGACGGTTGATAAATGGGATGGAGCGGCTGTTAAGCGCTCACTCGATGATGCAGCTAAGAAGCTCATTTTGGAGAAGTATTGCTATGTGGAGAACTTCAGTCTAATAGATGTTCGCCTGTCGATCTCTACTGTGGCATGTGTGTTTGCCATGGTTGCTCAGGCCTGGGATTACCTGTATCCCTTCCCAGAATCCAAACCCGTCCTCGCCTTCTACGTCATCTCATATTTTACAATGAGTGGGATCCAGATTCTGCACACGGCATACAAAGAGAAAGGCATCTTCCTGGTGGCAGTGCAGAAAGGCCCAGTGGGGAAGGACCATGTGTGGCAGCTCTCCTCCAGACTGAAGAGCTTTGATGACCAGTACACACTCAGAGTGGCTTTCACAGATGGGGAAACCAGGTTGTACCGCGAGGCGAGCTTCACCGAGTCTGTGTCGTCGTTCTTTGATGACAGCGGCAAGTTAGTGATGGACCTGTTTGAGATGTCCGTCTCTAAGCTCCATGATACGCTGGCCACAGAAAAGAAATAACATTTTTAGAAGACTCAGGAGAAGATAGTTCTTCCGGGAATATGAGCAATATACTGTATGAGAGAATATTAGGCCAGACCCTATACACCCCCTGTTGCTGTCGCTGTTCTTTTTGCTAGTCATAGTCAAAGAATGGCAGTTGACAGCAGGGACGTGCAGAGAATGTTAGAGAAGCAGGGGCTTAAGTTTCTATTTTCAATGCTTGATTTCTACACAGAGAGGGCAATTCTTTCAACATGAGATGCTGCATTCAAGTTCAGGAGAGTTTGGACAAGGCAATTCTCTTGAATACTGGCTTCAGTATATGGCATGAAAAGAGGGTATTTGCATTTCTTTCACCATAGTGAAAACTGCATTCATGGCCTGGAGAGGGCACTTTTTATAGACGGATAAAAGGGCAGGGGCTCAAGTCTCCTTTGATGTCTATGTGTACATGTGCCTGGTTGACAGGAGCCAGCCAGCCAACCAGACACAGCCCCAGCGCATCAGACAATGTCTCTACAGGACCTTACGTTGTTAAGTATCCAATCGTGGACAGGCCAAAACAATGTCATCAACGGAAGCCTTTCTTGGTCCTGATCCCCGTCAGTGGTCCGTGACGTCAGTTACATTATACGTGTATGAGCATGGATCTCATCCGTACTAATTCAGTCTCAGTGAAATGTATGTATGCACCGCTCAAAAATACAAACAAATAGAAACTCGCCATGTCTTGAGGCCAAACTAACATAGAGCGCTGAGGAGAAGGAGAAAAAAGTGGTGTGGAGAAAGGATTAGGGGACGGGGAGGTTTAAGAGAGGGAGGGAGAGAAACGTTTAAAGCGAACGTTAATAGTTTTATAAGCATGCCGGTGATTCCTGACATGCTTTTAACACGGGCAGTAGGATGACACATAATATTCAGGGTAATTACATGGTGTCAGGGAAAGCTGTTAAAGCCCTGGCAGTCGGAAGTGACTGTACCACACTTTACCATCTGGGCGAGAGAGAGAGACAGAGAGAGAGAGAGAGAGAGAGAGAGAGAGAGAGAGAGAGAGAGAGAGAGAGAAGAGAGAGAGAGAGAGAGAGAGAGAGGCTGTAGGGGCCAGATGCTCTCTGCTGACTCTCTTACACACATACAGTATATTATGTGTGTGTGTGTGTGTGTGTGTGTGTGTGCGTGTGTGTGTGTGTGTGTGTGTGTATATATATATATACAGTATATATATATATATATATATATATATATATATATATATATATATGCATATATATACACACACACACATGGGCGCGCGGCCGCGCACACACGCACACGCACACGCACACACACACACACACACACACACACGCGCGCGTGCACACACAGTTACATCATGTTAATTCATTCATGCTAATTTAACTAAGAGTATAAATGAACACTGAGGACTCTACTGTGTACACTTGAATAAGCCATGAACACATTTCCATATCATATGAGCACATACGGTGTGTGTGTGTGTGTGTGTGTGTGTGTGTGTGTGTGTGTGTGTGTGTTCACGCAATGTTGCATTCATTCATGTTAGTCAGTGATGCGGTGGCAAAGTCAAACAGAACAAAGCAATTTGAATACAATAACAGAGCTGCTCATATGTATCTCTGGTAGGTGCAGTCTGCCCACCACATACTGTAAAATGCATCGCAATGAAACACTGCATTGGGTGCTTTTTATAACGTGTTTTTATTGCCGTAAGTCAAGTGCACTAATCCACCCTCAGATGGACAGTCGCATGTGTCATCAAGGTACAGTAGCAAAGAGAGAACACATGGATACATGCATGCCGTCGTTGTCGGGTGGAAACCTTGTATGTCCAAAACCGTTTGTTTTGTGTTTATCATTTTTAAAATGATTTAAACTAGTGAAAACAGACTATCTACAAGCACACAACGCCTTGCGGTGCGAGGCGTTGTGTGCTTGTAGATCAGCTGTTTTCACTACTTTTTTTTGCGATGGCCATATGACGAAGCAGTGCTTTACTTTGCGAAAAAATGTACAAATTTTAAACATGGAGATACAAGGTTTCTGTCCGACAGTGACGATGTGTAAAGGCATGCGCGTGTGTTGGCATTATGTGCAAAGTACACTAGACATTACTGTAGGCCAGGGGTGTCACGTGTTGCCAAGTGCTGGACCCAAGTGCAGAACTACACAGGCAGGCAGGCAGGCAGGCAGCTCAAGTTGATCAATGATGATTTATTAACAAACGCAGGATACAAGATGGCATTAACACAGGTCACATACAGGGGCAGGAACAAACCATGACAACAAACTATAATCTGGCAAAGAAACACTGAACACAGGGAGGTTTAAATAGACACAACTAACACATGATTGGCTACAGCCAAACAAGACACAGGTGTATACATTAGCGAATCATTGGACAGGTGAGACAAGACAGGTAGTGGCAACAAGGCAAAACAGGAAACACTGGGATAACACTACACAATAAAGGTACACACCAGACAGTCCATGACAAGGGGTGTCCAAAGTGAGTGTCTAATTCTGATCTGGGTCAAAGAAAGGCTATGTTATTGTAATCTTTTTACAATTCACGTCTGGTTACTCTCGCGATGCATATGTTTGTGACTTTGTTATGGTCCGACCGAAAGTGCATTTTGTCAGGAGATATAGTTGGCCCTTGGGTGTTTTAATATTTTCTAATGTGGCCCCCTTTGAAAAAGGTTTGGACACCCCTGCTGTAGGCACTATGCGATGCATGGTGGTATACACTAGTCAGGACAATAAGGAAACATAATCCACCGTCGAGGGAATCATGTGCATGGGAGGTGTGAAAAGGGGTGACAAAAAGGAGATTTGAAAGAGTGAGGGAGGTGAGCTGTTTTAACAGATTTGAGTGCAGCTTCAGTGCGGGGAGTGTGTCCTTATCTTGAGTATCACGGATGGCCGGACATAAGACTCACCTAGTAAGGGAATATATAAATAAGACTTTTAGTCCTCGCAGCTGTCCTCAGTTTGAATCCAACCCGAGGCACTTTACTGCATGTCATCCGCCTCTCTCTCCCGCCTTTCCCGCCTCTGTGTACTGTATCTGTCTCAAGTAAAGCACAACATGCCCAAAATATGTCTTAAAAAAGAAGGAAAACACATAAAGTCCCTATAAGAGAACAATGGAGACAATACATTTTTTATGTCTTTTTCAGAATTTGGTATTTTACCCTCCCACAGTACTCTTCACGCCTTGTTTACACCCATGATAAATTAAAAGTTAAAAAGGCAGGGGTAGGTGCAGTTGCAGTAGCAGAGAGCTTTTTGGAACGTGTCCTTATTTTTTGTTGAAGAGCAGGGTGACGAAAGCTCTAGCTTATAGTTTGAAACAAATACATGGTTGGAAGAACCATGGAATGCCATGACACCTTGACACCTTGCATGTGCCGTATTTGTTATCCACATACCGGTATGGATTATGCAAATCTCTAAGATTAACTTGGAATCGGATATTTCTTTCCATCACCAGGGAATGAAAAGTTTCACAACTTTGTCAATAAATACAAAACTATACCCTGCTGACCACGTATAGGACACCAAACCATATGACTTTCCCCAGGTCCCACCACCCAGTTTCACTGACAAGATGCAATTAGCGCCGGCAAACGGGGACCCTGACAGCCATCACATCAGACAAGGACTGTGGTAATGCCAAAGTCGTGCCCTTTGGCGTCTGCCACGTTCAAGTGGCTGATGGAGCGAGACCTGGACCCCCGGAGTTGTGGTGTGTGGTCCACCTTGATGACCTCCCTCTCTGCATGCAGCAGACTTGGATGGAGCTCAGTGTCCGGGCGGTGTTCCAGGCCGTTGGCCAGGCAGGCCTCTGCCTCCCCTCGGGGAAATGTCACATCCTGCAGTGAAAGATGGTGTTCCCATAAGCCACAGGTTAAGCGTTGAAGGGGTCACCATCGACCCAAGCAAGGTTGCTGTTGTTAAAAAACTGGATGACACCAGAGAACAAGAGAGCTGAGAGCAAAGTTTCCATAGCCACTCTTTTGTTCAGGACAGAGCTGCCGACCCCAGTGGACCTCGTGTTTAGAGTCTGTTCCGTTCTGAGTCGGAACAGAGTTGGTGTTGGACAGTGGTGGACAATAACTACAGTACATTTCGGTTCTTAGAGGGAGAGCGTCAATCGAACTATCCAGCCATCATGCTGACATAATGTCTTGAGAGATTACCTAATGGTAATGGTGCATTTATATAGCGCCTTTCCGAGGCGCTTTACAGAGAATGGCTCAATTACATTGACCCATTCACACACACATTCATACACCGATGTCAGAGGAAACCATGCAAGGCACCAACCTGCTCTTCAGGAGAAATTAGGGGTTCCGTGTCTTGCTCAAGGACACTTCGACAGTAACTCTAGGGGAGCCTGTGATCGAACTGGGAACCTTTCTGGTTGCCAAGCGGCCACTCTACCCCTAAGCCACTGCCGGCCCCTAAAATAATATCTACAAGGAATTGGCTGTCAAGACAAAAAGGCAAGGCGTTAGTTGAAGTAGGAGAAATCAGGAGAAATTAAACAATTAAACAAAATGAAGGAGCTGCCTCACACCAGCAGAGCTGCTTTTTCAGAGTCCCTGTCTCTCCCTGTCTTTCAACCAAGTGTTTCCTTGTTAGAGAATCACATCAATAACAATGTTTTGGATTGTTTTGACGGGCCTCTATATCAATATGACCAGGCACCAAAACAAGCATACAAGTAATTAATCATCATCACGGACTTGACTGAGGCAGTTCCTCTCTGTTCATAAAAACAAGCACAGTAATCTGAACACAACCTGTCTCTGAATCAATTATTTATTTATTTTTTCCCCTTTCTCTCCATCTCTGAATGCATGCTACTGTATGGTATTGTTATTGTATGGTATGGTATGGTATGGTATGGTATGGTATGGTATGGTATGGTATGGTATGGTATGGTAAGGTATGGTATGGTATGGTATGTATTACTACACTCTTATCTTAGATGGCTTTTGATTGATCACATTTGTTGTTTTGATGTATTGTAGCACGCACAAGATTTTCCACGTGTACCCCAACGTCCCTACACTGGGTGAACATTCGGGATTCGAAACAAAGGAAAGCATAATTCGGCATAAATAGTCAATCTACAAGCTCACAAGGCGCCACATTGTGTATTATCGCCAATGAGATTTGATGCACTCACTTGTGCAAGTGGGGGGTCATAAAAAGAGATCTCAGTGTCTTTGTTCCGGCCGAAGTATAGTATCCATTCACACAGGGATGTTTCAAAGTCACCTGCATGTGTTCTCAAGGTTTGAGTCTCTTCTTAGCATATCTCATCCGTACATCAAACAAGATTAGATGAAGAATTTTGCACTGTCAAATCTTTTTGCATTAAATGTTCCTCCGTTGGACCAGTGTGCACTGACTGCATATCCTTTGCCAGCAGCGTTTCTGAGAGCTGGAATGGAGCAGGGCAGGGCAGCTGTATTGTGGTGCCAGAGGAAAATGATGGAGAGAGTGGGGGGGGGGCTCTTTAATGCATCGCCAACATGTGCCCTCCTAATTGCACACACACACACACACACACACACACACACACACACACACACACACACACACGGAGTGTTAGAATATACTGTCCGAGAGTGATAAACACAGAGGTGTCAAAAGGGCACCGACGCGGATAGTGGGCGACACTAGTCCTTGCCTACCAATCAAATCTGTTTAAAGTGTAAAGTGAGGGGTTATGGGGTAATCCCCCCCCTCCCCCCCCCCCCCCCCCCCCCCCCCCCCCCACACACACACACACACACACACACATACATGCACCTCTAATCCTCACACGCTAAAGAGCTTACCATGGACGGGTCACGGTTATGGATATTTAGAAATATAAATATCTATAGCTGCTGACTGTGACCTACACAACACAAGGAGGGTGTTGGCTGCTTGGAAAGGGGGAATGGGGGTGAGAGAGTGAGTGGCACGAAGAAGAAGAGCAGGGAGAGAGTGTGGGATGAAGGGAGGAAAAGGCCGATGAGGGAATGGAAAAGAGAGGGTTTTGGGAGAGATGGAGGGAAAAAAAAGCAAACCCCGGTTGAATCTGACACATGGCGAAGGGAGAGCGGAAGAGAGAGTGCTACTGTAGACAGGACAGAATCCTGATGTGAGACAGTGTGAATGAAAAGCAGAGAGCGAGAGAGGGAGAACGATTGAGACAGCTGAAAGCGACGGAGACACAGAGCGACATGGTGAGAAGCTGAGACAGAGCCAGACAGAGGCATGAAGACATGGAGGTCTGTGGGGGAAATAATGTGACACCTCGCGACACCCGTGGGCCAGGGTTTCCGCTAGGCATTTTTGGGGCCGGCCACCGTGGCCGGCAGGATTATAGTTTACCGGCCAATCAATTAATTTATCGGCCATATTATATTGAACGTCACACGTGTTTGCAGATGAGATACTGTATGTGCATGGTGCACATAATAATTACCCCATTTTATGTGCTGGGCTTCCTTAATTGCTCTTTATCACAGATGCAATTGAAATCTGTTCCTGAGTTAACAAAATAATATCCTTACTACTTATGTTATGTAGTAGTATAAAGAAGTGAATAGGTTAAAGTGGGCGCGCAACACAAGCGAACCGTTTGCGCGCCCTGCCACACAGTAGACTACGTGGCCTACAAATTAATAAGTTAATTGTATTCTAGACTATATGATTTTGGCTTCACCGTCTCATGAAACCTTTATATGCAAACACACAACATTTGTTTTGTTTTGTTAATGTTATGTTGGTGCAAGGAAGGTTACTAACTTGCCTCTGTTGCTTTGACCACGATGGGATCACATCCATGCGATCAGAAAGTCATTATAATATCCACGATTCCACAGAGTTCGGGTCCCTTTTTCATTATCGTCTACTCTGGGTCCAGCTTGGTCTAGAACCCCAGTTCTGTTCTGATTATAACACTAGCGCATTAATGTAAGGCTATCAACTTGACGGAGCTGTGAAACGTGATGTGTGCTTCTCCGTAAGGCCGTGTGCTTGTCTAAAATAGCAGACATACAAGCTCACAGCGATGCGCGTTTCGACTTGTTGTGAGCTTGAAGCTCCTATATTTCCAATGCACGTAACATAGAGATGGGATTTATGGCTATTTGAAGTGAGCCGGATCTCTGGGATCCGTTCCTTTCAAAGAGCCGTTCAAAAGACTAGCGTGCTTTTCCCACCACTGTTCAGGAACGGCTCCCTACTGTGAACCGTTCATTTCAAAGAGCCGTTCAAAAGACTTGATTCGTTCGCGAAAGTCCCACCTCTAACAGCGCAGCATGAAGCAGCTCCGCTGTCGTCAGACTCACAGAAGACAGAACATGATACAAATTTAAAATTATGATAGGTTTTAATGGTTGTAGCTTACTACTTTAGACAAATAATTATGTGAATAATAAGATTAAATGATAAAATAGCCTAAGAGGCATTTTCCCAGCCGGCCACGGTGGCCGGTGGACTTTATAATTACCGGCCAATGAAACATTTAACCGGCCAATGGCCGGTAAATACCGGCTAACGGAATCTCTGCCGTGGGCAACTGAACGACTTTACTGTACCATGGACCTGTTACAGAGTAGCACCGACATGTGTCCTCCGGAGAGGATGGCAGAAAGTCTGTGTACTGTACACCAGGGGTCTTCAACAGGGGGTCCGGGACCCCTAGGGGGTCCTCAGAGTTACTATAGGGGTTCCTCCAAATCATAGAAACTCTTTTCCCCTTTTTTATATTAACCACTTGAACCCTAGCTAGTGTCCTATTCTGAGAACTTTAGCCAAAGATAGCAGATCTACAAGCTCACTACGAGCTTGTAGATCGGCTATTTTTGGCAAAGAGGTTTGGTGTAGAGGGGGAAAAGAGCAGACTAAGTACATAGTGAAAGGTCAAGTTTATTAAGTAATAAATAGTGACGGTTCAAGTGGTTATCTGAAAACACAAATTGACATGAATCCAACATACCGGTACACTGATGATTGTGCTGTCAAGTAATGAAACTATATGGACGGGGGTCCCTGGCCTGAAAAGGTTGAAGAACCCTGCTGTACACTGTACATGCCTTCTCTCTATATCGAGCACGCACGCTGGCTGATTTGTCTTCCTGCCTTACTGGCAGCATAAGCATGCACAAACAATGTTATGCTGATCGGTCCTGCGATTTGAGAGATTAGCTCTGGTCGACTCTGCACACACAGATGAACACGTGAAAAGGCTACAAAACAGATATTCAACCAAATACTAACTCAAGAAAATGCAGAGGAGTGCCTCCAGTTTTCATACACAATTGCATTGTCCACATACATGTGCAAACTGTTCAAGTAGGATGAAGGCATTTGATCCACTGCAGGTTTATTTTGTGTACTGTAGATATAGCCACTGAATAGTGAGGTATCACCACCTATGTTTAAATAATTTGTAGAACAAGGAATATTAATTGGTACTAACAACCATCTCATCCATTTACTGTATGTGAACCGTATAGTCAAAACAGTGCCCTTTATGTACTGCTTGTGCACATGCTGTAACGGCACAAATTGAATTGACACTTGCAGACTTTTTTTTAACAAGTAGGCCCACTGTAAATAACAGAACCAGTTCTGTGTTCTACCTGTAACGCACGTATACAGCGTCTGCTGTCGGAAATAAAAATATGAATAGCGTCTGCCCTCGTGAACCTTTCAAAGTAGCGTATTTGATAGGCATTATGCACTGGCGTATGCCCTGGCCACACGAATAGCCGCGGATCATAGATTATAGTATGCCCTCAAAAAAAGTCTTGAACATAACATGGACAATAAAGTGTGCCATCAGAATGTAGTGTCCGACTCCTTAACACCCAAGGAGCCAAACTCGTTCAGTAACGACTACGAGATACGGCCACTGGAGGTCGCTCTGCCAAAAATGAGTCATCTCGTTGAGGAACGAGACAAAGGGTTAATGGTGCAGCATGCAGCTGCGCGCATGTTGTGTTGTCTGTGAAAGACCCTGGTCCATACGTCATAATGTGGCTCGCCCAGAAACAAAATGGCGCGTCTAGGCTGCATTGATTTCTATTCTATGCTGAAACATAAAAAGGGCTTTATCTATGAATAAGGTGCAAAGAACGCTAGGGAAGCAGAGATCTGATTGTTTTCACGGCGACACTTTACCGCAATGGTCGGCCCCGGTTTGGATTTTAGTTTCGCGAGCGTTTGTAAACAAATGGATTATCCTCCTCAATCGTCAGTGGACACTCACGTGCACACGCACAAAGCTTCCGAGGCTCTTCAAAATTAAAGCGTAAGTGAACGACGGCAGCAGCAACAGCTAGAAATGTTAGAAACCTTGGCTTTCCATGTGTTAAGCAAAACACAACCAGCACCGATTTGCAGCAGCGTTCAAGAATATCATTTATAAAAATTAAACAAGTTCAACTTTCCACTGATGCCAGGAGAAATCCATTATTTAATATGTGACTTACTCTGCCATGTTTTGTCAGATGGTGCTGAATGAGAATTTTTAGTTTGTCAGCACTGCAGGACTGGAGAAATGATTCATTTTTGATTATCCTAATATCCATAGTAGATTATTCCAAGATGTATTACATTACATATTATTTGTAATTAGATACTATTTTGAGTGTGGTTGAGGATAGGTGTGATCATTGCTATGACAAAACGGAGAGGGAATGGTAGCAGGCTACAGTAGGTTAGAAGCAGAGGCATCATTTGACATGCCCCCAA
>NC_137813.1:26516051-26581051 GCF_963921795.1 Nannobrachium achirus | reverse complement strand
AATTTGTGTGAGTGTTGGATAAAATCTGGAATGGTAGTAGCAAAAAAGAAAAACTTCTTTGGTGGAAATGCTCAATATGGGGAATTGAGTCATAAAATCCAACGGAAAATACATTTTGATCGTATACGACCTGTGGTTCAGGAGTTATTGATCAGAATGTAAAGTCCATCTCTGTGTGGACCGGTATATCGCCAGCATGAGGCTGATTTGAACATTTTGCTCTAGTGTCTTCCTTGGCCTATACTGTTACTGGCAGCATACACAAACAATTTCATGCTGATCGGTCCAGCCGTTTGTGAGATTAGCTCTGGCCTGCCTGCATGCATGCACACACACACGCACGCACGCACGCACGCACGCACACACGCGCACACACACACACACACACACACACACACACACACACACACACACACACACACACACACACACACACACACACACACACACACACACACACACACACACACACACACACAGAAACGGGGAAACACATCATCTACGCCCCAGGCCTACTCAGCCTGGCGAAGATAATTATGTATTAGAGTCGCAAATCGTGATGCCACTTGTCTGCAGCAGGATAAAAAAACAACAGTGGCTTATAAGAAATGTTAGACTGCAAGACTCAAAGTCTCTAAAACTCTTGTTAATGGAAGGGAATGGTTTCAGAAAACTCCTGGTCATATATTGGTAATAAAACTTTTATATCCACTAAAGTGTGCTCCACTTAAATGATTTACACTATGGAACCTTGGGTGAGCTGGAACATTTTGTGACTCAAGTTTGTTTTTCCCCCATTCCCTGAGTGCCCATCTGTGCCTGTCGCCGTGTGCTGCTCCCACACATCATGGCGACGTTAATGGAGGGTACAAGTGGCCAGTGGTGTAAAGCAGGGGTCTTTAACGTTTTCAGGCTAAGGACCCCTTATAGCTGAGAGGGAGATGAAGCAGGGACCCCCTCTACATATTGCATAAATGTGTGATGCAGATTTTCATCGATAGAGATAGATTCATAGACATGTTTGACAGCACTGTCATCAGTCTATGTTGGATTCGTGTTTTTAGTTAACAGGTGTGGGCCCGCCGGCGGGCCCGCCGGCCGTTTGTTGACAAACAATCACGTTTAGACAAGCCTCTGTGTTACTTGCATTGCCAAGCTGCCAAGCTGTATACGCCGAAACTCACGCCGCTAACAACGCAGAAGTCCGACATAAACAAACAAACAAATATTCATAAATCTGCTGCTACTCACGTTTAGAGTTGGATTGTACTCCAACAACATCATATATTTCCACAACAATGATGTTCTTGTGTAGAGGAAGGGTAAACATGATAAAATCCATTGTTTGTACAAAGTCCAAACCACATTTTCTGCCAAGAAACCTCTGTACAACTATAGTCATGGATACAAGCGTGATGTCAGAGTATGACAATCTTTCACGTGTTTTTGCTTCTAACTCCAGTTCAGGTTTTCAGTTTTACAACTGAATACTATTAAAATAGCCTCCAAGCTCCACACAATGATTGACACTTCATTTCACCCAATTGGAGCTTCTAGTCCTGTCTCAGTCGTCTCCCAGTCGCCCAATAGCAACCAATAGTATGTTCTCAGAGGAGGTCCATGACTCCGTTTCCTGGCTCATATATTCAGCCAATGGCAGCAGGTTGTTCTGATGACTGGCACTTCTTATAGCCAATGAAATTCTCCACAAAATGTGTCTACTTTATTTTGGCTGAAGTGAACTACAATACCCAAAAAACCCTGCGTAACAGCACTACTGGCCGTGCATAAATACGCAGCAGCGGCGCCGAATGTCAGACCAAGAGTGTTAGGGCTGTCAGTAAAATAAATAAATTAAATAATAATAATAATAACTAAATAAAAATAATAAAATAATAAAATAAAAAAATCCAGTCTATTAGCCCTTTTTTGACCTTTTTATATGATATATATGCAAATGTCTCCAAATGAAAACGCATAAACATACACTTAGTAAAACATGTGTAAAATATTCATATTCTGTAGTTTTATCATGTCCTTTGAAATTGGGCTAGGTAAGGCTTCAAAATGTGTCCACATTGTGTTTTTCAGCTCCTATATGATAATAACAGTGTTATGCAGGCATCTATTTGCTGAAAATATTTAGGCGAGGATTAAAAACCTGCTATTCCAGTAAGTTAAAACTTGCATTACTCAATGTCAGTTGCACACAGAGTGATTATTTATTTCTGGGTAAAACTTCAAAATGTTTCCTTCAAAATGAGACCATGCCCAATGCATTACTCCAAATGGTTTTAAAACTACAATCAATTTAGTTTGGATACGCTGTGTATAGGCGTTTTTTGCAAATTATACAGGATTGTTAACAGGTTACCTTTCACTCTGTACTTGGTCTGCTCTTTTTTACCTCTACACCAGGGGTCTTCAACAGGGGGTCCGGGACCCCTAGGGCGTCCTCAGAGTTACTACAGGGGGTCCTCCAAAACTGAGTGATAGAACCTTTTTTCCCTTTTTTTATACACTTGGACTCTAGTGTCCATATTCTGAGAACTTTAGCCAAAAATAGCAGCTCTACAAGCTCACGAGGCGCTGTGAGCTTGTAGATCGGCTATTTTTGGCAAAGCGGTGGGGGAAAAGAGCAGAATAAGTACAGAGTGAAAGGTCAAGTTTATTAAGTATTGACGGTTCAAGTGGTTAGATATCTGAGAACACTCATTGACACAAATCCAAAATACACTGATGATCGTGCTGTCAAACAATGAAACTAATTTATATGGAATCTATGAAAAGGTTAGGGGGTCCCTGCTTCATCTCTACCTCAACGAAGGGGTCCTTGGCCTGAAAACGTTGAAGACCCCTGCTCTACACCAAACCTATTTGCCGAAAAAAGACGATCTACATTAAGCTCTCAGCGCCTTGCGCTGCGGGGCATTGAGAGCTTGTAGATCTTGCTATTTTTGGCAAATAAGTTCTCCTCAGAATAGGGATGCAAGGGTTCAAGTTGTTAATTTAAAAGAATGGTCCTA
Source organism: Nannobrachium achirus (assembly GCF_963921795.1). Classification (NCBI taxonomy): domain Eukaryota; kingdom Metazoa; phylum Chordata; class Actinopteri; order Myctophiformes; family Myctophidae; genus Nannobrachium; species Nannobrachium achirus. The sequence goes on along the minus strand of NC_137813.1, from coordinate 26,578,025 downwards.
TCACAAAGATTTGGAGGACCCCCTGTAGTAACTCTGAGGACCCCCTAGGGGTCCCGGACCACCTGTTGAAGACCCCTAGTGTAAAGTAACAAGTACATGTACTCAAGTACACTCTTACGGTGTTTGTACTTTACTTGAGTATTTCCAATTTTCAATACTTTTTACTTCAACTCCACTAAATCCAAATATTGTACTTTTACTCCCCTGCATTTATTTGAAAACTTTAGTTACTAGTTACTTTGCAGATATAAATTATAATATTTTATTACACGGCTTGGTTGAATGCTTGATTCTGATTGGTCAATCGCTGAAATCAGCGGTGTGTTATTTCTGGATAACAGTCCACTTCGCTCTATAACAGACCGATGCCCAATCATGGCTCAGAGCACCTGGGTGCACTGTGTGAATTGTATTGCCATATCCAACATGACAGCCATGTTAGCAAACACACAGTGTCATTTACAACGTTTTTGAGAAATAACATTTGCGAGAAATAAAAATCCCCTGATAATATCAGCCAGTCGTTATTTTTATTTCTCGATAACGACTGCTGAGCCAGACGTTATCCCTTACATAAAACATACATGAACCACTTTAGCCCTAATTTATAACTTGGCTTTTCGAAAATAGCCGATCTACAAGATTTTATAGATCGGCTATTCTCAAACATTTTGTACTTCATACTTTTACTCAAGTACATTTTGAATTCTGGACTGTGTGTGTGTGTGTGTGTGTGTGTGTGTGTGTGTGTGTGTGTGTGTGTGCGTGCGTGCGTGCGTGCGTGCGTGGGTGCGTGCGTGCGTGCGTGCGTGCATGCTTGCGTGCGTGCGTGCGTGCGTGCGTGTGTGTGTGTGTGTGTGTGTGCGCGCCAGCGTGCGTGCGTGCGTTTCTGCGCGTGTGTGTGTGTGTCATATTAATCACTGTTCAAAAGTATTAGAACCATTTGTTTTGTTTTTTTACTTACAAATTTATTGCAAATATAGAAATAGATCTTTTGTACAGAAATTGCAAGGGAGAAAAAACAAACATTCAACCAACCAAAAAACTAAAAACTTGAATGTCATCGTCAGCAAAAGATAATTTTTGAAAGCAGGAAGCAAAACATTTTGTATCCCTTCATCGTCTCTAAGCACGATTTGAAAATAGCAGATCTACGACCTCACAATGCATTGTGAGCTTGTAGATCGGCTATTTTCAAAGGCAGAAACCAAAGTGTCAGAGTCACGTTAGCTTTGAGTACACAGTGAAATACAGTGTTCGTTTACCTCCAAAGAATGCATTGTACAACTCCTTGGAGTTAACGGGGATTTTACTGTGTAGAATACAAACTGCAGGGGTTAAATCATTTGACCAACAAACACATGGTGGTCACAAGTGGTGGTCACTGGTTACACCTTCACCTTTCATGCCAAATGACTTCACTTGTCACCTCCTTTACCTCACACCCTTTTTGTACCATGTCATGAAATTTATATTTTAAATCATATCTAGCTCTGAAATGGAATTTAAATAACCCCAGTCTATAGGGTATTGGCATTTTGCAGATGGGAGAAGGGACTTTTTAGGTAATTGGTTTTGGTGCGCCTGAACATGACCAAAAAAGGGCAGATTGTACAGTATTTTGATATATTTTTGCAGTTGATTAAAACACATTTTGATTGGCAGGATGGTACTTGTAGGTTCTGCTGGCAAAAGTGAGAAGTACGCTGCAGGACTGGTGGGAAAATAGGAACAAGCTGTGATAACAATTAAATTATTATTAAGGGTGGGGAAAATGTGTATTCTGTAGCCTAGTATTTTCTGAGTTGAGTAGTCAGAGCAGGTGTTAATTAAACTCTGAGAGTGTATACATTTACTCTGGGTCTATTCTGGACACTTTTTGCAGTTTTAGTGACACACGTAGTGGAGGTCCCTTAGCTGAATAAATGTCTCAAAAACCTTTTTTGAATGGGGGCACAATGTCACAGGTGTTGTTTGCTGAGATCAACGGACGGTTTGAGTTTTATAGTATATCTGTTACCACACCCATCTCTGTGTGCATCATCTGTGAAAGGGGACAGGGACTACTCCCGCAGGCCAGGACATTGTAATTAGCTTGTCTCTTTAAGCACACTGCCCAGGTATCCATCGGATCGATTGCCACCGGACATTTTAATTTCCTGGATGAGGTGAGAAAGGCTCCTCTACTTGGCCTAACGTCTGCAGATCACCCTCAAGCATTGAGAAGCCACAGACGTTCCACTCAGTGACAATATCAAGACCTATTGTCCTGCCTTTGGGAATACCACACTATGAAGACTGTATATTTGGAATAGCAATAGAACTGCTCTCCCTCATATGTATGAGCACAAAGTGTAGAGATGCTAATGCTCTACTTCCCAATATGATAACAGTGCCATTTTGCTCAATTAAACATGACCACACTAAAACACCGGCCTAAAATAGCTGCAGGGCAAACTCGGTCCAAAGGTTAACCTGTTTAATTTTCCCTCTGTAATAGATAGGGACAGCTTCTTATATTCTTTGGCACAGGCTCCCCTAGAGCAGATATATCTCAGTTAAAGAGGTAAGTATGCCTGCTGTAAACATAGCCATGACTTATGCGCTGTCAAAGCACAGGCACCGAGGCCATAACTAAAGCAGCATTGAGCTGGACCTTACCAATGCTGGCCGGATGCCAAAAGTAACAGAACACTTGCCCCTGTTTTCCACTGGCCCTGCTTCATCATGTCCAAAGGGACTCCTTCAAAATCAATTTCTCATAATTATATTGTTATACGGGGATGTTCTACCTGAAGTCACATTAACCCATTTAGGCCTAACCCTAACCCTAGAATTATTGACTGCTTTAACTATTGAAAAATAGCAGATATACAAGCTCACAGCGCGGCACCGAGTGCCGCGCTGCGAGCTTGTAGATCTGCTATTTTTGAAGAAGTCGTGAAAATGTGTGCAAATCTTTGAATATAAGTATTTTCAAAGCGAACGTTTGTAACTAAAATTTTGCTTCTGGGGGGTCCCTGGAACTAGATATTTTGAGATGGGGGTCCGTGGCCAAATAAATATCATTTTGGGGGTCCTTCACATGAAAAGGTTTGACCACCACTGACACAGTAGTCTCTCAAGAACAGACTAACTGAGCTCCATTTAAGTGAAAAGGACCGGCACCGAGTGCCGCGCTGTGAGCTTGTATATCTGCTATTTTTCAATAGTTAAAGCATAAAATAATGAAACACAAAATGTGTACCCGTTCTAAATGGGTTAATTCAATTGATTCATAACATCACTAAGGGATCTAAACAGCGGATGACATTTTGCTGCGGCGCAACGCAAATTGCGCAGCGCAACGCAAATTGTTCAGATATTTGATGTCAGGGGTTATCAGTTCCTTTTATAGTCAGGGTGGCATCGAAGCGCGTAAAAGTTCCCATTGAATCGGGTTTGCCTTGCAGCACATGTTCTCAGGGGCGTCACAAGGGGGGGGGGGGGGGGGGGGGGGGGAGTGGGACTGAGTTACTAGGGCCCAAGGTTCATTATTTTATACTTTAGCAATTGAAAAATAGCAGATGTACAAGCTCACAGCGTGTAGATCTGCTATTTTAGAAAAGTAGTGAAAATATGTGCAAATCTTTGAATAAATGTATTTTTTAAGCGAACTTTAGTAACTCAAATTTTGATTCTGGGCGGTCCCTGGAACTAAATATTTTGAGATGAGGGTCCGTGGCCAAATACATATCATTTTGGGGGTCCTTCACGTGAAAAGGTTTGAGCACCACTAACATAGAAACATAGGTTTTTCAAAAAACCTTAGAAGATTTGAAATATTCAAAGACTTGCACAAAATCTTCACGATTTTTCAAAAATAGCAGATCTACAAGCTTGCAGCGTGGCACTCTTTGCCACGCTGTGAGCTTGTAGGCCTATATCTTTTCAAAAGTTAAAGCACAAAATAACGCGTAATAATGCGTTCCCAGTCTAAATGGGTTAACCCCCCTCCGCCTATGAAGAACATCCATGGGGGGCCCGCAGTGAATACTTGTACCCAGGGCCCAGAATGTGAAGCGACACCCCTGCATGTACTCTTGTGCGCCACACAGAAAGCTGTTCAACAGAGCAGGCAGAGGACGTGTGGAAACGACAGCTTGGTTAACAGCTTAGTGCGGGATGAGGAGGAAGATGACGCGCCATCGATTCCTCGGCGACTCATAATTGACGGACCGGGATTAGACTGAGACCGCAGTGGGAACCCTACCGTCCCAATGCACAGCTTAACCCTTGATCCCCACGGGGATATGTGGTCCCCAGTCTTGCACGCGTGCGTGTGTGTGCGCGTGCGTGAGTGCATGCATGCGTGTGACCAGTGTGTGGTTGCAGGGATGTGCAGAGAATGTTAGAGAGGCAGGGGCTGACATTTCTAAAAGGGCCTTTTTGGTGAAAATATTGAAAATAGCAGACCACCAAGCTCACAACGCGTCGCAGCGCGACGCGTTGTGAGCTTGGAGGTCGGCTATTTTCAGTACACACTAAACTAAGCATTATCAGGTCAATACTGGAGATGTGGCGTACGTCATGTATTCCTACACAGAGAGGGCAATTCTTTCAACATAATATGATGCATTGAAGTTCGGGAGAGTTTGGACAAGGCAAATCTCTTGAATGCTGCCTTCAGGTATGGCATGGAAAGAGCATTTTCATTTCTTTCACTATAGTGAAAACTGCATTCATGGTCTGGAGAAGGCGCTTTTCACAGATGGATAAAAGGGCAGGGGCTCAAGCCCCCTTTCATGTCTATGTGTGCACGACACGTGCCTGTTTGTTTGTGTCACCTTCGTGCACGCACCGCTGAGCACAGCGTCATTGACATGCATTATGTCACCACCCAGCAAAAATTATCGAGAGGGCTCGATCTTGTTGAAGGAGATTGCCAGATAATACAGTTCACGGAGGGGAGGCAGGGCCATACTTGACAGGAGAAGAGTCAGCGGTGCATGTCTGATGTTGAATACTCATTCTAATGGAGAGAATATAGACTGCAGCTATTCTTAACTGATGGATGTAAACAACTGTCAGCTTTAGAGATTGCACGCAAATAGGGATGGGACGATATGAACATTTCATATCATGATTATTGTGACAAAAGAAGTCGCGATTTACGATATTATCGCGATAATCAAAATTCATTATCCTGGGGCGGAACATGATTTGCCAAAAAAATAGCAGATCTACAAGCTCGAACTTGTAGATCGGCAATTTTTTGGCTAAGACATTTGATAGAGTGAGAAAAAGACTGTATCAAGTACGTATATTATAAGTACATTTTACCAATAGAGGGTTTAAATGGTTGCGGAAATGCAGCACAGCAAATAAAAGGTGAACTGATCCCAGTGCATGACGGAGGACGATATCGCGATAAATTAAACCTCCACGATACGATTATCGTGAGTGTCACGATAAACGATAATATCGCTTATCGTCCCATCCCTACACGCAAATCCCGTCAGCCCGTGGCTGATCGTAGCTAGGATAACTGCATTGTTCCATACATTATACAGTAGCATGAACCAAATGAAAACCAACAGATCCAAACTGTAAATATTAAACATTGCCTAAAACCTAAAAAAAAAAAAAAAACGTAGAAATAAAAGTTTCTTGACAAACACTGTTTTTCAGCCTCCCTTTTTTTTTCTTGTTATGTTTTCAATGTATGTCCACTCATTGTACACAACGATATATTTTTGTCTCTCGAAAAAAATACAGGGAATCATGCAAATATAACACTTTTTTTAACGTACTGTAATTCACTATTTTAAGCTTTCTCTGTTCTTAAACCTTTATGACATAATATATCATTGCAAGTACTAAAAGTCCCTCCCTGATTCCCCCAAAAAACAACCCCCCTCCAAAAAAAGAAGAAAAAAAAAAAAAAAAAAAAAAAGACGACCCAAAATAGAGAAACACAGACATATCAACAGATCAGGCTCAGTATAAAACATCCATAGAATTATTTTTTTTAAACCCTATATTTGTATAGTGTACAAAATTCACAGATATTTCAGAGATTCTTTTCAATCCTTTGCCTTCTTTGGAAACCAAACCACAAAAGAGATGGAGTTCACACAAACTGTGCAATGCTAAGTAAACATTATGTTTTGTAAAAGAAAAAAAAAAGTCGTTCTTGTGGATACCTGTTTTCAAACAGGCACAGGCCTTTCAAGTGCTCCTCTGCTCAACACACTCTGTTCAATTAAGTGAAGATTTTTAAACATTTTGCGGTATACCACCCTACGTGCGGTATGCCGTCTTATGTGCAGAAAGTCATACTATTCTTAATAAATGAAATGTATAATGGGCAACATAGTGCTACGGAGGATTGCAAAGCATTACACTGCTACCAAACAACCCCTGACAAGAAGGTGGAAACAAAGAAGCACTCTTTAGATCCTAGTCCCCCCCCCCCTTTTAATTTTTTACATTTTTAACCTCTTACGTTACAAAAAAACTTGTGACTTGAAGAAACTATGTAAAACATTAAACAAATATATAATAATAAACCATTCTTGCATAATGGCCTGTAATTTATGTTTAAATACTAGAAAACTTGGACAGCCAGTTATAAATAAAAGCTGGCTATTTCATCAACTGCATGTTACTTTACTTATGTGTATTACGTAGCACTTTCTATGGAGGCCTACTTAACCTAGCCCGTAATGTAAAGGTTTGCCTTGCCTCTACTACCAGAGAGAAGGTTGATAAAAGGACAGATAAACCTAGCCAGAGGAATAACAAACAACAACTTTCATCTCTACAGACCAAACCACAAAAGCTGTTAGCAGGCCGTACCACAAAGGCTGACTGTTTGCTGACTTGGTTTAGCTCCTCAGAGGCAGACGCTGCATTTCTATTCTTTTATTTTTATTTTTCGGGGGGTTTGTTGTCCAATTAGAGTGGCTGTGTTAGCGGAGAGCTTGTGAAGGCCGCCAGTGGTAACGACTTATAGTTCCTGTTCACACAAAGGGCTTACAACTTCCCCATCCAAAAGGTTTAAAATATTGATGTGAGGGAAAAGTGGGTTTTCTTGCTTTAGGTGAATGAACCTGGGAACTGCGATAGTGCTGTGAATACATAGCCTGGTTTATCCAAAACAGTGACAGACAAATCTGCATACTCTATCTCTGTGATGTTTCTTTTTCCTTTTTTTTCCCTCTCTTTTTTTGCTGAATAACATTAAATGTGAATGAAGTAGGCCTACACAGTAAAATCCTCTGTCACAAATGGAACCAAAAACAAGGTCCATTTGCACATCCTCAGAGTTGAATTTACACTTGTGGTTTTGTAGCGTAAAGCTCCATTTTACACTACCAACACACCCATAAATAGCCAGTGGACCTGTGAGTGCTGAGTGCTGTACTGGCCGTACAAAGGCTATGCTATACTGCAGGGACAGGGATAAAGAGCTTATACAGAACTGGAGAAAGAAAAAGTTCCACAGAAAAGTAATCCACTTTCTGCAACCCTGTAATATGACTGTGAAAGCTGACACTGATTAATGTCGCACAGCTTTCTTGTCCCCCCCGCTCCCTCTCTCAAATCTTCATCCTACCTTTGTCACTCCACAACTATGAAACCCCCCTCCACCACCCCATATACACACATGTGCTTAATATGGGGATTTCTTGAGATGCTGGCCTGCTCTGCTCGCCTTCTCTCTTGCTGTGGTGATGTCTGCTAGTTGGTGCTGGTGCATAACGTCGTTGTCGGGTGGAAACCTTCTATCTCCATGTAAACTAAAATTTGTACGTTCTTTCGCAAAGTAAAGCCCTGCTTCATCATACAAGGCTGTCGCACAAAAGTAGTGAAAACAGCAGATCTACAAGCACACAACGGCGTTGTGTGAATGTAGATCAGCTGTTTTCACTAGATTAGATCATTTTTAAAATGATAAATGCAAAACAAACGGTTTTGGACATACAAGGTTTTCACCCGACAGCGACGATAAACTTCTCTTCTTCTCAGACACAAGCTTTCAACCAATCAGGCCTTTTTTAAAGATGTTGATTGGTCAAAATAGGCTTTTCATCTATGCTCATGCATCGCAGAATGTTGCTATTTGTTGTAATGTTGCAGGAGGCAAAGGGGAGAGTACTGTTGTGGGAGTGCAGCAATGCGGGTTTGGGATTTCTCTAGTTTTTAGCATAATCTTTTCATAACATTCTCTAGCGGGTTTAGTACTGCAGAGGCTGTAGTGTAGGATCTCTTGGGGGCCATCAGCTTCATGATTACAAAAACAAACAAACCAGAAATACATGGTAAACGTTATTGAGGAAGTCAGGGCAACACAAGGATTAGCACATGGCTGAGCAGCGCCCGTGGTGTCTGAGGAGAAGCACGGGTGTGTGTGAGCGTCTGGGCGGGGTATAAAGATAGGGGGGAAACCACAAGAGCCTTTCCTCTTTACAATAGGATTAAACATTAACAGCAAATTAGGAGGCTTTCCCACGCAAGGCACTGTGCAAAGTATAGCCTACAGCAGTGGTTCTCAACCTTTTCAGGCCGCGACCCCCAAAATAATCATATTTTAACTGGGGACACCCTGACGAGCACCAAGAGTTGAGGCATTACATTTTGTATAACACGGTTCTTTTGTGAAAATAGCAGATCTACATGCTCACAACGCCTCGTGTTGTGAGCATGTAGATCGGCTATTTTCACAGTTTCTGCCTCTAATATTTGACAAGTTTGCCAATGTTTAATTTGTCATTTTAGAGGTAGTAAATGTGCAGATATCCTCTATAGACTTAAACGTTATGTTGGTTTGCTGACTGTTGACTGAGAAAACAACATTGCACATTAAGTTAATCATCTGGTGACCCCCCCAAAATAATTTGGGGACCCCCGACCCACAGTTTGAGAACCACTGGCCTACAGTACAATCCTCAGTGGTAACCATGAACCCTCGTATTCCTATTCCGAACATTTGGCAAAAATGGCACATCTACGTTTCGCCAATGCAAATAGATTTGGTGTAGAGGGAGAAGTGGAGCGGACCTACAGTACTAGGAGTTAAATGAACTATGGGTGGTTAGTGCTGCAAAAAGGTCACACCGGTAGATGTTCGAATGATCCTTCTTCCATGCAGGAGCAACAGTAATACTGAATGGGTGAACAGGGCTTTGAGGGTTGTGTTCCATAATGATATACTGTAGTACACAAACCATAATATTTCACAAACCATATAATTATTCGCCCCCTCTATTGATGCACCTTCTCTTTATTGGTACTGTACTGCTCTTGTCTTTGTTTTGTTTTTTCCCTCTTATCTATCTTTTTCTTACGTCTCTGTAACTTTGTAAATAACTGTATACTGCTGTGCTTCTACTGGACAACTGAATTTCCCCCTTGGGATAATAAAGGTATCTATCTAATATCACGGTAACATGGCATTGGTGCGACCTCCCGTTGGTCCGACCACCTAAACCTAACCTTAACCCTAACCCTAACCTCAGTAGAATTATGCCTAAACCTAACCCTAACTTCAGTAAAACTATGCCTAAACCTTACCCTAACCCTAACCTCAGTAAAACTATGCCTAAACCTAATCCTAACCTCAGTAAAACAATGCCTAAACCTAACCTTAACCCTAACCCTAACCTCAGTAAAACTATGCCTAAACCCTAACCCTAACCGTGGTCGGACCAAAGGGAGGTCGAACCAATGCTCAGTCACCAATATCACAGGTAAAATGATTAGACGCCTTGAGTTTTTTCTCCCATAAATATAACCAGGGCGACTTATTGATGCTTAGTTACTTTGAAATGCTTCATTTGTTGACTAGGTTGCATGCTATTACTGTGATCTTGCACTCAAGTCACTCTGGAAGAGTATCTGCTAAATGCTTACATTGTGAATTTCCTAGTCATATTAGTACTCCTTAATGTGCAACTAAGATTATGTAAAAGACCTGTTTCATATGACTTGTTTATATTTGGTGGCACTTTAGCCTATACAATGACAATTGATAGCAGGTGGAATTCCGGAATCTATCTGTCATTCAGTTCCTCATAAGCCCAAAAAAAAGGCAAGATGTTTTGTCTTCAATGCCAACATTTACACCACCCAAAGGGAGAAAGCAAAACACCTCCATCCATTTTACATGAGCAGAGATTCCACGGTTTATTTTGGGAGGGGAAATGCTGACCCTCTTCAACACTGCAGCTGCAGCAACAAAGTTTTACCACTTTTGTTAACACATGTAACCTTTGCCGGGGATAGGGGTGGGTGGAGTGTTACAGCATACAGCTTACCAAAGCATGAAGAAAGAAAGTAAAGAAAAGAAAAGCATTCACCCATTGGTCCCGTTGTACTAAAGGGCAGTAAACCTGAACTACTTGCAAGCAATAATCAATAATAACGTAATAGCAGGCCTACTATGACCACTGCAGAGCACTCATCTTGTTTTGTCTTTTTCTTTCCTTTTCTTTTTTTTTTTTTTTACAAATAATTAGAAAAAAAGCTTACAAATGGGGCCAGCATTTCCATAATGTAGAGATGTTCCACAAACCTGGTTGGTAGTGTTGGTGAGCAGGAGAGCACTTGAACAAACATCAGTCTTTCTCCTCCTGATAATCCTTTGACTTGTTAATAAGCATAAAAACACAGAGGGTGAAATTTCCAAATCAAGCATAAAAACATTATGATATTCATGACTTTTTGTCACACTATATAATATCGATGGGTATAGATATGCAAAAATGGCAGCGCAAACGGTTTTATGGGCCTTCATTTGGACAAATGAAAAGTCCAAAAGGCCTTTCATGAATTACCGACCTATTTCTCGGTGTGACACTCATCCACAATGTCTGTCTCTGTAAACTTATAATTGGAGTTCAGAATTCGGGGGGGCCAGAGAAAGGTCCTTAGACATTGTGTTCCTGGAAAGTTCCATCACAGAAGTCCTGTTTCCCGAGGCAGTACACATTTCAGTCAGTCACAGTAAGCCACCGGCAGCGAAGTTCCTTTGAAAACATTTACTGGTCTTTCAAAAGACAGGAGATAAGTGGAAGTCTCACTTTTTTCATCCACAGGTCCTTTACTTTTATTTGTCACGTTGTTTATCTTCGTGTAGAACCAGTGGAAAGTTGTCTAAAACCGACACACCATTGTGATTCTGAACAGTGAGTTTGTGGCACATCACCCGATGTTGTTCCTTCCGATTGTAAACAATGATGGCAGCATACTTGTCCCTCAAACACTCATACAGAGAGAGATGACAGCAGAAAGGGAGGGGGCAGGAAAACACCGAGATAAACTGAACCATTATACAACCACCAGCACAACTGCAACCATTCATCCCACATCTAGTGTCAAAACACACACACACACATACATGAATTCACTCATATGACATTGGCCGAAAAGAAAGAAAGCCTTGAGAAAGGCAAAACAGAACATTCAAATATTGTCGTTGTCGGGTGGAAACCTCGTATCTCCAAGTTTCAAATGTGTACGTTCTTTTGCAAAGTAAAGCCTTGCTTCATCATACAAGGTCGTCGCACAAAAGTAGTGAAAACAGCAGATCTACAAGCACACAACGCCTCGCGGTGCGAGGCGTTGTGTGCTTGTAGATCGGCTGTTTTCACTAGTTTAATCATTTTTAAAATGATAAATGCAAAACGAACGGTCTTGGACATACAAGGTTTTCATCCGACAACGACGATATGCAGAGCAGACCCAATTTCTGTCTAGTGGAGTGAAAAGGCAATCTCCAGCTTTTCTCATTGAGTAAAAGGGAACAGGTGTTGGGCAATGAAGCTCCATAGAACAGCGTCGTGTTCAGTGCCCCAACCCTGCCAGAAGCCTGGATCCCAATAGACCCGGGAGGGAGGGGAGAAAGGGCTGGTATGTGGGCTAAATGAAAATCCACAGCTGTGGCTGGCAGCGATCGAGGGAGTGAATAAGACGAATAAAGAGTGAGAGAAAAAGGATACTGAAAGTCGACATTTCATTACACCTGCTATTTTCTCCGGGAACGCCTACGTGCATGCTAATGTGGTGATCACTATACTGAACTGATGGCAAAAATGCGCTTTCACAGTTTCTCTTTGACTTTCACTTCATGTCTCATGACATGTTGTGTTTACTAAACATAATCATTGTCCTACAAACGAGTATTAAAAGGTTTTAAACAAAAAATCCACTCCAGTGAGCCATGGCAGTTTTTCACTCTCTCTCTCTGTGTTCTAAGGCCTTTCAGTTGCAATGGAAATAAAATGTTTTGTCTGCGGGTGTCGCTGTTGAGGGATTTTGCCTGCCAATCATCGCCTCTGCTCCGAAAATCCACGGAATGTTTTTAAGTTCAGTTTTTAGGGGGTGTAATTGTGTTCAGGAAACCTAAAAAAAGCCTTGGTTGCCTCAGATGTTGTGTGTGTATGCAGGGGCGTCACAAGGGAAAAGTGGGACTGAGTTACTAGGACCCAAGGAGGAGAGGTCCTAATTATTTTATACTTTAGCTATTGAAAAATAGCAGATATACAAGCTCACAGCGCGGCACCGAGTGCCGCGCTGCGAGCTTGTATATCTATTTTTGAAACGTTGTAAAAATGTGTGCAAATATTTGAATAGGCCTATATGTATTTTTTAAGCGAAGGTCTGTGGCCAAATACATATCATTTCTGGGGTCCTTCGCATGAAAAAGTTTGAGCACCACTGACATAGAAACATAGTTTTTTCAAAAAACCTTAGAAGGATTTGAAATAGACTTCAAAGACTTGCACACATTTCCATGATTTTTTCAAAATAAAGTGCTCTACACGCTCGCAGCGCGGCACTCGGTCCCATGCTGTGAGCTTGTATAATTGCTATTTTTTCAATAGTTAAAGCACAAATGAATGCGTAATAATGCGTTCCCAGTCTAAATGGGTTAAACCCCCTCCCCTATGAAGAACATTCATGGAGGGCCCGCAGTGAATCCTTGTACCCAGGGCCCAGAATTTGGTGCGACGCCCCTGTGTGTACAGTATGTTATGTATTTGGAACTAACCTTAATGTTGCCTTGCTGCTCAATGCTGCACAATCACATGGGCAATGTCACTCTACTTGAGGATGAGGATTAGCTAGATTCTCCAACAAGTAGCTAATAGACAATGCTAAGATATGTGACCTCCTACACGACAGGCAGGCTGCTCAAATGCTAAATCAGTGCATGGGTGTAGATGAGCGACATGTGTGGAGCTGAATACTAACCCCATTCGTCATAGTTCTCCTACGTTGTCAATAATCCAATATTGTGGATTAGTTGCCCTCAAGGTTGTAGGTGCAGACTGGGTGAATTAGCCAAAGGACAAAAACGCTGACATCTTCCAATTAAATGGCAATCAAAGCAAATCTAATCAAATCAGAGAAGTCGTGCGATCCCCACTCTCTGTCCACCCTGGCACAAGCCCCGCACACTCACGCAGGAGAGCGTATAAGTGCACAGACACATGCTCCCGTGACAGTCTTTGTTAATTGACTAATTAAGTCGTCTATGATTATAATAGACAACAATGGTGTTAAACTCCAGAAATAGAATGTGTTGGTAGTAATTAAATGTGTCCCTTCCCTCTCCGCCTCCGTTCAATTTCCAATATGAGGAAATGAAACAAGGTAATTTCGCAGAGGAGGTCAGGAATTCTCGTGAGTTGTGAGTAAAGCCAGGAGAAGTGGGTCACCTCCATAATCGTTCCATTTGATATCACATCATATGTGTGCAGACCGCATACTGTGTTGACAAAGCCATAAGGATCTTGTGTGGTCACATCGAATGATGCAATTAGGTGTCCTTGCAAACTACTGGTAAACTGACTTGAAGGTAGGGCAATAGATAGGTGACTTCTTTTGTTAATTGATATATTCAATCACTTACACCTTATTTTCACGATGGCCCACAAAATATATTTCCCTGTTCCCTTTTTATCACTTGCTTCACTGTCTCACAAGTGTCCTGGGGCATGCATTTTTGAATACAACTGGACACGTGAGTACAGATGTCACCGCTATGCATGCTCACCTTGGGTAAAACAGCCCTATTGACAGTACACACCAGGCATCCTATTGGCTTAGCAAGGGTGCAGAGCTGTGTATTTAATGTACTGTATACTCAATTCACTCCATCTAAAACCCCTGACCTTCATTATAACAGGCAGAATCTAACATAGCGTCGCTGTCAGGTGGAAACCTTATATGTCCAAAACCGTTCGTTTTGCATTTATCATTTTAAAAATGATTTAAACTAGTGAAAACAGACGATCTACAAGCACACAACACCTCGCACCGCAAGGCATTGTGTGCTTGTAGATCTGTTGTTTTCACTACTTTTGTGCGACGGCCTTGTAATATGAAGCAGGGCATTACTTTGCGAAAGAACATACAAATTTGAAACTTGGAGATACGAGGTTTCCACCCGACAACGACGATAGTCAGGGATAACAGGATCACTATTCTCAATCATAGCATCTTTCATTTTAGATGCACACATGTTTTGGACACTGGTATGAGACTTTCTCCCTCTTTGGATTTCCTCTAATGGCATAGAGAACTGTGATGTCGCTATACCTTCTATCCAACTTGATGATTATCTCATTCTGTTTTTCCTTTCTCTCTGCATTCTCTATCTCGTGATGCGTGACAGATACTATTGAGATGCAAATGGTCCAGTCGTGTGGAGGATCTTGGCGAGGGAGATAGTGGTTGCCCTTCACAGCTCTGATCATGAAATCAACGGGTTTTCTTTTCTTTTTTTTTTTTTTGCAGACCCCACACCCAACCCCAATCTCTCTCCATCCATGCATAAGCACACAATGCAGGTCGGCAAATTAATGCAGCACCTAAACATATAGGAGGTTCATAAAACATACTCTCTCTGTCTCGCACCGCCACACACACACACACACACACACACACACACACACACACACACACACACACACACACACACACACACACACACACACACACACACACACACACACACATGCCACATATGATATGAAGTTTATCCAAGTGTACCTCCTGTAATTCCCCATAAATTAAAACATGGCACTGAGAAAGTCTAAATAATGACCTCGCCCAGTTCAGTGTTAATCACTGCTCACAGTCCCCAAACACTGAACAAAACACTGAAGTGTAAAATATATAAATCGGGATGGCTCTAACTTTAGCACGGTCCCACAGACCTGGCTCTGTTTACAGTAGTCTATACACCTAGCATGCCTAAATATCCAAAGGCAAATATTACACCTTCCTTTTTTCTCTCCAAGTTCTTTGAATGGTGCAAGCCAGCCAGCCAGTCAGGAAGAAAAGAGTATGGCAGCTCTGTTCCCTGTATTTCACTCTTAACTCCTTCCTCTCTTACAGCTTCTGCTGTGCAGAGACGCCCTTCCAGTAGTCGAGGATGTCGTGCAGGTCCTCGCCTTTGGCGAACTGCACCTTTTTGCGGAGGGCGTTCCCGGCCGTGACGTAACAGGACTCGTCACGCTGGCCCTTGCGATAGGGGCGGAAGCGCTCCCAGATGCGGAGCGAGCTCTCAGAGGAGTACTCTGGGCTGGAGGAGTAGCCCGAGTAGCTGGACTGGTGGCGGGCAGGCGAGAGCTGGGAATAGGAGGCTGCGTCCCTGCGGGAGCGGGTCAGAGGCTTGAGGAAGGAAACCCTCTGGGCCGGGGAGCCCTGGTGGGAGCCCTCGTAGTAGAGTGCTGGGACGGAGTGGCGGTGTTCCGAACAGTGGTAGTCCTGCTGTGCCTCCAACTGCTGCTGCTGCTGTTGCTGGTGGTGATGTTGTTGCTGCTGGTTGTCCTGGTGTTGGGCACCAACACCACCACTGTCGCAACCACCGCCACCCCCTCCGCCACAACTCCCGCTCCCTACCAGAGGCAGCCTCTCCATGGGCTCCCCGCAGCCTACGGGGCTGGCCCGCTCCGGGTACTGCTGCTGCTGCTGTTGATTGCACGAATCCGGGCTCCTGGGCTCTGGGACGTCCAGGCTGTAAACCCGGGATGCTCCGCGGTCTCGGTCTCGGCCCATGGAGCCACAAGAGGTGGTGCTAGGCTGTTTCTTCACAGAATTGGCCATCACCACGGCTGCATCGGCGCTCATGTGCCGTTGTATGGGACGGACAGCTGTTGCTGGAGGCGGGGGTCTATAGGGGGGACTGAGCACAAAGCCGCCACCGCTGATCCCTGGGCGCTCAGAGAGGGTGGCATTGAAGGCTGGAAGTGGAGGAGGTGGGGGGATCTTATTGATAGGAAGGATTTGGCAGGTCTCTGTCAACCCCTGGGATTGAGGGATCATGCCACGTGTGAGGGAGGAGGTGCTGGTAGGGGGAGGTGAGGTGGGGGAGACTGTAGGGTTAGTGGAGGAGGCTGACGCAGCGACTGCTGCAGCATCCAGCTTCAGCGCATCAATGCAGTTGTTGATGATCTGGTTGACCTTGTCCACCTCCATGGCAATAGTGGAGATTTCCGATGCAGACCCTCGTCCGTCGTCATCCGAGTCCTCCCCGATATCTGTTCCGTCATCATCCCTCAAATCGTCCCCCCTCATCCCTCCATCCCCCATCCCCCCTGTCCTGACATCCATATAGTTCCCTTTACCCAAAGCTTCAGAAAACGCTGTTGCCATCTTCTCTACCTGTGGGATGGAAGAGAGTCTGGAGGAGCTGGTGTTGGCTGAATGGAGCATGCCAGAGCTAGAGGATGCGGACATAGGTAGCTTGCCTCCATGGTGGTGCTGGTACTGGTGGTGTTCCCTAGACTGCTCCTGGAGCTTGTGGACAGCCGACGGGTCATTTCCCACCGCTGCTGCCACCTCAGGCCCGTAGCGCATCTCCAAGATGGTTTTCTTGACACATATGGACTTCTGCTTCTCATCGTGGATCCGTTTCTTACGGAGGCAATAGTAGACCACGCCTAGGATGATAAGCATGCCAAACAGGCAACCCACAATGGTCACTATGTAGTGGGTGGTGGTGGAAGGCGTGGGAAGCATGTCGTCCGGGTTCTGAGTTCGGGTGGCAAACTGGAGGCAGGTGTGGTTGTAACGTTGGGAGTTGCGGATGGAGGCCACACAGAAGGTGTAGTTGGTATGGGGCTTGAGCTTGCTGAGGGTGATCATCTCCTTCTTGTTCTTCAGGTTCATGACGTCAGACACGTAGGTCTGGTTGTACTGGGTTAGAATGTACATCTTGCTGTAAGGCCTGGGAATCTGCACCAGGAGAGAGGCAGAGGACAGGGAGACGTGGTGGAGCTTGATGCTGGGGATGAAACTGTGCTCAGTGGACGACGAGGTGGTGGGCTGGTGGTAAGGCCCCACACCACCAAACATCTCTGGCCCCATTCCAGAAGGGCCATCCAGATCCGGTGGGAGTGAAGTCATTCCCGGAATCAACACTCCATCTCGGCAGACAGAGGATAGGATGTTCTTGGCATTCCGACCAGCATGCCCAGCAGCAATAGGACTCAGGAGGGGATAACCAAACATCTCCCTGGGGGTCTCACACTGGAGCCGGTCATAGGTATGTGTAACGTTGTTGAAGGACTCCAGCCAAGCTAGGAAGACATAAAGATCACACCCACAGTGGAATGGGTTTGCTGCCAGTTCGCATACCATCAGTCGATTGAGAACTGTGAAGGTGGTTGGGTCGACGCGGGCTAGCTTATTTGAGGATAAGTCAATGCTGTTGAGGCTCGGACACTCCCAGAATGCGTTGTTGGAGATGACTTCGATGAGGTTGTGCTGGAGGAAGAGGCACTGCATGCGCCCCAAGCCTCTCATCATGCCCTCCGTCAGGTTGGTCAACTTGTTGTAGCCCAACTGAAGAACCTGAAAGCAACAGGGAAACAAACATCTTAACAACTTTGCATTGCTTGACCTGCTTTGGTCAGAAACAAAAGCTAACTTGTGTGTAACATCTGAGGAAATGAATGATCTTTTGAGACTTTTCCGAGGTTGTCCTTATCTGAATTATTAGAAATATCATCCCAATCATGTTTATTGATTTATTCGATAACTAATATACCATCACTCATATTGCAGAACTCATATTGTAGTTTGGATCATCATGCATAGTGCACACTGTGATAAAAGCTTTACCACTCCAATGAAATGTGTAAATTACACTTGAGGCACAGTTAAACTAGTGTTAAAAGCATCAATCATGCTTTACATTATTATGTATTATTACAATATCTTACACTCTGGCCAAACAACATCCACTTATCACCTAGCTGTTAGACTCACAAGATTAGAAACTAGAAACTAAGGACAATCTTACAGCTTTCATGGCTAATGTTGAGTGGAAACAATTAGGGTAAAAAATTAAAACAAGAAGGAAAATAATGCATGGCTGAAGCTATCCCAAGTCTCTAAGGTGATAAAGGGACAGTGATATGATTTGTATCCAGTAGGCGTCAGCAGCTTTCTAGCAACTACTAGAAAATCGGTGGGCGGAGACCTCCGATCGTCTGGCAGCATGAGGCTAATCACCTGTAGGTTAGCTTGTCCTGCGAAGGCCCCATCCTCGATGTAGCTGATCTCGTTCTTGGTGAGGTTGAGGTCCGTCAGGTTGGTGAAGCGATACATGGAGGTGAAGAGCACGGCCTTCAGCCGGTTCTCGTTCAGCCGCAGGTCGTGGACCGTGTTGTTGATGTGCTGCGGGATGGTCTCGTACGGCGGCTGGTTCTGGCTGCAGATGGCCAGCCACACGTAGCCCTTGTCCCCCTCAATGAGCCAGCAGTCCCCTTTGACCGTGCCGGGACAATGGAGGAAGAGGAGCAGGAGGGAGGGGAGGATGAGGAGACAGAGGGAGGGGGAGGAAGGGAGAGAAATGCTACGCATGGCGACGACGAGAGGAGGAGAAACGAGATCGACTGAGACAGAGAGGGGGATAATAGAAATGAGAGCGGAGGAAAGGTGGGACAGGCAGAAGAAGAAGGGAGAGAGAGAGAGAGAGAGAGAGAGAAAGGAACAAGCTATGGTAGGTAGGAGCGATGTACAAAAAGGAAAGGGGTCTGGCTCGGGTGTAGAAAAAGGAAGGGGAGGGGGAAAGACAGTTGGAGTCACAGCTGTATGGTCATCATGTTGTTCAACAGGGGACCCATGTTGTGCCGCATCTTGTGGGACTGCAGTGAGGGATGACACAGCTTATCCTCATAGTCTCTGCTTGGACGTCAGCTCTACTTCCCTCCACGGGATGGAATGGCGAGTCCTCAGAAGAGCAGACAATCTGTTGAAGAGAATAGGAAACGTCCATGAGAATGAGCACAGGAACCAGGGGCGTCACAAGGGGGGGGGGGGGGGGGGGGACTGGGTTACTAGGGCCCAAGGTGGAGGGGCCTTAATTATTTTATACTTTAGCTATTGAAAAACAGCAGATATACAAGCTCACAGCGCGGCACAGAGTGCCACGCTGTGAACTTGAAGATCTGCTATTTTTGAAAATATGTATTTTTTAAGCGAACATTTGTAACTCAAATTTTGCTTCTAGGGGGTCCCTGGAAATAAATATTGTGAGATGGGGTTCCGTGGCCAAATACATATCATTTAGGGCGTCCTTCACATGGAAAAGTTTGAGAACCACTGACATACAGTAGAAACATCGTTTTTTCGAAAAACCTTCAAAGACTTGCACACATTTTCACGAAAAAAAAAAAAAAAGATTTGCTTGCAACGCGCGCTTGTGTCGCGCTGTGAGCTTGTATATCTACTATTTTTCAATAGTTGAAGCACAAAAGAATGTGTAACAATGCGTTTACAGTCTAAATGGGTTAAACTCTCCCCCCATGAAGAACATTCATGGGGGCCCACATTGAATCCCTGTACCCAGGGCCCAACATTTGGTGTGACACCCCTGGGAACATCCACCCAAATAGATGTTTAAATATAGAACACATCACTTCCAGCTATAGTGGTTCTCAAAACTTCTCTCACTATACAGTATGCCCCACTTTGACACATTTGGAAAATGTTAATGTATGTCACAGGTCACCCCCTGCAGTTCTATGGCACACTCCAAGGTTATTTTAGTTTTCAATGCCAGTTTAGTTTTGATTCATTTTCAAAGTGGGTTTGCTAGTTTAGTTTAGTTTAGTTTAGTTTAGGCTTACTTTTAGATTAGTTTTAGTGCAGTTCTAGTTCTCTATTGTATGGTATTTGTCAGATTCAATAAGTGGAAAAAAAGAAGAAAAAAGGATTGTAGCTACAAGCTCACAACGAAATTGTAGACTGGCTATTTTCAAAAACTTTCACGATTTTTGAAAATGAGTGAAAACATTACTGTAGGCTCATAAATAGGCTCACGTATGGAATAGATTGACAAAGACTAAATCCAGTAAGACTCCCTAATCGGGAGATAAGCAACTGTCAGGTCACATGTATACACACTGCAAAAAGCAACTCTTTGTTGTGCTAGAAGAGGGGCATGTGAGAAATCAGATGTGGAGGTTGTAAGCTGTTTCAGTTAGTTTTCACTTCTTGTAAAGCCTTGTTAGTTTTAGTTAATTATAACCCTGGCACGCGCCCGAGAGACCGTGTTCCACCCATTTAAGAAACACTGAATTTAGCCACGCAGATACGCAACAGCAGTGCTCAAAGCACCATCATACGGGAACCATAATTAAAAACAACCGAAAGTATTCAATGGCAAATTAGAAGTCCTTGTATTAAAAAAGAAAAAAGAAAAAGAAGGGGGGGGAAAAAACTCATGAGGTTTACTACATGATATACATTATGGAAATCTGTGATATTTGCATCATAAACCTTTCCCTTTCCCACTCAAGGTTTATATAGCTCAAATCACGGATTAAATGCGGATTAACTAATCCCCTCAAAAGCAGCACTTTATAGCATCACTCTCACTCATAAGCTCCCGGGATATCATCCAGGAAGATCACAGAAAGGTTCAAAAACTAAGTAACGCACGGATGTGTGGTACCACCTATTGTGTGAGCAAAAGCTCTTGTTTATTGTGTGTGTGTGTGTGTGTGTGTGTGTGTGTGTGTGTGTGTGTGTGTGTGTGTGTGTGTGTGTGTGTGTGTGTGTGTGTGTGTGTGCACGCGCGTGTGCATGCGTGTGTGTGTGTGTGTGTGTGTGCGCGTGCGTGCGTGCGTGCGTGCGTGCGTGCGTGCGTGCGTGCGTGCGTGCGTGCATGTGTGTAAATAAAGCATGTGCCCTCCCACGCGTACGAAAAATGCACATATGCATATGTGTGGGTGGTGGGAACAGATTGCACCTATCCCATTTTACAGAACATCATGGCTGGCACAACGCTGCCAACTCTATGCAGGCCACATCACATCCATGGCAGGTGATTCACTGGAGCAAAAAGGAATGTGAAGGACAAATACCACCTCAATAGTGGATGTTTGTGCCGATGTGGACACTAGGCAAGTGCCTGTAGTGTCACAAGGTCACCACGGAGACACACAGCAAGAGGCTTTTCTTTTTATTCTTCCTTTTTTCCCCCCTGAGGCTGTCAGAGCCCTGAACAATGACAAAACAAGAAAAAACTGAACTGCCTGGTCAAGCGCCTTCCATCCGTTAACACCTCACAACAGAGCACACGCTGTTTTTAATTCTCTTCTCCTTTAGGGACTGAACGCTACTGTACTTACTGCAGGGGTCTGCAATGTAGAAATGCTCTGTTACAAGTAAAAGTAACTGGATTACAAATTGTAACTGAGTATAAGCACAAAAGTATTGTCATCAAAATGTCCTATAAGTGCCAAACGTAAATGTATTCATTATGCAGAATGTCCTATTTCAAGTTTTAAAATGCAAAACACAACGCGTGTCGCAATGCTTGTAGATCGGTCAAATTGTCGAAACGGGCCTTTTGAAAATATGGGCTGAAGTGGTTGATGTATGTTTTATAATAATACAATACAAAGTTACTAACTAGTAACTAAAGTGCTCAAATAAATGTAGTGGAGTAAAAGTACAATATTTGGATCAAAGATGTAGTGGAGAGTAGAAGTAAAAGTATTGGAAATTGGAAATACTCAAGTAAGGTCAAATACCTCAAACTGTTACTTACTACTGTAAATACAGCACTTAAGTAAATCTACTTAGTTACTTTACACCACTGTGTGTATGCCTCATTGCCCCAGCAATGCCCCAATTTTCTTTTTGCACTCCCACACTAACCCCTAACCCGGCTTCTGTCCAAGTCTTATTAGGTCATTGCTCTTCACCTATTTCATGTAGTGGTGGTGGGAAAAAGTAGATTTACTTGATTGTACAATTTGAAGGTACTTTTATGTGGTATTTGTCACTGTATATTTGCATGCCAGTGAAAAGAGGCATCTGCATTTAGCCCATCCTAAGTAACAGGAACAGAGTCTTACTCAGGGACACACATTGACACATTGCTGGCCTGGATTCGAACCTGGGACAACTATGAGTATTTCCATTTTTAAACACTTTATGAGCAAATAATGTCTAGTAGAGTGCACATGTAAAGACACAGAGAGTATATTTACTTGTTATGGCCATTTGAAGTGCTAAACGCTGGTCTAAGCAACGCATATGTGCTCAATTACATTTTTTCTTTTATCTGACTGAGAGAGAGTTAGTTCTGTAACTGCTGGGAGAGTGTTATTTGCAGGTCTTTCAGTCCGAGTGTATCAAAAAAGAAACTGCGTTAAGGCAGCGGAAGCTTGTGATTGGCTGCGCGGAGGTGACGAAAGTCGGGGGGACGGAGATACACCTAAACCTAACCTTAACACAAAAAAAACAAACAAACAAAAAAAAATACCTAACCTCAGTAAAACTAACGCTGGTGAATGCTAACCTGCCAGCGCTGGTGAATGCTAACCTGGTGAAATGCTAACCTGCCGGCGCTGGTGAATGCTAACCTGGTGAATGTTAAACTGGTCGGACCAACGGTGCTTAACCCAGTTGCTTTTTTGATAAACTCAGACTGAAAGACCTGCAACTGACTGAAAAAAAACAGTCTCCCATTAACTGCCACTGCAGCTGCTGTCCATGGTGCTGAAGTAACAGCAGCTGCTATCCATGGTTCTGAAGTAACTGTCACTGCAGATGCTGCAGACGTCTGACTCTGCGGTCGACCCACCCTCCAGGCTATTTCAATATAGGATTATTATGATACAGCACATACTTAACATACATGAACTGATCCAAGATGCTGTGTTATTATTAGCTAGCCAGCAGCACATAAAGTAATTAAAATCAGCTGCAACATTAAAGTGATGAATACATTATTGCATTACAATCCAACAATATGATCGTACAATTAGCTATTCTGCATAACGTGTCCTTTTAAAAAACCTGCAGCTCCTTGGCGTGCATGCGTGAGTCACGCCTCATGTCATGCTCCATGGTCTATAGCTTCAAACATCTATCATGTCAGACGTCAGTCATCTCCATATTTGGGAAAATATGGCCAACTTAAACAACCAATCAGGTCTGTGCATTGTTTTTGGGCAAAGTTGATCCCATGCCAAAGCACCAGCGCTCGCCCAGCAGTCTGCTGTCACCCAGGCGGATGCGTGCACGTGCCCATGTGCGTGCCCTCGCCCTTTAGGTACTGCATTCTCGCCCTTTAAGTACTGCATTCAAAATGATGAATGCAGTACTTTTACTTGTAACCGAGTATTTACATTATGTAAAATCTGAGTTCCTCTTCCACCACTGTAATTCTTTCCTCAGACAGAGGACTTTTATGATTTTATTTCAACCCATCACATGCAAACCGAGGCATTAAAACGCTGGCAGCCGATCGTCTCCACTGACAACCCTTGTCATGACACCCTGCCCTGCCAACACCGTGGCTTTCTCTGCCATCTGCATGCCACTGGAAATGCAGTCAAGTATTTACATAAGGAACGGATTAGCAGCCGGTTGTGATCGTGACAGACAGTCTTTTCGCTGGCTCGGCAGCAGAGAAAACACACGCACGCACGCATACACAGTACACGTACCCCAGAACCTCACTGTAGCCATGACAATACGCACTCTCTGCAGCATAAACAGTATACAATGCTCAGTCTGAGCGTACAAATGAAACCAATAAGATAGAATACACTCTCAGAGTTAAATGAATACTGCGGATTTGAATGTGTATCTCTGTCTAGCATTCTCTTAATTCCTTCTATCAGAAATCCCTGTCTCTGATATATTTCTGTCTGCCTTTCTATTCCTCAGTCTTAAATCCCCTGTGTCTGTTTCTGTCTAACACCCTCACACTCACTCCTTTCACCCCAACATCCCGCTTAGGAAAAGTTGTCTCTCAGTATATGGAGCAGGCCCCGTTTACCCTGCATGTGTTCCAAATTCCAACACGTCTTTGATTTTGACAGGAAATTGGATTCCAGGCTATTCCGGGCCAACCTCCCTGGAGGTTCCCAGCCAAGAAACCTGGTCCATTTATTTCCTCTCTCATTATTACTGCCGGAGAATCGTAATACCCACTACGTTTTTTATAGGTGGTACGCGATCATCTGGATATGATATCTGATAGCATGCCTTCCCTGCTGTGGCCACTTTAAATGGACCGTTTAGCCATTTCAAAGCAGTGGTGATGTAACAGACTGTATGGATGTCGACTTTGGTCACTGTGGTGACGGTGATGGCTGAGTCGAGCAGTCACACCTGGCCTGAGACAAATTGATTATAGACTTTGAGCTGGACATGATCATACCGGTATAACGACATGCTAATCGCTGCACATGGGGCACGGTCACACACACGCCACAGAAGAGTCCCATTCACACTTCCATTCCAATTTGGAGCAAGGGGAGCGTTGGGTGTAGCATTTCTGCCTTGACGCTTTCAATGGGTCTGAAGCGCTGAGTTAAACAATGGTGAACTTTGCAACATTACCATCTGCTCTGGCTTGTTCCGGCTAGTCCTCTCTCTCTGCGATAAGCGTGTTTGTAGTTGTACTGTACCATCTATACCTGACTGTGTCCCCAAATGTCAGAGGAACCCTCAGCAAAGCCACTGAGGTGGCGCGTGTGGCAAACAAACCGCTACGCTAACACCTGAACAGGCGGCAGCTCGTGACCACATGGGGAAGGGACGCAGATGCTTATTGTAGAGACTATAAGGGCAACTTGGTGCATGAAGGCCAGAGCAAATGGAAATGTGCTGCCATGTCAGAGGGGATGGCTGATTACGCTCACACTAAAGTGGTGTAAAGTAAATAAGTACATTTAGTCTCTGTACTTACTGTAAGTACAATTTCGAAGTTATTTGTATTTTACTGGAGTAAACTCCACTACATCTCAGAGGCAAATATTGTATTTAGTTACTTTGTAGATTTTGATTATTATTACAAAACATTCATTAACCATAATGTTTGGATCCGAGATCCAAAATAATTGGAAATTGGAAATACTCAATCAAAGTATATCTCAAAAGTTTACCAACAGTAAGTGCAGTACTTAAGTACATTTACTTTGTTACTTTACACCAGTGATACTCAAAGTAAACTCAAGCCACTGCCGGCCCGTGGCACAGTTTTGACTGGCCCACCAATCAATCAATCAATCAATCAATCAATCAATCAATCAATCAATCAATCCCAAAATTAACCCAAAATGGGCAGATGCTTTCGAGATATTTTGAGAATTTGCCCTCTCATGCAAATTCAACAACCACAGTATGTTTAATTTGCCAAAAAACAAAGGACAACAATCTACAATCTAAGGACTTTTTAATACCAATAAAATGAAAAATTAAACATTGGCCAAATTGTCAAATATTAGAGGCAGAAATTGTGAAAATAGCCGATTGCGAGGCATTGTGAGTATGTAGAGCTGCTATTTTCACAATATACCGTGTTATAGAAAATGTAATGCATCAACTCTTAGTGCTCATCAGGGTGGGGGTCCCCAGTTCAAATAGGATTATTTTGGGGGTCGCGTCCTGAAATGGTTGAGAACCAATGCTTTACACCACTGTGTACTGTAATGCAGGGGTTCCCAAAGTTTTTTGTCTCAGGGCACCCCATGAATATTTTTTAAATCCGAGGCACCCCTACATTATAATTTTCACTCCCAGCACCTTATATTTATAGCATATCTTCGTTGTCGGGTGGAAACCTGTCCAAAACCGTTCGTTTTGTATTTATCATCTATAAAATGTACTAAACTAGTGAAAACAGCAGATCTACAAGCACACAACGCCTCGCGATGCAAGGCGTTGTGTGCTTGTAGATCGGCTGTTTTCACTAGTTTTATGCGACGAGTTTCTGCCTGACAGTGACGATATTTTAGTGATTATGCTGCGAGGAAAACGTTGAGATAATAGCCATTCTGGTTAGAACTGACTGAAAATAACTTTGTACTTCAAGTTTAAAATGATACTAAATATTTCTTCAAGTGTCCAAATAAATTCCAAATATTATCAAATGATCTCGCGGCACCCCTGGACTACCACCCCAGGGTGCCCTGTCACCCACTTTGAAAACCCCTGCTGTAATGACAGAGGCTTTCTGTGTGTGGGAATGGATGGTCAAAAGCGTTGCAGCAAGCGCATGCAGAGGCATCAGACACGTCAATTTGCCATGTCGGTGAACACAGCTCACAGATCATTTGCATGCCGAGCCGTATGGCTTGACTCTTGATCCTCAGAGCCAACCTTGACTGACTAATAGGTGGAGGAGCGTGCAGACAGTCTGGCAGCAAAGGGGCTTCAGCCACTGCCCTTATGCCCTCATTAGATCAATTGTTGCCTCTGTGCCACAACAGAAAGCTTGACAATGGGGTTTTACACAGTTCTGTGACATTTACTGGCATTTTAGGCATTCTATGCCTAGCGAAGGACCAAAACAGACACAAACGTACGTGTGAGCACGCTCACACACACACACACACACACACACACACACACACACACACACACACACACACACACACACACACACACACACACACACAAGACTTGAGATAGGAAAGTGAGAAATAGAGAGATAAAGTCGTGACAGACGTCAAAACAATAAAGCCAGACACAAAGCAGGTGGAGTCGACAGAGCAAATGTAGATTATGTATCGCTTTTCCTCATGTATTGACACACAGCAAGATCCTCATGTTTGTAGAAATGGGATGGGTTGTTGATCTAACCCAATAAGCCCATAGTACAACAGATTATAAAACTTCTGTAAATGTGAACCATCCTGATTCCTGCGTGCACCATGTGTGTACCACCTGATTGCATATGACACTGTACACTACAGCCTGTATCATTTAGACTCACAGCCCCCAAAGTGGTTGCACGCATGCTCATGCACACGCAATACACTGTAGTCTAGTTCTCCTGCTCCTTCACCTGCTACCCTCATGAGACGTGATCTAATTCTATTTTCTTTTTTTTTTGCACTTCACATAGTGAAACCCAGACGGTTCCCGTAGTAGCGGAGGTGGAAGCGTAAGGTGTGCATGTGTGTGTATATCTATTTTTTGCGGGCATAATTGCATAACTAGAAGTGTGGTTGGTTGGTACTCTACGTGCAGGAGACGGGAAAGGCCTGTCTCGGAAGGGGAGTTGCATGACTCACATGTAGCGCACTGATCCGTTTCGTCGCTGTCGGGTGGAAACCTTGCATGTCCAAAACCTTTCGTTTTGCATGTATCATTTAAAAAATGATTTAAACTAGTGAAAACAGCCGATCGACAAGCACACAACGCCTCGCGGTTGCGAGGCGTTGTGTGCTTGTCGATCTGCTGTTTTCACTACTTTTGTGCGAAAGCCTTGTATGATGAAGCAGGGCTTTACTTTGCGAAAAAAACGTACACATTTGAAACTTGCGAGATACGAGGTTTCTGCCCGACAATGACGATTTGTAAGCGAGGCATGAGAGTGGTGACTCCCCAAGGGTATATCCGTGAACAAGGGTGTTTCATTTTTTTTAGAGAGCACATTTTTAGCTTGTAGGCCTACGGTACCTGTGGAGGGAAAGCAGTTGCAACCTAGTTTGAGAAGGTCACGTTACCGTACTGTGCACTGTAGCTACCAGGCTTATGGGTCACTAAAGAGTGGCAAAGGGTGTTTAAACTTCCTGGGTGGGTAACAAGTGAACAGGTGGCGGTGGGGTAGCCTGTTTAACCCATTAAGACCTGAGGTCTGAGGACGATTCTGCAAATGTCTTCTAAATCAGTTTAAAACCGTTTTCTGCAAAAAAATATGTTTCTATCTCATTGGTTCAGGACCCCCAAAATTACGTGTATTCTGCCGCGGAACCCCAATTTCAAACAGTATTTTTGCGCCAGGGACCCCCATAAGCAAAGATTTAAGTTAAATGTGTTCGCTTAATACATATACTGAATATTCAAAGATTTGCAAAAAAAATATATATTTAAGCAATATATTACACGAGAGGGTGTGCATTATCGTGGTTATTTGCACGCCGGCCTTGCTGCAGGAACGAGCCCAAGGCAAGTTCCGTAGGCAGGGCTGAAGTGCCAATAACCACGATAAAGCAGACCCTCGAGTGTAATATTGCGATTATACAACAGTTTCCCTTAAAAGAAAACACGTCAACTTCATGTCATTGTAATTAAGATATTCGATGGGAATTTGTAATATTTAATGCCACATTTAGCTACTATGTCCCTGAACTTCACATGAGAACTGCTAGCCTAGCCGCTAGCATAGGGTTGGGAGAGGGAGCGCTTCAGCTCTTTCGCAACCAGCGCAGCTGGTATCTTTGTTTGACGAGACCGTGCAGTAGTGCTGATTATTTGCACGGGAAGAGAGCTATTTCAACCAATCAGATTGCTTCGTCGAAACTACCTGTTGTATAATTTTGAATAGCCAAAGTATAAAATAATGGTTAAAGTGGTTAGAATCTCAAATGACTCAGATTCCTCCCCGATTTTAATGGGTTAAACTTCCTGGGTGGTTCACATGTAAACAGGTGGCGGTTGGCTAGCCTCAGGTGTCTGCTTGCTCCACTTGTGCGCGTTCCCAGGCCGCCAGGGGCGTCACAAGGGGGGGAAAAGTGGGACCGAGTTACTAGGGCCCAAGGTGGAGGGGCCTTAATTATTTCATACTTTAGCTATTGAAAAATAGCAGATATACAAGCTCAAAGCGCGGCACCGAGTGCCGTGCTGCGAGCTTGTAGATCTGCTATTTTTTAAAAGTCGTGAAAATGTGTGCAAATCTTTGAATATATTTTTTAAGCGAACATTTGTAACAAAAATGTTGCTTCTGGGGGGTCCCTGGAACTAAATATTTTGAGATGGGGTCCGTGGCCAAATTCATATCATTTTGGGGGTCCTTCACATGAAAAGGTTTGAGCACCACTGACAAAAAAAACTTAGAACCTTTTCACGATTTTTCAAAAATAGCAGATCTACAAGCTCGAAGCGCGGCACTCATGCCGCGCTGTGAGCTTGTATATCTGCTATTTTTCAATAGTTAAAGCACAAAATAATGCGTAATAATACGTTCCCAGTCTATGGGAAATGGGTTAAACCCCCTCCCTATGAAGAACATTTATGTGGGGCCCGCAGTGAATCCTTGTACCCAGGGCAAAGACAAATGCGCCTCGGTCAAAAGTCTTATCTCAAGGGTGACTAACCGACGCATAACACAATCCAGCCTATATATTTTCTTCTTGGCTGCTGCATCCTCAGGCTTGAGGCCAATTCACCTCCGTTTTATTGAATTTAAAAAAAACTGCTTAGACTTGAATGTCTTCACTTATATGGTTCGGCTGATATGAAGAGGTTTTATTCATGACTGAACTCCTCAGCCTGATCCAAGGACAGTAAATTAGGGTGCGACCGAAATTTAGAGTTGCTCTGTGAGCCAGTTTTACGCGTCAACCTCAACGCATTCCTGAATGTTAATTTAACTCTGACAGCTGTTTATTTAAAAATGTACCTTTAAATGAACACTCGGGATTCTGTGAATATCGTTTGATGCAGTACATTCTAGGACCTTAGCTTGTGATGTTTTTAAACATCATCCATTATCAAAAGAATACAAACTTTACAGTTGTTCTATGTCAAAACTAAAAAACTTACATCTTGCATAATCTATTTTATTCAAGAGCAATCTTTGTTCATTACATCCTGTGCGCAAAATACATTCTTAATGCATAACTTGTAAGCAGTAGTGTTTCAATTACACTCAGCCCTATTTTTCGTGAGTGGAAGATACAAAATTATGCAAGAATATACAATCAATACATTTCAGTTAATACAGAGACTATTTTCTGGGAAAACAAAGAAAAGGAACGTGTTTGTTTTTAATCGCTCTCCGCCGAGAAACAATACAAATTGCAGTGCACAGTGGACAGACTATGGTTTGCATTACAATGTTAAACAGATATACCTGTAGGTTGCATCCCCATGACGGTTATGATCAGCCTCAACCACCAGAAGATGCTCACTCAAGAGTCAATGCATTGCACACAGCCATAGACAACATCGTATTCATCAGACATCGGTCTGTGTCATTACTGTATGTGTGAATGAAAAATGTGCATTACTATTAACTACTATTAGTGTGCTTTACCATTTCAGAACCTAAATATACAGGAAAATACAAAGGTATACAGAAAAAGTAATATTTTAAAGTTCACAAGAAAATGTCTATCTGGCCTGTAGAACTCTTCTCTTTCATGAAAGCCGAGCTCTGTGTATCCCCCCGTCAGGCACGTGCACACATAGACATCTAAGGGGGCTTGAGCCCCTGCCCTTTTATCCGCCTGTAAAAAGTGCCCTATAACTCTCCAGATCATGAGTGCAGTTTTCACTATGGTGAAAAATATGCAAATGCCCTCTTTCCATGCCATAGCTGATGTCCAACAAACTGTCCTGATCTTGAATGCAGCATCTTATGTTGAACGAATTGCCCTCTCTGTGTAGAAATCCATGCTCTAAGCCACATCTCCAGTATTGACTTGACAATGCTTATAGTTCAGTGAGGTATCAAGCACCGAAAATAGCCAACCTCCGAGCTTGGAGGTCTGCTATTTTCGATATGTTCACCAAAAGGCCCTTTTAGAAATTTGAGCCCCTGCCTCTCTAACATTCTCTGCACGTCCCCGCCCCCTGTATCTTGAACCCAGCTTCTAAGCGCTATTGTTATGCATCCCCATTAACCGCCTCTGTGCAAACATGGAGTCACATCATGGCAGCGACAAACAAATAAACATTTCTACCACACCCTTTTGGCTCACACGTTCCATCCATATATCTGGCGTTTGCCAAACATGCACCGCTCACAATGATCCCCCAACGCTGTCATGGAGTTGCTGCGATGATGATTGACAGTGCCACTTAACTCAAATGCAAACAGAGTAGGAAGTTGCTGGGTGCCTTGGCATCAGATGCGTGTCTCCTCTGCCTCATTAGGCACAATCAAACTCCCCTCGCCTGAATTTTAAGTGGGCAAAACATCAGCGGCGAACAGCCAGGGGTGTCGCACCAAATTCTGGGCCCTGGGTAGTGGGTATACAAGGATTCACTGCGGGCCTCCCATGAATGTTCTGGACATTCATAGGTTAGTTCAACCCATTTAGACTGGGAACGCATTATTACGCGTTATTTTGTGCTTTAACTATTGAAAAAATAGCAGATATACAAGCTCACAGCGCGGCACCGAGTGCTGCGCTGCAAGCTTGTTTTCTTTTTTCTTTTTTTTTTTTTTTTTTTCAGTGGTGCTCAAACTTTTTCATGTGAAGGACCCCAAACGCCTATATGTATTTGGCCACGGACCCCCATCTCAAAACATTTAGTTCCAGGGACCCCCCAGAAGTATAATTTGAGTTACAAATGTTCGCTTAAAAATACATATATTCAAAGAATTGCACACATTTTCACGACTTTTCAAAAATAGCAGATCCACAAGCTCGCAGCGCGGCACTCGGTGCTTGTACTGTATATCTGCTATTTTTCAATAGCTAAAGTATAAAATAATGAAGGCCCCTCGACCTTGGGCCCTGGTAACTCAGTCCCACTTTTCCCCCCCTTGTGAAGCCCCTGGCGACAGCCATTTGCATTTTGAGTACATATCTCATCTATCTTATCAGCCCCATTCGGAGCGGGCCATTATCAGTTCAGATGGTAGTGTCCTTACCAGGACCCCGTGCAAGCCTCAACATGCAACCTTTTGCTATTGATTCAGCGTTGTGTTGTGCCGCGTTCACGATAAGCTATCAATCTTCGGCATCAGAGTTGAATTGGACTTGCTTTAAGGCAACGGTGAAAGGGAGGTTGTGGCATTCTGCAGTAATGGAGAATTTTACAAGCTTGTAAAACCTGGGAGGCACTTGGGGGAGTAAAAATGACATGGTGTGTTAACCACTTATCCACTTATATTACACTTTAGCCCCCTTTTCCACAGGCCCAACACCACCCCACTCCACACCACACCGCCCACTTGTGCCAGGTTTTCCACTACAAGAACCTGGGTAGAGTGGTATGAAAGTGGTACTAAACGTGGTCTAAAAAGTATCCAGTCTAGAGTAGGTCTGAGCTAGGCCAAACAGGGCCAAACACTTCATAATGACTGATCACTCACTGACTTTTCATTTAGACAACCAGGATATAGTTACATATAAATACATGATAATAGATTCTATTGATAATTGATTCTATAACCACTATTATAATCTATTATTGTGTATTATAATTATAATAGTAATACATTAATACTTTATATATTATAATCACAGTTATAATCCATTATAGTGTATTATAATTTAGGATAGTTGTAATACAAATTTATATTGTAATATAATCACAGTTAAAAGGGTCAATTTGTTTCTTACCGATAGGGGTACTTTTGTGTAATGAAAATGTAGATATTTTTATGTGGTGTGGTGTGGTGTGTGGTGTGGTGTGGTGTGGTGTGGTGTGGTGTGGTGTGGTGTGGTATGGTATGGTATGGTGCTAAAGCTGCAATCAAAAAGGGGCTTTAGTTGACCAGGGTCCCCCTGGTCCCCCTGGTCAACCAGGTCACTCTGATGTAGTGACATCAGAATGTTCACCCCAGAATAGGGACTTTGGGGTTCTGTCATTTTGACGAATAGCGGAAATAGCTGAAGTAAAAACTCAAGTTCAAGCTTGTGTTTTCTCTCATTTAAAAATATTTTACAAAATATGTTGAAATGTTTAGCTTATAATGACATGACCAAAATCAGGACACCAGATTGAAAGTGATTAAATATCAGAATAGCCTTTCCAGTTACAGCAATTTTACTGTGGCACGGCAGTTTGGTTTTGCTTACGCTGATTTAGTTTCCGGTAATTTTTTGAGGCATGCTCATTGTTTTTATGCTCTTACTGTATGTTTCTATATGCTCTGCCTTTATGTGTGTTTGTTGCATGCTCCTATTATCCCTGTGTACTCAAACATAACGTTGTTGTCGGG
Organism: Nannobrachium achirus; assembly: GCF_963921795.1. Classification (NCBI taxonomy): domain Eukaryota; kingdom Metazoa; phylum Chordata; class Actinopteri; order Myctophiformes; family Myctophidae; genus Nannobrachium; species Nannobrachium achirus. The sequence goes on along the minus strand of NC_137813.1, from coordinate 26,544,649 downwards.
TGAAAACCTTGTATGTCCAAAACCGCTCGTTTTGTATTTATCATTTTAAAAATGATTTATACTAGTGAAGACAGCCAATCTACATCTATGTGCTTGTAGATCTGCTGTTTTCACTACTTTTGTGCGACGGCCTTGTATGATGAAGCAGGGCTTTGCTTTGCGAAAGAACGTACACATTTGCAACTTGGAGATACGAGGTTTCCACCCGACAACGACGATAATCTATATGCACTCAGGGGACAATGACATTTCCTCAGTTTGTTGTCAATGTTTGACTTAGAATGAATAAATAATAAAAGCATAAACGTAAAAGAAGTGAGGAAGACTAGCCTAGCACTGATTTATTGGGGGAAGTACACTGTAAAAAATGCAGTGTGTTGCATTTTTCGTTTTGGAAATAATTAATTCAGCCAAATGACACCATCTTGCAACAAATTATAAATTAGGTTTTATGCTAATTTATGCTCCAGCAGTGGAAGATGCATGTTACTTGTACTATTGGGCGGCTCCCAGGTATGAATAAATTAGTATCCAATAGATTTCAGCTGCAGATCAGTTCCCCACTAAATAACTGTGAATGTTGCAGGGTCTTTAAACAGGCCCACTTTATCTGATGGTGGACAATTGGAGAGAGGCTATCGACTCAAGGGTTAGATCCTGTCTAGAAAAGCTGAAAAATAGTGAGCCACAGTAAAAAGAAAAAAAGGGGAAAAAAAGGCCATTTAAGGGGAGGCACAGAGTTGTCTATATGCATCAGTCCAGTCCAAGAGCAGATTGGAAAAGGTTCAGCCAGCGTGGGTTTGAACCCGTGAGCCTTCCAGGTCGAATGTCCACAAAGCAATCAGTGGGACTCACTGCAGACTCATGGTATTTACTGTGGCAGAGCTGGACGTTGCTATGGTAACTGCTATGCACATGAGGTTGGATGGAGTGCTGCGTTGATGGCCCCCGGGTTTCAGAGTGTGACAGTACCGGGGAATAGACAGGCACGCACGCACGCACGCACGCACACACACAGACACACACACATGCACGCGAGCAAGGATGAACACATACAGATTATGTAATTACACAGTATTTGGCTGTAACCTCAATGTCTGACCATGCTTACATTATTGAGACCAACAGCTGTCTCCTAACGACAAACATTACAGGCAATCGACCAGCTTCTAATGGCATACACACACGCACACACGCACGCACGCGCATGCACATACGCACACACACACGCAGCACGCACACACACACGCATGCACATGCACGCACGCACTCAGGTAAATCATGTTCAATATCCAAGTGTGAAGTGTGAACTATACCAGTGGGACAGAGACCTTGGATAACCCCCTTACACATGCACGCGCGCACGCGCACGCACACACACACACACACACACACACACACAGGATGTATCGTCACTGAGACCACAGTGTTCAGTGTGTGTCCCTGGCATGTGACGGAGTGGCCGTGTTTTTCGCAAACAAGCCACCATCTCAGGAGATTCATCTGGAGCCCCCCCTTCCCTTCCTGTTTCTCCCCTACATTTCGTCGTTGTCGGGTGGAAACCTTGTATTGTAGGCCTATGTCCAAAACCATTCCTTTTCAATGATTATTAAAAAATAACAATAATAAGATAATATACCCGATCTACAAGCTTTGTTTTAGATCTGCTATTTTCACCATCTTTGTGAAACACTAGCTCTTGTATGATGAAGTAGGGCATTCATTTAGTTAATATTTTAATAGTTAATATTATTTTATTCTCCCTCTCCCTCTCTCGCTCTCTCTCTCTCCCTGTCTCTGGCCCGTTGTGAGTGGCTCCATGTCCACACCCGCCCCAGTACTGTACAGCTCCTCTGTCTGTCTCTCCTGTTCTTGTAGCAGGCTGGCTCCCTGGTGTACAGTCAGTGTAGAACAGAGCATTTGGGGATATATGAGCAGAACAAAATCATGCCCCTCGACTTCACATGGGGGAGAGAGAGAAAGCGTGCGAGCGTGTGTGTGTGCATGCCTGCAGTACGTGCTTGCTTGCTTGCGTGCGTGCGTGCGTGCGTGCGTGTGGGTGTGTGAAAGGGATGGTTTCTGGGTGGCCGTTGAGACAGTTTGTGAGTGGCTCAGAGGAGCGCTACCACGGGTATCTGTTAAGCACCGCTGAGCAACATGTCACTTCCTGTCTCTTAGCAGTGTTCATCATCAGAGGCCACAGACGAGCATCTGCTCAAAGTGGTGTGCATGGGCAGAGTGAGGACTGGATTTTAGCTGAGCTTCGCTACTTTCCAAGGGGTGTTTTAGAGTTAAGGTCCTTGGCACACATGCAGTTTGACGCAATGTTCTTAATGGTCAATCAGTTGCTAACGCATCGAATAAAACACAGGAATTCTGTTGAAAAAACAATACTGTCAGCAAACAAACAATATCGCAGCCACTTGTCGGACGTACGTTTCAGAGTAAGACCCTTCATTCTTACACACAAATGGATGAATTAACACTGGGGATTTGACTGTGTAGTGGTGCTAATTCTTCAGTATTAGGTAAATAACTGTTAGAGAGGCAGGGGCTGAAATATCTAAAAGGGCCTCGAAAATAGCCGACCTCCAAGCTCACAACGCGTCGCAGCGCGACGCGATGTGAGCTGCCCATAACACCATGCCACCTGCCCATAACACCATGCCAAAAAACTACAACTAGTCACCGAGTGCATAAACTTTACAAATTCCCTCCCAGCTACTAATCTGCACGGTAGGAATTCTCTGGATTTTTTAAATGTATTTATTTATTTTTTACTAGACTTTTTAAAGCAATTTCTCAAGTGATTTCACTTTAATTGTGTGATGGAGGCCACACTAAGACTCAACACTGCATGGGGTAACACAGTTTGAGTTGGCCAGGAAGCTGACGCACGCCACGATATAAAGTAAACCAACTTTGCATAATATTCACACTGAGCTTAGCTGGAACAACTCAGCAAAAACTAAAAAATGTCAGTTTACTGTATTATTAAAAGTTTTCTTTGACTATGTTATATGGATATGCTGACATATATGGGAGCTGTACACAGTCAAATCTTAAAACATTAGTGGTCTTTGCCGGTGGGAATGTCTGTCTGTCTGTGAGAAGCTAATCTTGAACACCGCTTGATCAATCGGCATGAAATCAATGCGCAGATTCCATTTTTCCGTAAAATCGCCCTTATAGTGGCGCTATAATAGGGACATAAAATTTGTCCCATAACTGTTGAAATGGGCCCACGCCCATTTGCACCTGACACCCAAAACGCACACAAGTTAGTACACATTGGGCCTCATTCACTAAGCTCAGGTCTGCACTTATTTTGTATGTACTGTATACGCTCCTTTCCACCAAACCTATTTATTAGAATGCCTTATTCTTCATGCAAAATCAATTATATTAGTGCCAAAGCTCAAATAAAATATTTTGTCAACACAAATACTGTAAAAGACTTTTAAAGTCTTTTAAATGATCTATTGCTTGATGTACCGTATATTATAGACATTTTACAAATTCAAACCGAATGATATTCATTGCATTTAGAACTTGATTATTAGATCCTTCAGTGTTTCACGTAATGTTGAAAAAAGACAATCATGCCTCAATGTCGCAGGGGGCAACAGACGCGCCTCGAATGTGCGGTATTCATTTATAACATATTGATCATGAACGCCACACGCAATAGCCTAATAAGTCTTACCATCTGATGAGGATACAGTATGTGGATCAAATCTAGTTGTGTCCAGACCAGATCCATTCCCCATGCCGACATATAGTGATACTGTATGTTAATCCAAAAGATTAATTTCCCCTCAGTAATCAATTGAGCTCCAGTCTATTATCTATCGGATAGCAGCTTTCCAGTATGCCCTGGCCTGGATTCCAGCATCACCTTTTTACCTCAGTAAAGGTGAGCAATGTTCAGTATAGAAAGGCTTATTTAAGATCCTTTTCACATTTTATTAGCCTATTATTTGGTTGTGGGGTTAGACATTGTAAACTCCTTATTCTCATTATACATGAGAGCAATACTTTACCAGTAAGACTCCCTAATTGGGAGATAAGCGACCGTCAGGTCGCATACACAAACTTTAGAAAGCAATCGTAGCCAATCAGGAGGGAATATGGGAAATGGGACAGATCCATGTTGATGACATGACTTTAGAGATACTGTGAACTGCTTTGTGTGATTTTAGGGCAAAATCTGTAGGAGCAGTGTCCAAAAATGTCTTTTGCTAAAATCAGCCTCATGGTGGCGCTAGATGAGGGCCATGTAAGAAATCAAGGCTGGAGGTTGTGGTTTGCCAGCCAAGGAGTGCGTGTGCAAAATTTGGCATGGATAGGGGCAACGGTGCTGCAAAGATGTTGTTTTGCAAAGATTGGCCTCATGGTGGCGCTAGAAGAGGGCCATGTGAGGAATCAGGGCTGGATAGGGGCAATGGTGCATGGCGTAGATAAGAGTAAGGCCAAAAGTGTGACATGACGTGACAGAAAGAGGGACTGACGGACTGACAGACAGCCGGTGGAGGTTTTCATAGTAACTTGCGACCTGGCAATCACAATAATGTCCAGCCAATCCATCATGCAATCGAGGGACTCACAACCAGACAGAATCTACAAGCTCACAACTTGTAGATCTGTATTTTTGGCTAAAGTTCTCCGAATATGGACATTGGGGTTCAAGTGTTATAAAAAAGGAGAAAAAAAGTTTCTATCACACAAAGATTTGTAGGACCCCCTGTAGTAACTCTGAGGACCCCCTAAGGGTCCCGGACCCCCTGTTGAAGACCCCTGCTGTAGACTACAGACAGCCTCATTACAATGGCTTCACGTTGATGCTTCACTTCGCTAAAATCACAAAAGAGCCAAGTAAATATCGAGAGAATTGGGGGAATATCAAAAGAGTCAACGTTTGATCATTTCCCTCTCATTGGTCTCTTCTTTTAATGTATTTCTGTGTTGAAGAGAACTGAGGCAAAGTTACAGATGATGAAAGTCAAATTGCCCCAGATACACATGAAGATTGTGAAATGCCGATTGTTGGACAAGCCATGGGGAGCGAGCGAGCAGTACAAGCAAGGGGGAAGGAGAGAAGAAAGAGAGAGGGCTTTAACTACCTCTCCCAGGCTTGATCTATAATTCATATCCCATCATCATGGCAGCCGTGTGAAGATCTTTTCAAGTTCCGTCTCCTTTCTTCACTCACCCCCCCCCCCCCTCTCCCTCTCCCTCTCTCTGTCTCTCTCTCTCTCTCTCTCTCTCTCTCTCTCTCTCTCTCTCTCTCTCTCTCTCTCTCTCTCTCTCTTCCTCCCTCTCTGTTCTGCCTGACCTTCTCAGTCTGGTTGCGCTCATGTCTGCCTCTGTGTCTTCAGATCATTGACATTCAGCTGCCTGCGCTAAACATCATATCCATTTCACTGATGGCCCACTAAAAGAGGAAGTGATGCAATGTGTGTAAGAGAGTAGGGCCCCTGGAGTTCCACGTTTTTTTTTTAGTTTAGTTTAAAAAAGTGTCCACAACCCCCATCACTATGAGGTCAGTCAGATGTTGTTGCTGTTGGGCTGAGTCCATTGGATCTCATGATATCATCCTTAAAGTCCAAGAAATGGTCTTTATTGGTCATTTGAAAGTGCAAAATCCCCACTCCAGACCAAACATGTCCCGCCTCATGGCCTGTCAAGACATTTTTTGGTCGGTTCCATGTTGTAAAATGTGTGGCGAACGTTAGGGGTGCATAAAAGCATTGTAACCTGACATGGACACTGAAGTTGTGCAAGGTTCAACAATATTTGATTTAAACACATTTGAGGCCAATGTATTTCAATTCATCAAGTGTTTTTCTTGTTTTTGGGTAATTCATTCACCATAAGGGCAAGTTATTCAAACGATTAATCGTCGATATTTATCTTATATAGCTCTGACATCACACTCTGGCTTCACTGTGATGTCACACTAACATAATCCCTTTTATGCCCATATTTGGAGTTCCCTGATGTCATCAATATTAAGCCCATATCTAACAGGACTTCATATGGGAATGCCCATATAGAGGCCACATCGGCCACATACCACACTAACGGCTGGTTCTACAGACAAGGATCTCCATGTATGGGCATAAAAGGGTATGATGGATGAAAGGACTTTCACATAACAAATAACTGAGAAAGCATGTGTGGGGTCTCACAGCATATCTCCATATACAGTACATGGATCTCCATATATATGGATACAAGGGGTCTCCATATACAGGTAACTGGTCCAATATACATCACTGGCCAGCTGGCCAAGAATTGTCGTGTCTTGTGTACCCGCGCTGGCTTTGGGATTCATTCTACCAGATTGTTCCTCTGCAGTCTTCCTGTGCACTTAAAGTTCTTACCGTCCATCTCAATAAAGAAAAGAAAGAGCCGAGAGGGTGGTCTTCTCCATTACAGAAATCTGAAGTAGTACAGTACTTCTGCCATGCAGTTTGTCAGGCTAATTATGATCTTCACAGCGGCCCTAGGCCCGTCTCCCTCTGACATAAACTCCTCAGCGAGTGAAACAAATTGAAAAGTGAAACAAAGTTAATCCACTCAGCTTTTCATCATTGTCGGATGGAAACCTTGTATATGTCCAAAACCGTTTGTTTTGTATTTATCATTTTAAAAATGATTTAAACTAGTGAAAACAGCTGATCTACAAGCACACAACTTGTGTGCTTGTAGATCTGCTGTTTTCACTACCTTTGTGTGACGGCCTTGTATGATGAAGCAGAGCTTTACTTTGCGAAAAAACGTATACATTTGAAACTTGGAGATACAGGGTTTCTGCCTGACAATGACGATTTACTTAATTCTGCTATATTCTCAGTCAGAAACATACAGGTTCTATGCTCCACAAGCTACTACCATGTAGTCTGATTTCATGGTTAAAAACCACCTTTGTGTGAATAGATTATTATGGATAGGCTATAAGGCCAACCTTGAACAGCGGATGCATTTAGTTTAGTTAATCTATTGATTTTTCTGCTGCCACCAGCGCTTACTTAATTCTATTATATTTCAAGACCTCTGACGCACATAGGAGCAACAATATACACACACTTACGTACATCCACACTTATGCACACCCGTGCACACGCACACACACACACGCGCATGTGTGGGCGCACAATCAATAGTCACACAATCGATATTCACAATCTACCTTATACTCGCACACACACACACTCACACACACACATAAACACGTGCACATGCAGCTACACTGGGGGGGGAGGCAATTGGATTAACATTTACAGCGTTTGACGTGCAAGTTAGCTCCCAATCAAAGCACCGCACATTTTTACTATCAACATCTTTCATCTTCTGGACCGGTCTACCCACTAGCACCCTCGCTGTCATAGCAACCCATGTACAGTAGAGGTGCATGTCGTAGAGCTGCGATAGAGCACAATCGCTCCTCAAAACGCAAAGAAGGATGGAAATGACGGATGCATAATGAAACATGTGGTGGGTGGAAGAGAGATAGCTAAAGGAATGGAGAGAGGAGTAGAGAGAGGGGGGACGCAAGAGAGGGAGTCAGCTGGGAAAGAGAATGAAGGGGTGGTGAGGGGCAAGAGTAGTGTGCCGTGCACGTATAGTGTATGCAGTGTATACAGTAGGTATGCAGGCAGACAGGCAGAGAGAGAGAGAAAAAAATATGAAAGATGGAAGAAAGAATATGACGGAGAATGACAGATGAGGGTGCCAGTGGTGGTGCATACAATACACACGCACGCACACACACGCACGCACGCACGCACGCGCACGCATGCACGCACGCACGCACGCACGCACGCACGCACACACGTGTCGTGATGCGACACATTGTGAGTTTGTAGATCTGCTATTTTCATTTTCATTTTGTACTTTTTACTTTTAGCCTACTGTACTTTAAGTACATTTTAATGCCAACACTTTCATACTTTTACAGTACATTTTGAATTCCGGACTTTTACTTCTATATTGCAGTATTGATACTTTTACCTAAGTAAAACATTTGAGTACCTTTTCCACCACTGCACACAAGACTACACCATACATCACTCTGCAGACTTTGTCGACATAGTTACATCTTTTTTCTTTGGCTAAGAGCATTTTTGTGTTTTATTGTTCGTCGCGCGTCGGGGAGTCACGCGATACAAAACGTGATTTCACAGTGTTCTCTCCTGGGCTGAGAGTTCAGAGTTGAGCTAAAAGTAAACAAACATGGCAGCGACCAGGAGCTGGTGTAGCTTGGATTTGCTAACAACGTTACCAGGGACTGAGACCGAGCGAGAAAAGTGAGTTTTGAGCGAGAATAATAACCGGATTATGGAGTGACCCAAGAGGTGCCGTTTGGAGCCGTGGGGTGCAGGGGAGAAAATCCAAAATGGAACAAAATGCTGCTATGGGTCAAAACTAACCAGGATCAACCCAGAAGCTTCCTGAATCAACATTTTAAAGGTAGGAAAGTCGTTTTTGACCGAAACTCCCCTTTAACACCTCTGGATGGGCGACACGATGTGGATAAAGTGGTACAGCGCTGCCTCTGAGATACGTGATGACAGCGATGCTATATCCCCCGGACGTAATCTACTCAGTAGCTTTAAACATTAGATTTGTCTGCCTGCAACCCTCCCAACAGGCCCGCCCTCCCTCCATCCCACGGTGCATCACAGAGCTGCATCGCAATTTACACCCGTCGTTACAGGGATGTGTTTATGGGAGTGGGGCTAAAGGAAAGGAAAGCAGGCCACTCCATTTCCTCACCATACGAGAGAGAGAGAGAGAGAGAGAGAGAGAGAGAGAGAGAGAGAGAGCATGCGTGTGTAATGCCAAGCATAATTAATGCCACATCAGAGGGATGTGTGATCGCACCCACTAGGGTGCTCGACATCATACAACATAATGGGTGTTTGTGCATGTGTGTGTGCAAGCGTATACGCACACGTACGCTCACACCCGCATAGTACATGTACGGGAATTGGTCTCTGTTTGGGTTTTTGCACATGTGTGTGTGTGTGTGTGTGTGTGTGTGTGTTTCCATGAAGGCAGTCAGGCAGTAGCTCTTACTGATGTTGAGCCAAGGAACTACATTGGTGAGCCTAGAGGGAAATTAACCTGCTAAAAGAGAGGGCGAGGAGAGAAAGCCAGAGAGCCAATGAAAAAGGAATCTGTCTGTGCAAAGCACAGGCCTCCAGGTAAAAGTTTATCTTTCCTCTTTCTAATTCTCTAACATCCTCCTCTCTGCAATTTGCCCATCATGTCATGGGTGTTGTCGTTTTGTTGTTCATTCATTTGGTTCATTCACTGCTTTTGCCTTTACTGTGACCACATTGATGTCGAGTCACAGACTTATATTAGATCTCTAATATAACACTATGGCTGTGATTAAAGATGAATAACGTTTGAGAGAAGAGTTATTGAACTAGTGCAAGATTGCATGGATATCCTCGCATGATCAATCACACAGTGCATATGCTTAAATTCCTGACAGGAAATTAACTTTCATTGTGTAGACGTAATTAGCTTGGCTAAAAAATAAAACATCTAATCCTTAAAGAAAATGTGCAGTTCAGTCTGTTTCTACTACAGTAAGTGTAATTGTGGGTTAAAAAAGTGGGTTAAAAAGTGTACAGAAAGAGTTAAAATTAGGTTTGTATGTGGTTTGTATGTGGCCACACCCACCAGTTCATTAAGTATGCCTGGTTGTCATGGTGGGTGGTGACCCAGCTGAAGTTAGCCACACCCACAGTGTTGGGTGAATGGTAAAAGGCGAGGGGATGATTATATGATGTCACTCTATCTGTGTTTTTGGATCGACACTTTTGACCCACAAGGTGGCAGCCTCGAGGAAGAAACCCAAAATACAAAGGGATACATAATTGCTCATAACAACCACACCAGGGGGTCTGATGAAATACTGTCTACCTCCTAGACACATGAAAACCAGAAAAAGTACAAAACTATGGCACCACCTCTTTAAACTCCCCAAACTAATGGAATTCTATACTGTGCTGTACCGTACTGTACTCAACTCTCTCTATCTAGGTCATCCTCAGACAAGCCCTCAAACAGCCTCCATGCATCTGGCTAGCTCACTAGTACTTTCTGCCCCTGCATCTCTCTTAGTAGTATGTGCATTGCTGTGGTGATGCCCTCATGATGATTGATGCCCGTGTGTTGGCTCCCACAGCACAGCCAGTTTGCTGGCTGGGCGCGCCAGCAGATGTCTGTGGCAGGGAGTACGGCCACTCGGCCAGCCTCATTCTCCTGGATGGGATCTTCTCATTCAGTCTTTGTAACCCAAAATGATGTTGTTGATAATGTGCACGTTCTGCTTGATGTTTAGTACTTCATGTACGGTAGCTTTCTGGTGTAGCAATCACCCAGTGACACCCAGTGATTCCGGGGGTGATTCCGGGGCTACCATTCACAGCCATATACTGTAGAAGAATGGACTAACTTGTAAAACTAAAGTAACTAAAGTAATACACTCATCAATTAAAGTAAAGCATTTACATGATAACAATCAACCATGAATGCATGCATAAGGAGAACTACCAACGCTAGATCTTAGAGCTGAATGTCTGCTGTAGATAGACAAAATGTAGATAGACAAAATTGTGTGCACATCTCAAGCCTATATTCAGGCCAGGTGCTGGACATCAAGGTATCGGATAATGGAAGGAGAGGAACGCCCACACACTGTTTATATGCTACAAAAACTTACTTTTATTATAGGCAACTGCAACGTTTCGACTTTACGTCTTCATCAGGCAAAAGTTGTCAGACTTTTGCCTGATGAAGACGTAAAGTCGAAACGTTGCAGTTAATAAAAGTACGTTTTTGGAGCATATAAACAGTGTGCGGGCGTTCCTCTCCTTCCATTTGCTGTAGATATATTGCCACTGATTAATACAAATGATTAAAAAAGAAATGTATATGGAAAATAATACCAGCGAATAATTTACTTTGATGTACAACGTCAAATAGTAGTTTTGATATTTGAATATTCAGTTGGCTGGGATAAAGTGGTGCTAAAATTAGAACGATACAGGGAAGATACATGTATCGTTCCAATTTTAGCCCAAAGACAGCGCCTTGTTGCCAACAAAGGGCATTTTGGTATTGCATCTGAGACAGAGAGAACATGAAATGTCAATATCCGAGTGGTTGTATAAAACCTTATTATGGACCAATATGTATATAAAATATATATGTTTAAAAGCATGGTGTGGCCCCTTTAAGTATTATTATTATTGTGAGTAGCTGAAGAAATCCAACCTGCCTCAGGCTATGTTGGTCCAATCCTACTGTGCCATCATAGAGTCACTCAGCTCCTCCGTCAATGGTCTGGATCAACTCAGCCACCCAGCAGGCCATAAGATAATCGGCTGAAACCTGCCCACCATCAACGATCTGTATGATTCCTGGGCTTCCAGAGCACAAGGCAGTCCCTCCCCATCAAATATTCAGCTTGTTAAAGTGGGAGAAGCGCCTCTAGCTGTTCACATTGTGAACCTTGATGCCGGTGTCAGCATTTGTACAATTAGCTGGATGGGGACTCATTGAAGTCCAACTTGCTACCTTTCATAAATCTACACCAGCAAACACCGTTATAAAATCAAACACAAACAGCCACACACCTGAGGCTCCATTCTTCCTGCTATTCTCACAATATCTCAGGCAGAAAAATGAAATAAGAAATGAAATCAGGACTTTACAGAAAAGTGTCTACTACTAAAAAAGTTCAACCTTTCAGATGGTGTTGTAGGAGTACTTTGGAGAGGAAAATGTAATGTTTTTTTATAGCCATGAATTAATAAATCATGCTCTAATTTACATTTGGGGGATATCTTTCACAATAATAACATATGTATATGTTCTAGACATTCTAATGATCACCAAAACAATTATTACAGACATTTTACTGATGTTTTTCCAGAGATCTTGAAGTTGTGTGAATGACAGCCTCTGTGGGTGGTATTCATATGCAAACATGAGGCCTATACTCTACACTGTGTTGTGCGACAGTTGAATGTTGGTTCCATAAATGTACCGTATAGGACCAATGAAGCAAATCAAATAGCAACTACTGTAGATGGTCATTGCAAATGTCTGCATTTCATTTAGTTAGTGAACAAAATGAGGTGTCGCATGCCCTCGCAGTATGCTTTCTTTCCCTAGAAAAACAAGAATAGTAATAATGTACAGAGTATCTCAGGAAAAAAATACACTTTTTTACTCAGCTGATGTGATGAGTAGCCTATTCCCTATGAAATAATGAAGGATTAACCTGAACCAGCATAGACAGTTTAGAGTAACACATTGTTGACACAGGTGGTGTGTGTGTGTGTGTGTGTGTGTGTGTGTGTGTGTGTGTGTGTGTGTAGGTGTGTGTGTGTGTGTGTGTGTGTGTGTGTGTGTGTGTGTGTGTGTGTGGTGTGTGTGTGTGTGTGGAAAGGGAATTACTACTTTGTGGGGACCTCATGTCCCCACAAAGATAGTACAATCGGAGAAAAAAAACCTTGTGGGGACAAATTTAGTGTCCCACAAGGTATAGGGTTAGGTTAGGTTTAGGGGTTAGGTTAAGGGTTAGGGTTAGGGGTTAGGGTTAGGGTTAGGGTTAGGGTTAGGGTTAGGGTTAGGGGTTAGGTTTAGGGATAGAGGTTAGGGTAAGGCCACAGGACTTGCATAAAAATTAATGGAATGTCCCCACAAATATAGTAGACTATGTGTAATGTTCCCCACAAAGTAGTAATTGCAAACCTGTGTGTGTGTGTGTGTGTGTGTGTGTGTGTGTGTGTGTGTGTGTGTGTGTGTGTGTGTGTGTGTGTGTGTGTGTGTGTGTGTGTGTTGTTGTTGTCAATGAAGGAGACAAATCAGTTTCCATTCTTGAAATGGCCTGTACCTTTGATTCTAGTTTAGAGGAAGCCTTTATGACTAAAGTCGTTAAATACCAGCCGCTCCTACGAACCATCACAGAGCTAGGCTCGACAACTCAGCTGCTGGGATTGCTACTAAAACTCGACTACTCAGCTGCAGACCAAGAGTGTGACTCCGGAACGGGCCTCCATGAAGCACGCCTGTGGACCTGCCTGGATCTCTCTGTGTCTATCTCTTGCTCTCTCTTTGTTCCTTACTGTCCCCCCGACTCGGTCGAGGCAGCACGGCTGTTCACCCCAGAGTCAGGATCTGCCTGACGTTTCCTCCTCCTTAAGAGGGGGTTTTTCGTTACCATTGTCGCAAATTGCTTGCTCAGGGTGGGGGCCTCGGGCCTGTGAGGTATCCGCTCGAGTTCTCTCGAGGGGGTACCTCACAGGTACAGGTTCTGCTCGGGTTCTCTCTCTCCTCCCCCCACCCCCCCTACCCTTACCTCCCCTTCCCCTCCCCTTCCCCTCCCCCTACACGCGCATGCGCATGCAGCGCCTGTGTGTGTGTGCGTTCGTTCGTTCTTGTACACACGCATGCAGGACCTGTGTGTGCGTGTGCCCCTTGTTGTCTTTCCCTTGTCTCTCCCTTGTTTCTCCCTCTCTCCTCTCTCTCTCTCTCTCTCTCTCATGGCTCTTTAGCCTTTGTAAAGTGTCTTGAGATAACTTGTTATGATTTGACACTTTAATAAAATTGAATTGAAATTGAATTGTAGGCTATAGGTGCAATCTATTTGTGTTCATCTTTGGCAGCCTTGGACACGTACATAGGTTGGTTGTAAGAGGCTTCCAACAACTTGGGATGCCTAAAAAAGCAGCTAAACAGCTTGCAAAATTCTGTGCAATCTCTTCTACTATCGGTAGTCGCCAAATATGGCGAAGGCGGTGTTATTTGTACCCTTGAATGGTTTGTGGGTATTGGATATTTGTCCAGGATATGATGACTGCACATTACTTAAAGCATTAATTTCTGCATAAAAAGTTGAGCAAGAGGGTGCTCTGTCTGTCTGTATGTCTGTAGGCTACAGAAGAAGTAGCAATATTCAAAATCTGTGGCAGAGGTACCTTTGACTTAAGGATTTTACTCTTTAAGCTATTATCAAGGTGGAGCTTTAATGTCGTAATCCTTTTCATCAGAAAAGGGAAGATTTTAAAGCCACCTGAAATGGGGGTTTTACACTCATCCCAGAGGAGATTTCTACGCCCAAACTGTTTTCTCTATCTATCCAGTAGTCTAGATTAAGTCATTTGCACTTTCGCTTTGAGATAGTCCAATTTTGTCTAATCTTGACATGTCTTACACTAGAATGCATCAGATGGAGCTGCCCTGTGCCCTGCCCCTCTCCAACCCCCCAACCCCCCTCTGGTAATACCGCTCCACTGGCTACCGCTCCACTGGCTATAAGTATTACACTGTCAGCAGATTGAGGCATGGGAGGTGGGGGTGGTGCAATGGTGGTTCAGCATGGTGTCAAAGTGAAAATAAATCAATAAAATATTTTATTTAATGGAAATACATGTGAGTATGAGCAGACACGTCATTGCACATATACAGTATATATATACCAGTAATTTAGGGCGAGGTCGCGCCATGTCTTGGCCATCTGGTCAGTGATGTATATCGGACCAGTTATCCAAATATGGAGACCCCTGGTACCCATATATGGATACCCCTGGTACCCTTATATGGAGATTCATGGACTGTATATGGAGATATGCTTACTCAGTTATTCGTTATGTGAAAGTCCTATGACGTCTATGACATCTGATCTGACATCATACATATTATCCCTTTTATGCCATATATGGGGATCACTGTCTGTAGAACCAGCCACACAGACATGGGCTGTCTTGGCCATCTGTCTTGGCCATATAAGGATTCTGTTAGTGTGGTATGTGGTATGGAGGCCACATATGGGCATTCCCATATGAAGTCCTGTTAGATTGGGCTTGATGACATCAGGGGTCTCCCATATATGGGCATAAAGGGGATTATGTTAGTGGGTTAGTGGGTTCCCCTGACATCACAGTGATGTCAGAGCGTGTGATGAACCCGGTTTCCTGCGCAAGTGCTGAATTTTTCACCATTGAGCTAATAGAGCCTGCCTGCTTGCTCAGGGGATAAATGTAATCTTGACCATCAGGTCAAAATTCATGTCAGATCCAAAAGAGCAAGCTGGGTTGCCTGCCCAGGGCTGTTTAAGTCGTGTTTTGCAGCCATCAGGACCAAAGGAAGCAACTGTTTTGAATTTGTGGTGCCTTCTATGGGCAGAAGTGAAATCACTTTTTGGGGGTACACTTTATAGAGGCCTCTCGGCATGTAATATCAGTTGTAACAGAGATGTAGCTGTACAGTACAACATCTAGCATTGTGTTAGAAGGCAGCAGGTGTACATTGCTCGCTATCCTGGACTCAATGTTTGATCTCAGATTCCGTGTCACGCTTGCACAGGTGATCTGTAATATCACAGCAGATCCACACCGCCAAACTAAATGCAATATCATTGCAATACATGGTAAATAGTTAATCCTGAGCTGAAGTGTCTAAATGAAGTCGTAAATGCACAGCGTAGGACAGTGGATGTCAGTGAATGTCATAGATGTGCAGTAACTGTCACCGTCTGACAGTGGAAATTAGTGGGGAAAATGTTTTGCGGGAAATTAGAAGCCAACATGAAAGGGACTCTATTGATGAAAAAATATATGTCAAATTTTGTTTCATAGGACAGTCAAGTTGATAGCCTATTAAAATTCCATGGAGATGTAGCCCACAATTTTGCAACACAAGAAACAGATAAGTTACTGCCAGATAAAAATAATAATAATAATAACCAGTAAGACTCCCTAATCGGGAGATAAGCGACCGTAGGTGGCTTATCTCCACAAATAGGGCAAAAATGTGTTTTTCCAAAATCTTCCTGATCCATGTTGATGACATGAGTGTAATAATAATAATAAAATAGATTCAGTGCATGTGTACCATGCCTGCCCACATGCTTTGCAATGCCAATTTATTATGTATTTTATTAAATTGTATTACTCCACACAAGCTAAGACACCACCCTTCTCTTCTTATCATTTCCTACTTTAACACGTACAGTAACACAGCTAATTTGGTCCACATTGTTAAGTACATACTGTACGTAACACAAACACGGGGCACAGACTGGTACTTATAATAGATTTGTATGTCATGAGGTGCAATGACCACAGTAATATAATTTTATCTCAGAGCAGTCTAACCACATGGACCCGTCTTTTTCGTATGAATTCTGCCACAAGGACGAAATACTGTACAGCATCAAATGTATGCATGTACATAGCACTCTCTCTCTCTCTCTCTCTCTCCCTCTCTCTCTCCTCTCTCTCTCTCTCTCTCTCTTCTCTCTCTCTCTCTCTCTCTCTCTCTCTCTCTCTCTCTCTCTCTCTCTCTCTCTCTCTCTCTCTCTCTCTCCTCCATGCTGTTGCCACAGCCAGGGTTGATTGATGTCATTCTTGGAGGAGATTTCATTTGAAGGACTTTAAGTGTTTAATCAGGCTCCAACTGGTTTTGAGAGGATGGTCCCGTGGACACTAGACAGACATGAGCCGGGTGATAAAGATTAGTTATTTTCTTTCTGTGTCTCTCTCCAAGTTTTGGTTTTGGAATTCAATTCAAAGGCCTATCCTGGCATCTCTCTCTCTCTCTCTCTCTCTCTCTCTCTCTCTCTCTCTCTCTCTCTCTCTCTCTCTCTCTCTCTCTCTCTCTCGCCCACTATGTCTATTCGCCATCCTTTTAATCCAACTCGATTAAATTTGGTTTGCGTGGGCCTGATTGAATTCAGAAAGGATAACTGGCACAAAAGCAAGTTTTATTGTGAGATTAGTTTACAGCAAATGATCATTTCAAAACAACACACACACACACAACACAAAAGCACGCACGACACGCACGCACACACAGCCCAGGGTCAGACTGTGAGGGGTTTGGTGCAGTGGCATTGAAAATCAACAAGAACAAAATGACATCATTGAGAACTTTGGTGACCGAGTGGCCAAACCACTCGATGTGCAAGTATGAAACACTTTCTCGCCTTCTTGCTGTCAAGCCTTTCTGAAGCCGAAAAAGGAAAGGAGTTTGATGCTGTATAAGCTGCCTTCAGACTGCTGATACGCAGCTTTCTTTGCCTTTAACTTTCATTCTCCTTCAGAAATGATGTAGGCCTTACAAAACAACAAATAATCAAACCAAGTTTGAAGTGAGCGGTGGTGCGTGTGTGCGTGACCGCGTGTGTGTGTAGCACATCATTTCAGGGTCCTGTGTGTGTATGTGTGTGTGTGTGTGTGCGCCAGCGCGCGCATGCAGGCGTGTGTGTGTGTGTGTGTGTGTGTGTGTGTGTGTGTGTGTGTGTGTGTGTGTGTGTGTGTGTGTGTGTGTGTGTGTGTGAGAGACGCAACAGTGTGGTGGAAAGTGGTGGACAGAACATCTGACAGACCCCTTGTTATCATTATTATGAGTCCTGCCTTTTCCTAATGTGTTCGTGCTTTTCCCACACGTTCAGTCTTTTTTAATGCATGCACACCGTCTTCTTCTCACGCATGACATAGTTTCTACGGTATAGTGTTGATTTCGTCGACTAAAACTATGTTATGTTCTACCTTTTTTCCCCCAGTAGGGATCCCAGTAACTAAAAGACGGGTCATTTTATGTTTGGTTGCACTCGGGTGTTGCACTCTGAAAATTGCAGATCTACAAGAGCTTGTAGATCAGCTATGGTCAGTATGCAACCTTTATGAAATCAGGCATAACATAAGCTTAAAACTAGAACATTTCAGACAACAAAACTTTGACTGAAACAAAATTACATTTTATTCAAAAGACAACATTCAAAAGACAACACTGGGTTCCTGTCACTGCTACAATCCCACGGTTGCCCCGGGGAAGGCGTAGTCAACCACATGCCTCCACCGATTACACGTGGAGTTACCAGCCTCTTCCCTTCACAGCGGGACGTAACGCATGCAAGAGGAACACGGTGCTCAAACACTGCCGGTCGCGTTCACTGGATCGGATTCCGTCCTTGCGGCGGTGGGCAAAGCCGTATACCTGCAGAGGCGTCATTTAAAAAAGAAATAGGGGGGTGGCAAAAATAGGTCACCACTTAAGCCCTGTTTCTAAAATAGTGAGAATAGTTGATCTGCAGGCTCAACTGAGCCTGTAGACTATGTTTAACTATTTGTTAGGGTCCGAAAAGAGAAAAGGTTTGAACCCAAAATTGGCATGCCATGTTTGAAAGTGGTTAATAAATGAATGGTTGGCTTGGTTGCATAATGCATACCATAAAACTCTTATGTAAATTATACACATGTAGATGGACAGGCATCGATTGCAATCAAATCAGATTAATCTGCTAAAACAATCCAGGGTTGGGGACAAAAGTTATGCACACAATAACTGAATGTGAGGTTAAATGTGAACACTAGGCGGTGTCGGTTGCCATCCCCTGATGACCCAAATGACGCCCCTGTACGGTATACTTGTACAGAGAGGCATACCTTTGCAGCAGAGGTCTTTCAACACGCGCGTCGTCGACACACACATGCATTGACGGGATCGATTCACTTGCATTCCATATCACTACTGTGTTGTTTCTTGGACCAAGCGGGGCGATGCTAACAAACCTTCTGTGTTGCTCTAAATAGGTCACTGCCTCGCCACAGGCGAGACAGAGAGAGGGAGGGAGAGAGAGAGAGAGAGAGAGAGAGAGAGAGGGAATCACATCCTACTACAGCCCATGTTGTATTACATCCCAGACAGATGAAGGTACAATCTGAGGTTGAAATGACATAATGGTATGAAAACCCTGTTCTGCACACTAGCCTATACAGTACACATGTTGTTCCCTGTCCTCATTCAGCTGTGCTCTTGTGAACATGAGCCCTATGGCATCACTATTCATTACATCAAAATAATCGAGCATTCAGCGAAAATTAGCGGCTGGAGGCTTTTAGATCAGCGACAGACAGACAGACAGACATGTGTGTGTGTCCTCACACCGCGGATCAGACCGATCTGTCTGAGTCATAATATCTGGGGCATTGTCAGAGCACCCGTTGTACACGTCTGTCTGTGTCCCTTTTATCCCCATATATCCCTGATGTCATTAGCATATGCCCATCCATACTCGGTATATTGGCAGAACCATATTGGTTGGATCTGTGGTTCTAACCGTCATATCCAAACACTCGGTGGCAGGAACCACTCGAGTTGTTGCCCAGCAAGCAAGGTCAGGACCTGGACCAAAACGGACGTCCTGGATTAATCAGAGATGGTCCGATCGAGGCCAGATAAATATCATAACTAGTCAGATACTGTATGTCCCAGAATATATGACCTTTCATGCTCATATTTCAACTAACATTACAAACAATAACAATAACAATCCTAATAATAATAATAATAATAGCTGGAATTTATATAGCACTTTTCTGAGTACTCAAAGTCGCTTTACAACACTGTGTAAATGTGTGTGTGTGTGTGTGTGTGTGTGTGTGTGTGTGTGTGTGTGTGTGTGTGTGTGTGTGTGTGTGTGTGTGTGTGTGTGTGTGTGTGTGTGTGTGTGTGGCAGGTAAAAACAACAACTTTATTAGAAAAGAAAAACTAGGAAAGAAGATACAATAAGAGCTAAAAGCAACAATAAAACGATAAAAACAAGAGTAGGTCCAAGATCAGCTGGGGTAGGCAATGGTAAATAAGTGTGTTTTCAGGGCGGTTTTAAAGGTGGGGATGGAGGGGGCATCTCTGACATGTTGTTATCCTATAGTCCATATGACGTCCTGGTAATGACGTCAAGATTATCCCCATATGGGCTGTGATCTGGCCTCGTTCTGAACGTCACCGGACCTTATTATAATGTCATCATGCCATCATTTGGCTTGCAGGGTGCCGATGCAGTCCCATATCGGTCCCATATCACATGACCATACATGTGCATAGCGGTCAAATCGGGGGCCCTGGATAACCACATCTCCATATATGCCTATATATGGGCATATCAGGTTTGTTTATGGTTATGTCTGAGTCATACTGACATGCCTGGGCGTGTGGGGTTTGTTCATGGTTAAGCTGTTATGGCATGCTATGGCATGCCATGACCACACCCTCTAGACGTTACACTACAGAAAGCACCACAATGTTCATAAGACCATATCGTCACTGAAATTCCATACTGTGCATACCGTGCTCTCGCAAGGTTTTGAGTTTGACATTTAAACTCCCTCGCCCTTTTTCTCTCTCTGCCAGTAGGGCGAGCGCACACGCACGCACGCACGCACGCACGCACGCACGCACGCACACACGCACACACGCACACACGCACACACACACACACACACACACACACACACACACACACACACAGCTCTCTGCCTCTGCACTTTCAATGCACCACAGATCTGGAACAAAGTCCCAGAAAATGGCAGCTCTACTCTCAGATATGTTAAATCAAAATTGAAGGCATTTCTTTTTGCAGCTGCCTTTTATCGAGGCTTTTGATTCATTTCTTGTTGCCGCATTGTAACTTTTATTCTCATATTCTTGTAGATGTTTTATATTAGCTTATTCTTTATATTCATTTTAGTCTTTCATAATTGTTTTGATTATCGAATATCTCTTTATAATGTGTTGCCTTCACACTTTTTCTTAAGGCACTTGTAAATCCCTTTGAATTGTCTTGTTGTCTTGAAATGTGCTGTTCAAATAGAACAAACAGAAAGTCACTGTTGAATCACAGCCGAGGCTCAGAGGGCAAGGAGAGGAGGCAGTATGCTATTTAGTGCATAGGGCAGGGGTCTTCAACAGGGGGTCCAGGAAAGTTTTATTTTTATTTTTTTGAGAATGAAGGAGTTGGTGAGAATAGAGAGTATGACAGTGGAAGGAAGACGGGTCATGTGGCAGTCGAAAGACAATCTGTAAGTTACCTCACATGTAACTCTGAACTGAATACCAGAGACATTATGTGCGTATGAAAGAGCCATAGGCTACAATGAATAAGAAAATGAGGGTGGGAGAGACAGAATCTTTAAAGTCTTTGTCAAAAGAAAGAGCGAATAACTCTTAGCTGTATGAGTCTGAGACAAAGGCGTAGACGGTAGGATAAAAAAGGATAAAATGGGAAAAGAGGTCATTTAAAACCAGAGAAGGGGAGGGATGGAGAGAGAGAATAAAGAGTGACTACATGAGTGTGAGAGGCAGAGCACACCAGAGGGGAGAGAGAGATAAGACACAGCGTCTCCCTGATTACAGTGGTGAGCTCCTTCTGTGTTTTTTCTTTGAAGAGAGGCGTGTGTGAAAGAGGGTAAGAGATGGTGTGAGAGAGTGACTGACAGGCAGAAGAAAATGAATGGGATGGGAGAGAGAGAGAGAGAGAGAGAGAGATGGTGGGAGCAAGCAGACAGAGAGGAATAAAGAGAGGATAGCAGCGGATGAAAGAGAAGAGCTTCAACACAAGTGAAATGCAGAGCCACGAGAGATGGTTGAAACGAATAAAAAGAAGAGACGAAAAAAGACAGAGGAAAGAAAAGAGACTGGAGGAAGATCAGAAAGGCCAACGACCCAGAGAGAGAGAGAGAGAGAGAGAGAGAGAGAGTGAGACAGCAATAGATTCGAACAGCACAATAGATTCGAACAGCAAAACTAGGAAAGAAGATACAATAAGAGCTAAAAGCAACAATAAAACGATAAAAACAAGAGTAGGTCCAAGATCAGCTGGGGTAGGCAATGGTAAATAAGTGTGTTTTCAGGGCGGTTTTAAAGGTGGGGATGGAGGGGGCATCTCTGACATGTTGTTATCCTATAGTCCATATGACGTCCTGGTAATGACGTCAAGATTATCCCCATATGGGCTGTGATCTGGCCTCGTTCTGAACGTCACCGGACCTTATTATAATGTCATCATGCCATCATTTGGCTTGCAGGGTGCCGATGCAGTCCCATATCGGTCCCATATCACATGACCATACATGTGCATAGCGGTCAAATCGGGGGCCCTGGATAACCACATCTCCATATATGCCTATATATGGGCATATCAGGTTTGTTTATGGTTATGTCTGAGTCATACTGACATGCCTGGGCGTGTGGGGTTTGTTCATGGTTAAGCTGTTATGGCATGCTATGGCATGCCATGACCACACCCTCTAGACGTTACACTACAGAAAGCACCACAATGTTCATAAGACCATATCGTCACTGAAATTCCATACTGTGCATACCGTGCTCTCGCAAGGTTTTGAGTTTGACATTTAAACTCCCTCGCCCTTTTTCTCTCTCTGCCAGTAGGGCGAGCGCACACGCACGCACGCACGCACGCACGCACGCACGCACGCACACACGCACACACGCACACACGCACACACACACACACACACACACACACACACACACACACACACAGCTCTCTGCCTCTGCACTTTCAATGCACCACAGATCTGGAACAAAGTCCCAGAAAATGGCAGCTCTACTCTCAGATATGTTAAATCAAAATTGAAGGCATTTCTTTTTGCAGCTGCCTTTTATCGAGGCTTTTGATTCATTTCTTGTTGCCGCATTGTAACTTTTATTCTCATATTCTTGTAGATGTTTTATATTAGCTTATTCTTTATATTCATTTTAGTCTTTCATAATTGTTTTGATTATCGAATATCTCTTTATAATGTGTTGCCTTCACACTTTTTCTTAAGGCACTTGTAAATCCCTTTGAATTGTCTTGTTGTCTTGAAATGTGCTGTTCAAATAGAACAAACAGAAAGTCACTGTTGAATCACAGCCGAGGCTCAGAGGGCAAGGAGAGGAGGCAGTATGCTATTTAGTGCATAGGGCAGGGGTCTTCAACAGGGGGTCCAGGAAAGTTTTATTTTTATTTTTTTGAGAATGAAGGAGTTGGTGAGAATAGAGAGTATGACAGTGGAAGGAAGACGGGTCATGTGGCAGTCGAAAGACAATCTGTAAGTTACCTCACATGTAACTCTGAACTGAATACCAGAGACATTATGTGCGTATGAAAGAGCCATAGGCTACAATGAATAAGAAAATGAGGGTGGGAGAGACAGAATCTTTAAAGTCTTTGTCAAAAGAAAGAGCGAATAACTCTTAGCTGTATGAGTCTGAGACAAAGGCGTAGACGGTAGGATAAAAAAGGATAAAATGGGAAAAGAGGTCATTTAAAACCAGAGAAGGGGAGGGATGGAGAGAGAGAATAAAGAGTGACTACATGAGTGTGAGAGGCAGAGCACACCAGAGGGGAGAGAGAGATAAGACACAGCGTCTCCCTGATTACAGTGGTGAGCTCCTTCTGTGTTTTTTCTTTGAAGAGAGGCGTGTGTGAAAGAGGGTAAGAGATGGTGTGAGAGAGTGACTGACAGGCAGAAGAAAATGAATGGGATGGGAGAGAGAGAGAGAGAGAGAGAGAGATGGTGGGAGCAAGCAGACAGAGAGGAATAAAGAGAGGATAGCAGCGGATGAAAGAGAAGAGCTTCAACACAAGTGAAATGCAGAGCCACGAGAGATGGTTGAAACGAATAAAAAGAAGAGACGAAAAAAGACAGAGGAAAGAAAAGAGACTGGAGGAAGATCAGAAAGGCCAACGACCCAGAGAGAGAGAGAGAGAGAGAGAGAGAGAGAGTGAGACAGCAATAGATTCGGGACCAAAGACGTGGGGCAGTGAGGCGAGAGGTCTGTGTCGATACCGCGGGTAGCCGAATGTAATTGCATCTCAGGAAGACTAATTTGCGGGTGGCGCGCCGGCAACTTCAGATTCATTACGGCATCAGCCCGGCACCGACCCTGGTGACAGCCCTCTGTCAGATGTGCCCCAAACAGCTCGATGCCCCAGCCGGCCCCACACGCCGCTTAGACAAGACAGAGTGGAGCGAGAGTCAGATGGAATTAAACGGTGGCTAGTTTTTTTGCTCCGGTGTGGTGCGGCAGGGACTGAAGGAGCAAACGTGTGTGTGTGTGTATGTGTGCAAATTGTTGGTTTGGCATGTGCGCAAACAAGGCCTTCTCCGCACGTGCACGTTCAAACACCTGCACACAGAAACATCTACACAAATTCACAAAACAGAACGATACCCTCCTTATAGCATATATATAGCATCACACGTGAGTAATGGGTTTTCTCTATACAGCCACCCTAGACCACTTTGTCACTGGCACCTGTCCATCATCTTGTATATTGTGGGAAAGAGGACACTTGTTGCATTCATTTAAGACATCAATAAAGGATGGTGAGAACTTGCAGCAGAATTAATGCAGGAAGAGGATGAGAGCACTTTGCACTTCACTAAACAATACGCAAAGCACACAAGTGCTTTCATCATGTGCTCATTCTCATGCTACCAAACAGTTGTTCTCCTGCTAGATGGGACACACAACGCCATTTGTCTGCTAACAAATCAACTTGAGTTCCTCAACGTTTAAAACTCGAGGAACTCGCTTACGAGTTGTTGATCATTCGAATCGGGCACGCATCAACAACAAGAAGAGGAGACCGTGACCGTGAGACAAACGAGATTGGAGGCGACACAGATTTCCAATAAAGACTTGTAGTATATTAACTTCCCGTTAAATATGGCGCTTCCTGACAGCGCTCTCTCCCCATGCGCTCTCTTTACCCTCCCCTCCTGCTGGCTCCCCAGCTGTCCCTACAGCTCACACCCCCCCTCCCCCTCCCCCCGCATGGCAGGCATGGAGCTCCCCCACACAGAGAGCGTTAACTAACTGCCCCTCATGGATCACAGCCAAATTAGTGTTCTGGAAAGGGGAAAGACATCAGGAGTCAACCGGGGCACTCCTTGAAACTCCAGGAATGCAGGAGCCTGTATAGAGGGTATGCGCGTGACATCATCATCATATCCAGAAGTTATGCGGGAATGCCTACTGAGTGGCAAAAAAAATACTTTCTGGCCTTCAGCCCATACTTCCAAACAGAAAAGGTCCTATCTGATTGCATTAAACAACGTTAAACTCACTTTGCCACTTACTTTGCCACTCGATTTGCCATTCAGTTTATGCATGCGCATACCCTCTATACCGGAGACTAGAGCACTGTCAGATGGGAACCTTGTATGGCCTTTCCAGGAAATAGAGGGAAACAAGATAGAAAAACTGTGTTTCATTGGTTCTAATGTACTAATTCTTTAGTCACATTAACAAGAGGTTAAAGCTTTTCATTAGTTAAATCATTTTAGCAGATCTACATGTACAAGCTCAAAATGCGTCTCACTGCGATGCCTTGTGAGATTGTAGATAGTTAAAACCTGTATTTCTGCTTTTCTTTGCTGTACTTCCTGGCGGAATGCTTCAAACGTTCCCTAATGTTTCCCAGCATTCATCATTTGTACACCTGTGCCACTATGCACACATATCAAGGCTGTACAGCACCTGTTTTAGTCCGATAAATATAAGGCAGAGGTTCGACAAAATTGTATTATTTAGTTTTTCAACAAAAAACATTCATTGGCCCCAGAAAACGCCCACAAAAGTTGATGACTCATCACTTTTCGTCACTAAACCATCATTTTCTGGGGCTATTTTTAGCCCAAGGAATGTTTTTTGTGCAAAACAAATGCTTGCAATGGATTCAGCATCATGACAAACCCCTAGTTAGACCCCTCACATCCTACTTAAAGCAGATTTTTTTTCTGGGTATTTTCCTCCTGTATAGAAAGTTGATGGGAGCCCAACTTGATTTGGCCGCTGTGGGTATTTGCCATGAGCAGATCAGGGTAGATTTTTTATCCTAGCTAGTAGACCTAATTTCCTGTCAGAACCAGTTGAAAAACTAAATAATACAATTATTGTCCAACCTGAGTGTATTTCTTTTCCTAGATTTACTAGACTATTTCATGAATCTGACATTGGTCTTTTCAAAAGGAAATTCAGAAATATGAATATAGAAGACATTTTGTCAATGATGCCCAGTGTTCCCAACACATTCATGTGCATGCGCACATGCACGCACGCACACACGCACACAAGCACACAAGCACACAAGCAACTTTTAATCCAGGCTACTAGGTGCAGAGACCTAGCCGACTAGCATGCTTATGCATGCCCCCTCAAGCTTTTGCATGGAGGGGAAAGGGGTGGGGGCATGTGAAGGGTACAGTAGCTGTGGCATTGCATTGGTGGACTCCTTATAAGTGCCCTGGAAGCCTAATTGGCCTGTCAGATTTGTCACCCACTGGCAGCCTCACAGGACACAAGGGCACACACACACGCACACGCAAACGCACACATACACACACGCACACACACACATGCACACACACACATGCACACACACACGCACGCACGCACGCGCGCGCGCGCAAGCTCGCTCACTCACTCACTCAATCACTCAAACACCTGAGCATAAACATTGTGCTAGCAAACGCGCACACAAACACGTACAGTGATGCGAGGCACACGCCGCTGACAACAAAGGTGAGAAGATGCCAGGGCAGCTGTTAAGCCCAAAATATGCATCCATACACGTTCACTCACACACATGTACGGTATGTACGCACACACATGCACACAAACACACACACACACTGAAAGTTCTGGGCAGCCACGAAACTTGAGGAGAATGCATTAAACGTCCCATCTGGTGTCCTGCAACTTTGACGTCACCACCAGTGGGACATTGGACGTGTCCGTCTCCTAACCTTGTCTCCACTCATGCTAAAGTGCATGGAGACACGTAGGTCAAGACTGTAAGGGACACCCTTGAATCCTTGCCTAAAATATACGTGCATGTATTTTTATTAATGTTTTAGGTTTTTCTTATGTTTAGACAAAGGTGGCATGTCCAAAGTAAACTGGCATCTTATGAACTGAATTTGATTTGAAGTTAAATACACATGTACTCTCTCTGTACTGTACACATTCGTCTCTCCTTTCCATTTGGCTCCTAGAGCAGTGGTTCTCAACCTGTGGGTCGGGAACCCCAGGGGGATCCCTAAATTATTTCGGGGGGTCCCCCAGATGATTAACTTAATGTGCGACATACGTTTTTCCCCTCAAACCAACACAAATTTAAGTGTACACATTTCTAAAGTGACAATTTAACAGCAAGAGCCGCTGATACAAACCGACCTACGGCCTGGTCGCGACTTAGGCCACGACTTGGAGGTCGTAGGTCCCGGTTCTGGAGGTTTTGCGCGATCTCGGTCGTAATTCAGCGACCTGGGAAGTCCGCGATCGAAACTCTACGCTTGCTAAGGGAAGGGACGCGAGTTTAGGAAACTCTACGCTTGCTAAGGGAAGGAGCGCCGCGATCGAAACTCTACGCTTGCTAAGGGAAGGGACGCGAGTTTAGAAACTCTACGCTTGCTAAGGGAAGGAGCGCCGCGATCGAAACTCTACGCTTGCTAAGGGAAGGGACGCGAGTTTAGAAACTCTACGCTTGCTAAGGGAAGGAGCGCTCGTTTTCAACAGCGTCGGCAGGTTAGCTACTCAGTGTCGGCAGGTTAGGGTTAGGGTTAGGGTTAGGGTTAGGGTTAGAGTTGGGGTTAGGGTTAAGGTTAGGGTTAGAGTTAGAGTTGGGGTTAGGGTTAAGGATAGGTTTTGGTGCACCTCGCGCGGTCCAAGTGACTACAATGGAGCGCTTCCTACCTCCGGTTCAGCCAATCACAAGCTTCAAAAGGTTGAATAGGCGCTGCTGCTCTAGAATATTCTGCAAAAAGACCTTTTAAATACGACCGCGGACTTCCCAGGTCGCTGAACAACGGCCCGATCGCGCAACAACGGCCCGGGGACGACCGAGGTGGCGCAACCACGGCGGGGGTCGCGAAACTAGACCGGCCGCGACCTAACAAGTATGTACCGCGAACTACGACCTCCAGAACCGGGACCTACGACCTCCAGGTCGTGGCCTAGGTCGCGACCAGGCCGTAGGTCGTTCGTATCAGCGGCTGTCTCTCCAATTTAATTACTTTTTAATACCTCTAAATGACAAATTAAACATTGGCAAAATGTCAAATATTATAGACAGAAATTATGAAAAGAGCCGAATCACAGGCTCACAACACCTCGCAACGCGAGCTATGAGCATGTAGATCTGCTATTTTCACAATAGAACTGTGTAAATGTAATGCCTCAACTCTTAGTGCTCGTCAGGGTGGAGTGCATCTCTCCACTCTGACATGTCTCCTTTCCGACATGTCTCCATTCCGACACTAACCCTATCTCTAACCCCTAACCCTAAACCGAACCCCCATGGGAGTGTCGCCACTCCGACAATAAGAAGTCAATTTCGGAGTGGCGACATGTCGGAATGGAGAGAGCCTCCCGTCAGGGTGGGGGGTCCCCAGTTAAAATATTGTTATTTCGGGGGTCTTGGCCTGAAAAGGTTGATAACCACTGTCCTATAGAGACCATGCCACTCATTCTCAACATGCCTTTCTTACAGCCAACATAAACTGACTGACATCACTGTCCTTAGAGACCTACTCACTCTCACCAGCCTTTAAGACCTGAAATGTTGTAACCACTTTAACCATTATGTTATGCTTCACTATTACTGTAATATGTCGTTTTTGATTTAGATTTTTTTCCCCCAAAACAACATAAAAACTATTTTAGAACGCAAACAAAGCCTTCTCGGCACGTGCACGTTCAAACACCTGCAC
>NC_137813.1:26497519-26515851 GCF_963921795.1 Nannobrachium achirus | reverse complement strand
AAAGGATGGTGAGAACTTGCAGCAGAATGAATGCAGGAAGAGGATGAGAGCACTTTGCACTTAACGACATAATACGCGAAGCACACAAGTGCTGGAGTTTGCATTCATCATGTGCTCATTCTCATGCTACCAAACAGTTGGCCTCCTGCTAGATGGGACACACAACGCAATTTGTCTGCTAACAAATCAACTGAGTTCCTCAACGTTTAAAACTGTTAAAATCGGAACACACAATTGCATAATTTCTGATACTGATGTCATCAAAACGTCAGTTAATGAATGAAATATCGGTCTGGCCCTACTTAGTAATTGAAGCGGATGTGGCAGACTTCTGTGAGGGAGAACTGCAGAAGACTTGGCTGGCATGCAGGGAAGATCCATTCAGAGTTTATTTTCAGTGATCATTTACATCAATCACGGATGGACTGATAGATTTAATGGACTCATAAAGGGGTGAGGGCAAGGTTAAAGCCACAATATACTTAGCAAACTCTTGTCTTGATGCTAAATCATTTCTGCCTATTCTGTTACCATCGACTCTGGCTTGCTTCCAGCCAAGTGCTTGGTGTGACAGTTGATATGCATGACTCAAGATGTGCACAATATATATTCCATAGAGGTTGGCATTTCTAACAACGTGCCTGAATGCCAAGTCTGTATAGTGTACAGAACATTGTTTGTGCATGGGTGACTTTTATTTCTGTGAATTTAAAATTATGCAGTGGTGGAAAAAGTACTCACATTTTGGACTTAAGTAAAAGTATCAATACTGCCCTGTAGATGTACTCCGTTACAAGTACATGTCCAGAATGCAAAATGTACTTGAGTAAAAGTATGAAAGTATTTGCATCAAAATGTACTTAAAGTACCAAAAGTAAAAGTACTAAATGTTTGAAAATAGCAGATCTACAAGCTCACACATGCTGTATGTGCGTGCGTGCGTGCCTGTGCAACCTCTCACCCACTGAAGAAAGCCAATGGTCTGATTCCATGCATGTGCAGAGTTGAATGGTAGAAAAAAGAAGACAAAACTTCACACTCTTGCTCCATTCATTAGATTCATCAATGCCCACCACTCTCTCTCTCTCTCTCTCTCCCTCTCTCTCTCTCCCTCTCTCTCTCTCTCTCTCTCTCTCAAACCAATCTCACGCTTTATCGCTCCTTCTCTCCTCTCACAGGAAATCATCCCTCACCTGCTTTACATTTGCACTCTATTTCCCTCTCGCTTCCATTCCACGCACACTCCATCTCTCTCTCTCTCCCTCTTTCTCTCTCTCTCTCATTCACTCTCTCTCTCTCTCTTTCTCTTCAACCACTTCCCATCTTTGCCCCGCTCCCTCTCAATTAATCTATGTGCCTCTCTGTCACACTCTCACTTTATCTCCCCTCTCTCTTTTTTTTTTTTACAGGGCACACTCCTCTGAACCGGGAACCATTAGTCTCTCCCTCCGAAAAGCAAACTCCTCATGGCGATGACGAGAGGCCCACCACACCACATGAGGGTTGGTTTAGCCCCTTTAACCCTATATTGTTGAAAATAGCTATTTCACCAAATTTTCATACATTTTTGAGAGGTGTTTCTTGCTGTCTCTTTGTTTGCAGTATACTCCTCATACGTCTCGTCTCGTATGTGTAGCAACAGCTGCAATACCACTGGGTAACCAAGTGGCGCTGTTGAGCAGCCTTGACATTACAGTAATGGACAACAGAAGAATTCATATAGTTTAACACTGCTCATGAGGCACCGCTCAATCACTTCACACTGGGTGTGATTTTTCTGAATGTTTGCCTATTACAACACACTCAATGTGATTAACAGTTTACTGCCAGATGTTTTATTTATTTATTGGGTCTTTTGCCAGCAAAAAGCGGCTTACCTTTGCGATGTTATAGTAGATAGATAGACGTTTTTTATTTTTATTTTTTGATTGCGCAACATGCACTTTGGCGGACCTGGCAGCAGAGGGCGGCGTCATGCAAGAATTAATGTGAATTTGGCCGTTCTGAGTTGCCATCCATTGAGACCAGTCACTCGCCACAAAGCCACAGGGCCAGAGAAATCAACAAGGAAGTGAATTGGTCTCCGTTGATGTTAACGCATAATGGATTTTTTAGAGCATCATTGCGGCAGATGTGTTCACTGTACACGGTGGCGCGACCCCTCATCAGCTTACGGACATCAACAAGGTAAACAAATGAACGGCCGTATTGGCTATGAGCGACGTTCAGAATTGGGGTAACGGTAACGTCCGTAGCAGTAAAACAGTTAAAGAACATTATGCTGGTATGGATAGAATTTCTTCAGTGGCAACCCTGAACCCCAAGCGTCTTCTTCTCCCATAGATAAGGAGCGATTCCAGCACTGTAAGCATTTATCAATGAATGATTGAATGAGTAAGTGTATGAATAAACATTGTGCATCAGTAGTCACTGTTAAACTGCAGGAGTATAAACCTAAGAGCCATGATGAGCCATGGAAAGCAGTCAAAACACCAGTTTACTGTCAATATTCCAGGATGACCTCCCACTTGGGTAATGACGCCCCCTGGCGATCATTCAGAGAAACTACTTCAGCTCCCGTACTAACGTAGGTAGGAAGGGCCTGTCACTCAAACCGGAGTGACCCGCCTCCAGGCTATATAAACCCCCGGAGGCGGAAGTAACATCCTCTTTTCACTCTCTGCGATATCACATTCAGATAAGTTGAAACTCAGCCTTTGTATTATTATTCTTCGCGCATTAGCCTAAAGCGGTGGCATTGGAGTCGCCCACTGGCGAGTGTTGAATTAACCCGTACTTAAGAATACTTATTCTTGTTCCGTCCTAAATCGACGGTTATTTCCTTTTATAACAAAGGATTATTACTGCTTGTTCAGGCCTTCGCCGAAGCAAGCGTGGCATAGCATTAGCCGTTAGCTTGTTAGCTCGTCTGCTATTGTTAACGTTAGCTACACTGCTTACCGCTTGTTCAGGCCCTGCCCGAATCAAGCGTGGCCTAGCCTTAGCCGTTAGCTTGTTAGCTCGTCTGCTTCTGGTTAACTCTATCTACAGTGCTTCGCCATGGATCCTCTGGCCTTCCTGCCGAGGCAATGTCCAGGCTGTCCAGGACTCATCGACGGACAGGATCTTCACCATCTCTGTGTCGGCTGCATGGGCGTTGCACACGCCTTCTCTGCACTGAGTCCTCAGGGGAGAGCAGGACCTTTCTGTGACTGCTGCGTGGCCTACGACCACGATGTACTGATACACCGGTTCTACCTAGCCAGGGCAGGCCTCGGGGCCTGCGCTCCACCAGGTGGGTCCACTGCTCTCAACCCCACAGCCCAGTCTTTCCTTCCCCAGGCGGCCCGCACCGTTGGTCAAGGTGCGGCGCTGCCTTCCGGAGATCCGCTTGGCAATCAGCGCGCCATTCCAAGTCAAGATGGCGCCGTGCTACATGAGATACCGCCTGCCGCGCAACCGACCGCAGCTAGCTCCACTGTCACTGGAGCTGGCGGGTCTGGTGAAGTCGCCGCTAAGAAGGCGACCAAGAAGGCTAACATCCAGAAATCTCCGGTAGCCTTTTCCCCTTCGGGCGCGGTGCCCAAAAAGAAACGCTTGGATGTGACCGTCGGGGACGTCCCCCTCGACGTGAGCATCACCAAAACAGTCCAGACCTTCAGGCGAGAGTCGGACCTGAGCTCCTGTCAGAGCGAGGGTTCTGGTTCTGAATACTCTGGATACACGGCCGAGGAGGAGGAGGACTCCGTCGAGGACGAGGGTTCTCGACTCACGGTCACTGTGAAAGGTAATGCCCCTGCGGCTCCAGCACGTCAACTGGACGCCGCAGGGAGCTCCCAGGCCTCCTCAGGCACCACTGCCCCTCCACCCGCCAGTCAAGCGAGTGAAGCGGGAGCAGAGGACGTCGATTCTGCAGCAGAAATGCTGGATCATCTCACAGTCTACATGAGAGCTCTGGCCAGAGTTGGAGAGGAGTTGCCACCTCCTCTCCCCTCTGAAGAGGCCGAGGATGATGACGAAATGCCCGGGCAGGAGCCTTCGGTTCCCGCCCCGTATGTCCTCTCCAGGCTGCCGCTGGTGAAAGGTTTCACCAAGGCCCTCCATTCCTCATGGAAGACACATAAAGACCCCAGGAAGCTGCCTTTTTCTGTGTTGGATTTGGTGGGCGGTGCGGAGGCAGGCATGTCCACCTGCCCTAACCTGGACCACCTGTTGGCACAATCTTTTCTGAGTTCCGTCAGACCCCAGTACAAAGATGTAGGCACAGCTAAAAACGGGCCGTTTGTTGGCCCCGTCGGCACCAACCCGCCGGGGTTCACTGTCCTGGAGGACAAGCTACAGTCGGACAGGGCTCGTAACGCCTACCGGTCCGCTGCTCTGGCCGCTAAGGACCTGAATCTGATCCAGCTCTTGCTCGCTTCCACCAAGGACCTGGTCAAAGGTCTGCCCACGGGGGAGCACACAGCTGAACTGAACACTCTATTTGACATCATGCTGAAGGTCAATTGGCATGCGGTTAAGTGGATGGGCAGGTCCATGGACTACAACCTCCAGTCTGAGAGAGCCCGCTGGCTCGACTATGTCGACCTCGAGCCTAAGAGGGACGTGGGCGAGAAGCCTCTAGGTCCTCGCGGGGAGATGTACAAGTCTCTCATAAACATGGAGAACAGTCCCACCACCCTCATGGGTGGGGGCTTGGAGCTGCTGCAGGGTAGAGTTACCTTCTTCAAGGCGGCTAAGGACATCGTCGAGTCCACCACAGTGCCACAGGATGAACCGCAGCAAGCTAGGAGGACGTCCCGCTCCTCCCGCGCCAAGGAAAGGGGCCGCTCTGCTTCTTTTAAGAAGCACTCGTCTTCCTCCAGGGGAGCCTCTGCAGCCAGGGCGCCTGACAGGCCCCGCAGCAAGGCTGTGGTTCCCGAGCGCGCTCAGCCGCGCCGCCCGTCCAAGGATGGCAGGCAGCAGTCTTCATACCGCGGTGGCCGCGGTAGGGGACAGCGCAAATGACACTTTGAAGAGGGGAATTGTGCTGGGGCGGGGGTCCGAGGTGTCTCTCGGTCCCCCTCCCCCCAAACGAGGGCGTTTTTCGGTACCCCGTGTCGGGGAAATGAAAATGTTAATTTTGATGCCTCCTGTGTCGACAATAAACATGTTGAAAGAGCAAAGTCTGTCTCTGTCCAACTCTCTCGCACTAGCACAGACGACCCCATCGTGCATGCCTCCTGTAGTAATGATGAAGTCCTGTCAGGACTCGATAATCAATCACAGGTTTTATCAGAATCCAGTAATGTTAATGTCAAACAATTATGTGGTTCCTCAAGCGCGCGAGTGGGATATCCCTCGCGTCGACAATATGAATCCTTTATGCATGCCTCCTGTAAGAATGATGGAGTCCCGTCAGGACTCTTTAATCAGTCAGAGGTTTTATCAGCAACCAGTAATGTTAACGTCAAACAATTATATGGTTCCTCATGCGCGCGAGTGGATTTTCCCTCGCGTGAGCGATGCTATGAATTTAACCTTGAGTCAGAAATTCTGTCGGCCTACTATGAGCCCGGGTCAAGGGACAAGCATAAAGGCCTTAGAGCAGGTATTAAACGTAAAAGTTCCTCTCCTGTCAGGGGAGAATGCTTTAGTTGTGGGCGAGTCTGTTTATCAGTCGAATCGCTTTGCTCTTCCTGTCGCTCTATCGAGCGAAAACCGAACGCTTCCGGTTTCACCGGATACGGATTCGCTAGCTCCCCGCTTCCGGTCCGGCCGCAAAAGAGCTCCGCTAGTCAAGCGGTACAATCAGAAGGTGTTCCCACCTTGCGGCCTATTGAACCCCCGCGCTCCGCATCCGGGTGTTCCGGATACGGATACGCAGGTTCCCCACTTCCGGTCCCGCCGCAAAATAGCTCCGCTAGTCAAGCGGTACAACCAGAAGGTGTTTCCGCCATGCGGCCTATTGAACCCTTGCGCTCCGCATCCGGTCGTTCCGGATACGGATACGCAGGTTCCCCACTTCCGGTCCGGCCGCCAAAAAGCTCCGCCGTCACGGAAGCACAGTGGTGGGGTTTCTCTCGCTCAAAACACGCTAGCACGCTGTGCGCGCCAGTGGAAGTTATGCAACCCGAGCCATTGGGTATTTCGAACGATAACCAGGGGTTACAGGTTACAGTTCGCAGATATACCCCCGCTTTCGAGCAGGGTTATTCATACCAGAGCACGTGGTTTAAAAGCAAGTCTTTTGAGAGAAGAGATCAGCTCATTGCTAAGCAAGGGTGCTATAGTGGAGCTGGACAGGACCCAATCCCGCATGGGATTTTGGAGCCGTTATTTCCTGGTGCCCAAAAAGGGGGGGGGGCTACGTCCCATCCTGGACCTAAAGGCACTAAACGTGTACCTGAAGAAGTACGTTTTCAGGATGCTAACAGTACCCACCATGTTACGGTCGGTCAGGCAAGGGGATTTCCACTGTTCAGTGGATCTGAAGGATGCTTATCAGCACGTCCAGATTTATCCCCCACACAGGAAATTCCTTCGGTTCGCCTTCGAGGGTCGCCTGTACGAGTATACAGTACTCCCTTTCGGTCTGTCACTGAGCCCGAGGGTTTTCGTGAAAGTGACCGAAGCAGCCATCGCCCCGCTGAGACAGCAGGGCGTCAGGTTGGCGACGTACATCGACGATTGGATGATTTCAGCGAGCTCCGCCCACGAAGTGGCGCGTCACACACAAGTGGTTTTGGCTCACCTGAAGGCCTTAGGTTTCATAGTCAACCACGGCAAGAGCATGCTGACTCCAGCAAGTCGTCTTACATTCATTGGGGTCCTTCTGGACTCATCCGACATGTCGGCCCGTCTCTCAGAGGAGAGGGTGGACAGGTTTCGGGAATGTCTCGACTCCTTTCAAGTGGGCCAGGAGGTCACTTACAGGAGTTGCATGGTACTGACGGGAATGATGGCTTCCGCAGTACATCTGTTGCGTTTGGGCAGGTTTCATATGAGACCTTTTCAAAGATGGATGTTATCCCTCGGGATCCCGCCCTCCTTGAAGTACAAGAAGGTTACGGTTTCCCCTTCCTGCGCGATCGCCCTGTCTCCGTGGCTGGTGGAGGGATTCCTCACCAGCGGAGTCTCGATTGGCGAGGTGGTTTCCCACAAGTCGATCACGACAGACGCCAGTCTCAGTGGATGGGGAGCCACTTTCGAGGGGCGCACAGCGCAGGGGCTTTGGCCTCTGGAGATGAGGGGTCGTCACATCAACTATTTGGAGTTGATGGCTATACTCCTGGCGCTCAAGCATTTCGAGCCTTGGATTTTGCATTGTCACGTCCTGGTCAGGACAGACAATACGACGGCCATGTTTTATGTCAACAAACAGGGGGGCCTGTCGTCGTTGCCACTGGACCGTCTGGCTCGAGAATTGACGGTTTGGTGCTTGTCGCGCCTCAAGTCGATCAGGGCCTCACACGTCCCAGGTCTCCTCAACAGCGGAGCAGATCTCCTGTCCAGGGGAGGTCCTCGCTACGAGGATTGGTATCTCCACCCCAGGGTGGTGAGCCAGATTTTTCGCAAGTTTGGTCAGCCAGTGGCGGACCTGTTTGCGTCAGCGGAGAATACGAAGTGTCCGTTGTTCTTCGCGGTGAAGGGCAGTCCTCCCTTGGGGTTGGACGCCTTAGCGCACACGTGGCCGAGAGGTCTACTGTACGCGTTTCCCCCCTTCGACTTAATCCGACCCACTCTGGAGAGAGTCAGGAGGTTCGGTCTGGAGATGCTCCTGGTGGCCCCCTACAAGGGCACGTGGAGATCGGCGATCGCCCCTCTCCTTTGCGAACCGGGTTGGCAGCTGCCTCGGTGCAGGGACCTGTTGAGTCAGGCCAGGGGGGAGATCTTCCACCAAGACCTGCAGGTCCTAGACCTGTGGGTTTGGCACGTGAAAGGTTAAACCTGCTGGCAGCCGGTTTTTCTTCTGAAGTGGTTGATACCATTCAGAGTGCTAAGGCGCCCTCTACGAGGGCGTCTTATGATGGAAGGTGGAATGCCTTTGAGGACTGGTGTGAGTCGCGTGTTCCACCTGTGGTGGCTCATGTGGCGTCAGCCCAGGAAATTCTGGAATTTATGCAGAACCGCTTGAGAAGTGGTCTAGCATTTTCTACCCTTAGGGGGTATTTGGCGGCTATTAATGCCTGTCACCTGGGGGTGGCGGGCAAGGCACCTTCTAAAGTCCCGGAGGTCATCAAGTTCATGCAAGGAGTTGAACGTTTGAGGCCGGTGACTAGGTCTTTGTTCCCAGTTTGGGATCTGCAGGTGGTTCTAGGGGGCCTATGTCGGGCTCCCTTTGAGCCGCTTGTAGGGATGCCTTTGAAACTTTTGAGTTTCAAGACGGCTCTTTTGCTGGCTTTGGCCACGGCTAAAAGAGTTGGTGACCTGCAAGCTCTCTCGGTGTCTGCGGAGTGCATGCAGTTTATGAACAATGATCTCAAGGTGTTGCTCAAGCCTCATCTTAAGTTTGTTCCTAAGAACATGGTGGTTCCTAAGGAGCCTGTTGTTCTTCTGGCTTTTCATCCTCCTCCGTTTGTCTCGGTGGAGGATGAACGGCTGAATTGCCTTTGTCCTGTCAGGGCATTGAAGGCCTACTGTGACAGGACTGCTGGTTCTAGAGCTTCTTCTCAGCTCTTTGTAGAAATGGGCAATGTTCTTGTCAGAAAGCCGGTGTCTAGACCCACTCTTTCGAGGTGGATTGTGGATGCTATTAGGCTGGCTTACTCTAGTGCGGGTGTGGAAGTGCCGGCGGCACTTAAAGCCCATAGCACTAGAGGTGTGGCTACTTCGTGGGCACTGGCAAAGGGAGTCTCCGTTCAGGAGATTTGTGTTTCGGCGAATTGGTCTTCGCCTTCTACCTTTGCAGCCTACTATCACCTGGATATCGAATCCTCTTCGCTAGCGCATTCGGTTCTGGGTGCAGTTGCCTCCTCTACGTCATAGAGGAGTCGGATCTTCCCCTCCCACAGGTGGGCATGTAGCCACCTGGGGTACTTTGGGGGGACCCTGTGTTTTCCTTATATAGTGTGTCTTACTTATAAGGCGGACTTGTCCTTTTCATTTAGTTGAATGAGGCGGACTTCGGTCTGTCAGGGTCTCTCTTTATTTTCTCATGCCTTCACACCCAGGTCCGGTGGGCCTGGGACCTTCTGGGTGATGGGTCACGCCCGTTTGGGCTGTGCTCACCCGTGTGAGGGGTGTGTGGGGGTATGAGAGTAGGTTGTGGCTTAGAGGGGAGTTTAAGAATCCCAAGTGGGAGGTCATCCTGGAATATTGACAGTAAACGGTAGGTTCCGTACGGAACCATTGTTTACTTAGATATGGAAGGATGACCTCCCACGTAATGCCCCTCTGTTTCACTGAATGTGGCAGAGAGTGGTATTAAGAGGATGTTACTTCCGCCTCCGGGGGTTTATATAGCCTGGAGGCGGGTCACTCCGGTTTGAGTGACAGGCCCTTCCTACCTACGTTAGTACGGGAGCTGAAGTAGTTTCTCTGAATGATCGCCAGGGGGCGTCATTACCCAAGTGGGAGGTCATCCTTCCATATCTAAGTAAACAATGGTTCCGTACGGAACCTACCGTTCTCAATCGATTTACACACAGTTTGGTTTGTATGATACAGGATTAAAAATGCTGGTTTTCATACCAAAATACGTATGTAGATTGATTGTAAACATAATAAGCAAAATAAAAATAAAATAGACTAGTGTCATAACATACTATTATTGTTTAATGTTTGGTCTTGCGCACTACATGGGGAAATCCCACCAGCCGCAACTGTCCTCTTCACAGTGAGACTGCCGTTCATTGAGACTAGTGTGTGTGTGTGTGTGTGTGTGTGTGTGTGTGTGTGTGTGTGTGTGTGTGTGTGTGTGTGTGTGTGTGTGTGTGTGTGTGTGTGTGTGTGTGTGTGTGTGCGTGCGTGCGTGTGTGCGTGTGTGCGTGCGTGCGTGCGTGTGTGTGGTTGGTATGACAGGATGAGAGAGAAAGAGCTCCCTATAGCATGCTAATGTGTTGAAGTATAGGCGCCAACACCTTCAGAACTGTGCGTTGAGATGAATTATGAATCAAAGCGACTGGACTGCTGGTTGGTGAAAGACCACAGTGTGTGTGTGTGTGTGTGTGTGTGTGTGTGTGTCTCTGTGTGTCTATTGCCGTGCACTGGCTGACCTGAGGGCAGCGTTATACGGTCAGGAGGAAGGGTTGAAGGAATGTGATCAGAGAGGGAAAGGGTCCACAGCAGAAAGGAAGGGAGGGTGAGTGAAGAGATGAAGGAGGATATTGAGAGTGTCGACATCTTTCCCATTGATGATGACACTCGGAAGGGAGAGAGAGAGCAGGGGAGAGAGAGAGAGCAGAGGAGAGACAGAGAGAGGGAGTGAAGAAAGAAAGAAAGATGTAATAGAGAGACTCACATTTAGAATGAGAAAGGAAACAGCCATTAGGGAAGGAAAGAGGAGTGAAGAGAGAGAGAGAGGAAGGAGAACGAAAGAGAGAAGTGTGCAAAGCAAACTGCCGCTGGACAAAGTGTGAGGCCTAATTTATTTCGACTGCATAGCTCGGAGAGAACAACTGATTTCCAACAACTCAACGCGACTATAAACATAAATTAGCCCTGAGAAAAAACAGAAGCTGGTTCGCCTGGTTGTGACTTACTCTGTCCTCCGGCCCGTTTCGGGAAGGTCTAGAGATGCACTGTTTACTCCCCTCCACTCTCTCTTCTTCTATCTCTCTCTCTCTCTCTCTCCCGCTCTCTCTCTGACAGCTTGGTGAAGGCGATGATGACACGCTCTCTCTCTCTCTCTCTTATAATTATGTGTATCTCTTTCTATCTCCTTCTCTTGTCCGTGTGCCACCACCCTCCAGCGGGCGCTGGTTGGAGATCCAATTAAAAGCATTGAAATCAATATCCTTTCTCACTGCGTCCTGCACGCCCACACTCTGTGCCATGCTGTGCACGCACGCACGCACACGCACGCACGCACATATAAAGAGCGGAAAGGGCAAACAACAACTACGTACTCTTTCAGTGCCTGGATGAAGTTTGTTCTCTTTCCATGCAGCGTCATGAGTGCCTTCAGTCCATGTCAACAGTATATCGTCACTGTCGGGCAGAAACCTCGTATCTCCAAATTTCAAATTTGTACATTTTTCGCAAAGCAAAGCTCTGCTTTATCAGACAAGGCTGTTGCACAAAAGTAGTGAAAACAGCAGATCTACAAGTACGTTGTGTGCCTGTAGATCGTCTGTTTTCACTAGTTTAAATCATTTTTAAAATGATAAATGCAAAACGAACGGTTTTGGACATACAAGGTGTTCACACGACAATGACGATATTCACCTTCTCTCTCCCCCTCTATCTATCTATCTATCTGTCTATCTATCTATCTATCTATCTGGTTGGCTCTATCTATGCATCCATCTGTGTCTACTGCAGAACACACCACTTATTTTCTCTCCTCCTCCTCCTCCTCCTTTCAGGTCTTCAACTGTGGGCGTTTGGGCGACGACGATATAGCTTGTCTTTGTGGCTGTGCAAATGCGGGCGGGCCAGCATATCAACATATGGCCCACAAACGTACAGAAATAGCAGTTGTATCTAGTGTACCATAAACAATTGGCTTCACGTTGTTGATTCCAATGCTAATGATCTCTGGCACAGAAACATATGCACACAGACACTGTGGTGTGGCAGCTATGTGGGGCACAACTGCTGTCACATGAAGAGAAGAGCTAGGGTTTATTAAAAACTAGAGAAATGTGTGCTCGTCATACCACAACAAGTCTTTTATCAACACAAATGGTTTGAAGCTTTTCCACTGAGCTTTAAAATCTCCCAAACTCAGCTGTTATGCCAAACATTCACATTGAACAATAAAGTACAGTACCACTCACTGTTCTTGTCTCACTGTTGGCCTAACACGTCTGATCTGATAAACTACACATTTGTGTAGGGTTACTTTACACCTACACCAATACACCAACCCATATAACAATAGATGGACAAGCCCTAGAAAATACAGAACATTTTACATATCTCGGAAGTATCATTCATCATGATGGAGGAGCATTGAGCAAGTAAGGACA
Organism: Nannobrachium achirus; assembly: GCF_963921795.1. Taxonomy (NCBI): domain Eukaryota; kingdom Metazoa; phylum Chordata; class Actinopteri; order Myctophiformes; family Myctophidae; genus Nannobrachium; species Nannobrachium achirus. The sequence goes on along the minus strand of NC_137813.1, from coordinate 26,503,738 downwards.
TTCAAAACCGGATCAACAAAGCATACATAACCTTCATAAGACTTAAACAAATCTGGAAATCAACCCAATACAGCACCAAAACAAAACTCCGGATCTACCAAAGCTGCATGCTCTCAACACTGCTATACGGCGCAGAATGCTGGAAAACTACAGAAAACGACAGGATTTTACGCATGTCTGCGTAAAATCCTGCGTATATTCTGGCCCAAGACCATCTCTAACAAGAACCTCCTCAACATCACCCAACAGGATGACATGCACTGCATAATCAACAGACGCAGGTGGTCCTGGATCGGCCATGTCATCAGAATGGACATCAATGCAATCCCAAGAGTCGCATTACACTGGACCCCAGAAGGCAAAAGGAAGAAAGGGAGGCCTAAAACAACATGGCGCAGGACGATCGAGAAGGAGCTCAAGCAACACCAGCTGAGCTGGGGGACCAGAGAGAAGATGGCCAAAGACAGATGCAAGTGGAGGAACTTTGTTGCTGCCCTATGCGCCAGCCGGCGTAATGGGGATAAGTAAGTAAACTTTACACCTGGATGCAACTTTCTTTTTTGGTATAGGCAACATGAGGTCTCAATGGTTCTATGATCAATGAATAATACTAATAATGGTTCATTTCTTGTGTTCAAGAAACTGTAACTGTAATTACATTTGACATTTTGGTAAGAAGGTATTTTCACCAGAAGGCAGAGGCAAACCATAATGATTGATGAGTGACTTTCTCCTAGTCTATGAATGGCCAATTAACTTTCAGAGCGGAAGCTGTCAGATTGGAACCATTCATAATTTTGTTAAAATGGGGTCACTTACTTTACAAGTTTCAGAGTTGGAAAAAGTCTTCAAAACAACCTCTAGAACTTTCCATGTACTGTTTACCTACCTAAGTACCTGCCTTGCTATGCTGCATGTACTCTACCGCCATGTTAGCGGACCAAGTGGCTAATGGAGTGCTCTCATTCTAGGCTACCTAGATAGCGTCACCCTGACATCCTTCCCAGTTTTAAAATAACACCAGGCTAGGTCTCAGATGGCACACACTTCCCCATATAGCGCTCTACTTTCATACCCATAGCCAGTGTGTGAAAGTCTAGAAGACGGTACAGTAGAGCAGTGGTCCCAAGGGGCTGCCAAGGGGGCCAATTAAAAAAAAAAAGTATGTGGCGGTCCTTGGCATGGAAAACATTTGGGAACCCCTGCAGTAGAGCCTTCATTCACAAACATTTTGATGTCAATGACCCCCAAATTGATACATTCTGTATTAGGCTGTCACAGTTCTATTGTGAAAATATCTGATCTACATGCTCACAACGCCTCACAATTGCTCACACTTTCTGCCTCTAATATTTAACAATTTGGCCAATGTTTAATTTGTCATTTTAGAGGTATTAAAAAGTCCTTAAATTGTCACTAGTGCAGCTACACTCCATACACTTAAACTCTATGTTGGTTTGTTTACTGTTGAGTGAGAAAACAATGTTGCACTTGCACATTAAGTTAATCATCTGGGGACCCCCCCCCAAAATCATTTGGGGACCCCCCTGGGGTACTGCAGTAAGGCACTGTGGAAAGAGAGCCTGGGTGCACACACACACACAAAGCAATGCTCAAGATTTTCTCATTTCATATACTTTATTCCAAAACATGGAACCACAATAAAACAAGTGCACCGGGAGCTTGGAGCTTGGCCCAATGCTGGTAATTCATTAATTAGCTAATTACATCTGAGTGAGCTGTGTGTTGTGTGCTGTGTGCTGGGTATTTTATTTAACTTTTCCACTTTCTTCTGTTCACCTCTGAAGTCTGAACTTCATCTGTCTACACTGGATTGAGTATGCTGTTTGGTTTACAAAGTACCTCAGTGCACAAGTCTCGAATGTATGACTTTCAGGGAGAATAATTGCCTAATTGTGTTATGTTATTGTTTTTTTGTTTTGTTTTGTTTTCTATTGACAGGCGGTTTCAGTCTGAGAATAGGCCATGAGTCACCCACTATATTAGTCATGCTGCTACTTTATTAGTCACGCCAAGTTATGAAGCAGGTTGCTGATCCTTATATCTCCTTGTGTGTACAATAGGTAAAGATACAGTGCACTGCACACTCATGGACAAACGGTATCATGAAACTTTGAATGGGTAAAACAGCAGCTGTTCCACTCAGACAGCAAAACAAGCAAAAAATGTCTGTCTCCCATAAGTGCATCTGGGCCAGCCAAACAAAATAGCCATCATTGTTATTATTGCACCAATTCACTACATATTCAATTCCAGGTGGTGGACACAGAACACACAAACATCCTGGGATGATGAGAGTGGGTCAACAAACCCAGAGGAATAGATAGGCTGCTAAACAGAAAAAGACAGCTGTTATCTGGCCAGGCCCAGCGAATCGTTCCAAACTGTTTATTGGGTTCCATATTACTGTTTGGCTAAGGCAAATATGCACAATGGGCCATGTTTATGAGGCTACACGCCAATGCACGCCCAAGTATTTCCTTCTTATCGGCAGTTATGCATGAGCAGCAGCGGCATTTATCAGATCTTTTCATGAACCTGCCTTGAACAAGGCAAGATGTTTTAATGGAAATGTTTATGAGAATACTGTGACTGTGAAATGAGCATGTTCTGTTCTTGTGTTTTTCTAGATGACTCTAGCTATAAATATACAGTAGGTCTCTTAGAAAACATTTACATGGATACTTTTCTTTCCCTGAGACAAATGGCGTGCTCTGTGGACCATTTCTGATGCCCTAGACACTGGGATAATACTACTGTTGCAAGAAAGAAAACAACAATGTGTGCCATTTGTTGCAAGAACAAGCTGTCAGTACCTGACATGTTAGCCATTGGCTTACACTTACAAAGATTGGTGATCACTCTAGACACTCACACGCACACACACGCACACACACACACACACACACACACACACACACACACACACACACACACACACACACACACACACACACACACACACACACACACACACACACACACACACACACACACACTCAAACATAATGTTTGCAACCAAGAACATACTGGAACCAGAGTTGCCGTAGTCTTGGGTCGCGGGCCCCCTATGAGTCTACGACCCATATCTTTTTCTGCCCTGTGTCACGCCTGTCACTCGCACGCACATGCACGAGTGTGCATGTGTGGGCACGCGCAGAGCGACCTTTATGTATCTCATATGACATTGAACGATAGACGGATAGAACACAGTACTATGCAGTAGATATCACATTTACATCTGTTAGTTGAAATAATATATTTCTTTAATCTTTATAGGCTGCTATAGCCGAAATCTCATCACCACCTTTTGCAGCATTTCTGTTTCAAGGCATTCATTCAGAATATTTAGAAAACAAGAATAAAAAGTAGTCAAAGACATTTACTTTTCTTATGCAGTCGCATTGAAGGTGGCGAGAACATACATGCGCGCCGCAGCACGTCACTATAGATAAGCGACCCCCCCAAACATTTTATCACTACTGCACCACTGACTGGAATCAATCCGACCTGAACGGTAGTGTCCTTGAGCAAGACGCCCCTAATTGCTCCCGATCAGCAGGTTGGTGCCTGACATGGTTTCCTCCTCCATCGCTGTATGAATGTGTGGGTGAATGTAATACTAATGCACAATCATAGTAAACGCCTTGGATAAAGGCGCTATATAAATGCACCATTTACTTTAAACCATGAACATATGTGGATGCAACAATATGTGACCGACCATATTTGACGGGCAGTCATCTCAGGCGCTGTAATTGTTGACCAGAGCAGATAAATTCACCCCCCCCCCCCCCCCCCCTCCCACCTCAGCCCCTATCTAAAATGTTTCTAAAGCCACAGTAGCAATCCGGTAATACCAGGCTACATTTCACTTAAATGTCAGCGCTTGACTCTGCATGTAAATATGATATAAATGCATTATTGTGAAGTGACGATTTGGAGTGCAAGAAAAAACAAAGGGGAAATGGACAAACACACAATACAGACCAGAGGGAGAGAAGTGATGCATTCTCTCCACAAAGCACACTCACTCACAAAGCTTCATTGTGTTACACCCCCCCCCCCCCCCCCCCCCCCCCCACACACACACACACGCACACACACACACACACACACACATAGGCTACACAAACTTTATCCTGCTGTCTCTTACTCCCTCTCCCTCTCTCTCTCTCTCTCTCTCTCTCTCTCTCTCTCTCTCTCTCTCTCTCTCTCTCTCTCTCCCCCCTACAGGTATATGTTTTACAGATAATGAAAGAATAGTTTTGAACATGAGGGTTTTCTAGCTAGATCAGAAGTTGTGTCCCAGCAGAGATGATATAGACGCATGGGCGGCTCCACAGGGGGGCATTGGGAGGCAATGCCCACCCAGATTAGTCTTTGCTCACAGCGAGGCGTTGTGAGCATGTAGATCTGCTATTTTCACAATATTTATCTGTGGAACAGAGTCACATTAAATGTAATACCTACAATTCCAAGTGCTTGTCAGGGTGGGGGTCCCCAGTTCAAATATGTTTATTTTGGGGGTCACAGCCTAAAAAGGTTTGAGAACCCCTGGTATACAGCATTAACAAATTCATCCACCAGGTGCATTGACAATTCTTATGACTTCCTAGCCAAGCTTTATAAACTATATATTTTTTAAAGAGAAAACAATAATAATAAAAAAAAGGCGAATATTCTACTTCGGTGAACAACGTCGAATAGTGACTTTGATATTCGAATAGTCGAATAAAGGACATTACCAGTTTATTACTAGACATTACTAATACGCAAAAATCGGCTTGCTGGGGTATGTTGAAAAATAAAGTGCTCCCTCTGGAAAATTGAAGGCCCCCCCGCTGATTATTCCCTGGAGCTGCCACTGTATAGACGGGAACATACTAGCACTGTATGAACTACACACAAACGAACGAACACACACACGCACGCACGCACGCACGCACGCACGCACGCACGCACGCACGCACGCACGCACACAAACATTGCCTTGCTTATCAGGTGGAACAAACATGTGCATGACCACACTTTCCTTTCCACACGCACATGCACTCAGGCACGCATGCACACACACACACACGTACACGTACACAGAGAGCGGTATGTGTCTTTTTCTCTGTTGTCCATCTATCGTGTGCATGTTTGTTGTGTTATTTTAGCAAAAGACTTTGGCAATTGTTTCTGGATTAGAGTCAGTTTTTAGTTTTTTTTTAGAGCATGCACGATGATCTGATTACAGCACTGAGATAGGTCAGCTTACGCAACACACATACATATTCTTTCTCTCCATTCTACTCCCCCTCGCTTCTTTTCTTCTCTCTCTCCTTCTCTGTTGTTTTTTTCTCCATTCCTCTCCCACTCTCGCGCTCTCCCACTATATTGTATTGTGCACACGTTGCTGTCGGGTGGAAACCTTCTAAGTCAAAACCTGTTCCCTTTTTCTTTCTTTTTTTTCCTTTTTCATTATTATTTAAAAATAAAAACAATTTAAAAATAGTGAAAATGGACGAACTACAAGCTGTGCAACGTCTCACATCGCGACACTCATTTACATTCATTTACAAAATGTGTAATATATAGTAGGTTTCTGCCCGAGAGCAACAGTATTATTAACATTGAGCATACGTATAGCCAGCCAGCGCACATGTGCACAAGAACTCATTGTAGCCATCTCAGGAAGAATCCTGTTAATTTCTTTTAAGCGGTTTTGGAAATGAAGAGATAGCCCTAAATACATTTCTGTCTCTCTGTCTATTTACAATCAACTTCACAGACAAATAAGCCCAAATTAAGTCGCTTATAATAGGCAAACATGGTAAAACTACTTACTACTAATACTTTCCGGTTTCAGGTATCGCAAGATTTGGTTGACAGTCATGCAGGGAACGGTGGACAGTCTCGCGATACTTGGCACATTGAGAAACATATAGGCTACTTTGTACTCTTTAGATATCTCTATAAAATTACACAGTGTGCACATCGAAAAGCAACACAGCAGGAAAACAAATTGTAATATATCTTTTGAAATGGAATATGAGCGGCTCCTCCCAGTTTGGACTCATCCTCTGTTTTGTTTCAATCTGACTGGCTTACAGGCTCAGTCAATTTCATCCTGAAGAGCTTCCATCTGTCTGAGACATTCATGGTAAATGTACAGTCTAATTAGCGAACATGCAGGCTTAGCTATTGAAAAAT
>NC_137813.1:26480019-26492519 GCF_963921795.1 Nannobrachium achirus | reverse complement strand
TCACTCACGTCACTTTGTCTGCTGACCTCACTCAGCAACGAAATAAAAAATAAACAAAAATTAAAATAAAACAATTCACATGAGGCAAGCAGTGATCACCCCATGATGTGCACTGCAATGTAGTTTCAAATGCACTACATTGCAGCCGTTTTTTGAGAATGAAAAATTCAGAAGACACGTGTGACATGTGTGATCTGGGCAGCTTGCCCCAGGAAACGTGCCAATCTCAATAGGGAACAACGGCAAGTGGTTAAAACACATGTGTGCACAGCATACATACACATGAAAGTGCAATGAATATGAATATGCATGTGTAAGCAGCACCTACTTAAAGCAGGCCTTCTCTCAGTGTACTAGCGATGCCCCAGACCATAAGCTCACTGATGGAAGCCACTAGTGTCTAAAAATGAGCCAGTGATGTAACCTGATGTGAGCAGGATTAACAACGACAGACAGACAGCACATTGACACAAAATCCTGAGGGTTAGTTTAACTCCGCGGCCTCTAGTTTGATGATGAAATGATGATATCCAATCATTTAGCAGGGGGCATGGTGGCGCAGTCCGTATAGCGCTGTCGTCTCACAGCTAGGAGGTCGGTTTGCGATGCAAGTTTGCATTGGTGCGGTTTGGCCTTGAGACAGGGATAGTAGGTGCAAGTAATATTCAATCTGTGGTTCTATCAGTGGCTGCAATCCATTCTTTGTGAATGTGACCAGAGGCACTTTAGATTAACATTGGTAACATTAATGTTCATCGACAGGCAGGTACAGGTACCACCTGTATAGCTAGCTACTGTAGCTCTAATCGAGTCGAAAAGTGAACCCAAAGCTTGACATCATATAACAGTGCCACCTCCCAAAAATACTTCTATTTTTGGACCATGTGACCAGATGTTTTAAACACAAGCTGTCGGGAGTGGCTGCCAATCGTCTTTTCTTTCACCAGAAAAGAACATCTTTAACTGCGATCGTCCGTGCTTTTAGTTATGGTCTGTAGAAAAAGGCTTGTTGTTTTTTTTCAGAATTTCATAACATTGAGTCAGATGGAAAGGAGGACTTTGGGATGATGTTCTGGTTGCATTATGGGAAATGTAGTCCTTGGATCACGCGGGAGAGCACAGTACTGGAAAAGCTGAAAAGCTTAACACGTCCATGGCTCACTGCGAGTGAGTGTTTGATTTGGTGCCAGATGTATACACAATTATCAAATGTAATATGAAAATAGTACTGAGACACTATTCGCTTGGCAGGCTTTGAGAATTACACAAGTTATGTAGTCACATATGCATATGGTTTAGCAGCCACTGCTTTTCCCCTCAGAGTTAAATTAACCCTCACTGCTGCTCTTGCTTTGGAAAAATCTCAGTGAAGCCTGCAGGAATTGAATTTGAGAGAGAAGCGAGTAAAAGATGCCATGGGTTCAATTGCAGAACAAGAATGAAGCAACAAGAATACTGTATGAATACATCAAAAATAGAAAGAGAAAAGAGAAAATGTAAGCAGGGAAATAGATAGAAAAATACTACCAGAGACACTAGAGAAAGAAAGATTGTTGAATGCACAAACAGATAGACAAACAGACACTTCAGCCCTATATACTTTGTTGTGTGATGAATAGAAAGAAATCTTGTTTTGAAAATAAAAGGCTTTGGGGGATGAATAGCGCACGGCCGCACGCCTGTGCGTGACTCAACACCACAGGACTCTAAGATGGCCTAGTAATCTGTGTTCTGTTTAGGGTGTGGTTTCCAGGAAAGGGTGATGACCATGACAAAACAAATCTGATGCCCCATGCAGTCCCAAGTCCAAGATGGAAATCGACAAACTTTGAAATGTAGTTTAGGTTCAAGGCCGAGGGGTGACGGTCCTGACGGAGTACTTTGTACTCCAGTATGGTTTGATAATGGCAGCGGAAACATATCTGACAACATTCATCGGCAATGAACCTCACTTTTCTGACAAGTGAAACGCTTCACAGATAAACGTTAACCTTTTGCTCAGGGTGACGCAGTGTACCGGACCACTTCATATGCTGACTGACCCCACAGCTCTCTGGGTCGATTCAAAGTACAGTCAGGAACCCAGCTGCACATCATCAATCCTTCTGTCCTGCTGCACAGCATCCATCCTTCTATCCTGCTGCATGCTATCAATCACTCTGTCCTTAAGCGACATGCTCTCTTCAGTGTCCTCAATAAAGCAAAAATACTTTTATTTATAAAAAAAGAAACAACAATCATTTTTGTCACTGTCGGGCAGAAACCTTCTATCTCCAAGTTTCACTTTTGTACGTTTTTTCGTAAAGCCTTGCTTCATCATACAAGACTGTTGCACAAAACTAGTAGGCCTACAATAGCAGATCTACAAGCACACAACACCTTGTGGTTGCGCTGTCTACTTCAGATTAGCAATTTTCACTTTAAATCATTTTAAGGTTTCCACCTGACAACAACGTTTTGCTACAAAAGGGACAAGGACTGACAAATACAGAGATCTCCATATATGGGCATAAAGGGACAAGGACTGACAGTTACAGAGATCTCCATATATGGGCATATCAGTCAGATCTGCGGTGAGACATAGGTGTGAGGGCCGCTAGCTGTACTGTAGTGTAAAACTGCTAAATAGCCAAAATAGTTGACTATCTCTTGAAGGAGCAACAAAATATGATTAGGAATAAGCAAGCTGGCTAGGGCTGCTAAAATAGCTATTTGTTCTAGATCTAAAAAAACTATAACAATACTGTGAATTTGAAAACACAATAACATTTTTGTATTTTTAGTTATTGAGTATCCAACTGGTAAATTCCATTGCAAATATAATTTAAGTAGTGTGTTGTAAAACTAAAGCTGTTATCAGTTCTAACACTTACTGTAACTACTACTGTAGTAGCAGTGTAGTCGAATGTGAAGTGGAGTTGTGGAGCTGACTTTGTGTCACAACAGTGCCCTTGTTTAACAGTAGGAGCTGTGTATCACACAATGAGGCCTCAACCTTTGTTCAATGACTAGAATTAGCTGCACTGACAGGTCACTTACTGACCGTCGGTTTGGCCATGCCTCTGAGTGGCTCCAATGGCAATTTAGCAGCATGGAGAGCAATCTTGCTCTCTAGTACAATGTGGTGAAATGATAAATGGTCAACAGCATTTATGCCAGCTGTTTCCCATTTACTATTCACCTTGCCATGTGGGAAGGTGCTTCTCTGGCCTGATGAACGACCTTAGCATGAAGGACCATACCCATACAGGACATCCCTCTGAATAAGGCTCATCCATATGGTCAGAGCATACCATCATACCATCATATTATGAAAGTTGTTTCTGAAAAGAATTGATGGACTTTTTCTTTTAATTCCCTAGCATGTCTCTATTTTTCTGTATAAATGCGACCTACGGTCGCAGATTACTATGTGAACGGTCCAGTGTTGAACCCGAACGCGTTCAAAGAACGATCGTTCATGAACACGTTCATATTTTGGGCGAACGTGAACTGAACGTAATTGTTTTCGCTTGATGAACGATATTGTCGAACGCGGTCATTCTGACGCCCGTGAACGGCGTTAGTCGGCGTTCGTCGGCCGTTCATGCGGCGGTCCGCGCCTCCGCGGTCGTCTGTCCTCTCGTCTCTCTTTTCAACGTTGATATGCGGTGCTGTCTGCACTCTGCAGCTGCATTGTGAATCTCCTCCTCGTTACGTCCATAGAGGTTACGTCTCTCAAGCCTGACTATACTTTGTCGTATGTGTGTTGCACGGCGAAAATAGCAGATCTGCAAGCTCACAACGCGTCGCATCCACGAGACAACGTGAGCTTGTAGATCAGCTATTTTAACCAACGCGGAAACATGCTGTGCGCCAGGTTTAGAAACGTCTGCATTCAGCCCTTCACAATAAGGGTGCAGGAAGACTGGGCACTGGGCAGTGGGCACATAAATATTGTGGGCACCTCAATGTTAAGTTGGATGAAATTATTGCTGTGTGTGGTTCTATATGGGCTGTGTCAATAATTTTGACAAATAATAGCATGCAGCAACGTCTAAACATTTATATTATATATATATAGACCTATATCTCTATATATATATATATATATATATATATATATATATATATATATATATTTATATACTGTATATATATATATATATATATATATATATATATATATGTGTTTGTTTGTTTTTTTTGTTTTTTTTGAATAGCCAAAAGTATAAAAAAAATTATGGTTAAAAAAAGAACGAAAAAGAACTAAGTTAGTTCATTTTGGGGAACCATGAACTTTAGTTCAAAATATAGAATTATGAACTAGAAATGAACTAATTCATTTTAGAAGTTCTGAACTTGAACTTGAACTAGTTTTTAAAGTGAACTTTCCCAACACTGGAACGGTCACAGCTTGTCCGTATGTGTGTATCTTTGTCTCTCTGTCACACCTGACAATTATGGGTTTGTGCTCTGACATCATGCTCTGACGTCACTGTGATGTCAGGGGAACCACTCTTAACAGAATGGGTTTGACGACATCACACTCTTGCTTCACTGTGATGTCACACTAACAGAATCCCTTTTATGCCCATATCTGGAGTTCCCTGATGTCATCAATATTAAGCCCATATTTAACAGGACTTCATAATTATGGGAATGCCCATATATGGAGGCCACATCGGCCATATATACTCTCCATGTATTGGCATAGAGGATATGAGGTAGGATAGGATTTAAACATAACGAATAACTGAGTAAGCATATTTGGGCTCTCATGGCATATCTCCATATACAGTACATGGATCTCCATATATGGGTACCAGGGGTCTCCATAGGCCTATATAGGTAACTGGTCCGATATACATCACTGGCCAGATGGCCAAGAATAGACCGTTTGTCAACCTTCTGATTGGTCCCTGAGACTCCCTGACTGGCCAACCAGAAAAAATCATTCACTTTTTGCTATCGGGGGTGGAGTTGTGCAGTGGGAGAATGTTTCTTTAGTCTTTCAGCACGGTGCGCACTGCGGAACACGGCGAGCGTGCAGTACGGCCCCGCGCGAACATAGCGATTTCGATCATTATAATGAATAAGCTTCAACAGAGTAGTTCACATGAACAATATCAATGTAACTAAGAGTTTCGATTGGGTACATATATTTTAAATGGGCAGAGTTATGACAGCCAGCCTATTTTGCAGTGGATTTATAGGCTGGCTGCCAGAATTCCTACCCAAGATGCACTGCGCTTTCTCTCTCTGTAACTCTCCTCCGATTTTTTCAGAGGATTAAACTAATTAAAACATGTATTTTTGGGGGCAAACCCCTGTTTTGCAATGTAACTACTGTACGTTGGTCTTCCCTTTTTATTAATATCAAGTAGATGTTTCTCTTTTGGTACTTTAAATAGCAATAATGAGGCTATGAAAAATCTTTTTCCCCCATCCACTTCCACTATAAAAGAATCTGCCATGGTGATTCTGTCCCACTGGGATTAAACAAATTAAAAATTTCGGGGGAAACCCCCTGTTTTGCAATGTAACTACTGTACCTTTGTCTCCCCTTTTTATTAATATCACCTAGATGTTTTTCCTTTGGTACTTTAAATAGCAATAATGAGGCTATGAAAAATCTTTTTCCCCCATCCACTTCCACTATAAAAGAATCTGCCCTGGTAAATTTGTTCTACCTAGTAACAAGAGCAAAATGGGGCGGGATTGACATACGGTCTATTGGCGCGACAAGGGCGAGGTCACATGTCGCCCTGAGGCGTCTTACTAGTAATAATAATAATAAATCGAATCAAATTGATGCAAAAGCTATCTGAGCTCGATCTACTGTCGCAGGTTTCAAAGTGGAGTGTTTACTGTTACAGTATATAGGGAAGGCTGAGGGAATGGGAAAAAGGTAAAGAAGTGAAACTCCACAGGATATCAATCAAAACCAGCACCGGACCCGTCTGTGAATCTTGTCACACACCTCATGACTCTCAAACTGGGACGTAATTTAATGCTTCATCCCTTCAATATGTCACGGCTGGAATGAACTCCCACCAATACCCTACGCCAGGGGTCTTCAACAGGAGGTCTGGGACCCCAAGGGGGTCCTCAGAGTTACTGCAGGGGGTCCTCCAAATCTTTGTGTGACTTTTTTCTCCTTTTTTATATTAACCACAAGAACCCTAGCGTCCATATTCAGAGAACTTTAGCCAAAAAATATTTTTGGCAAATAGGTTTGGTGTAGAGGGGAAAAAGAGCAGACTAAGTACAGAGTGAAAGGTCAAGTTTATTTGTATTGACGGTTCAAGTGGTTAAATATCTGAAATCACAAATTGACATGAATCCAAAATACACTGATGATTGTCCTGTCAAACGATGAAACTGTATCGAATCTCTGAAAAGGTTGTGGGGGTCCCTGCTTCATCTCTCTCTCAACTAAGGGGTCCTTGGCCTGAAAACGTTGAAGACCCCTGCCCTACGCACATAGTCACATGGATGCAGTAGCATTTGGACAAAATGTCTTACTATGTATCACTTCCAGAGTATTAGACCCACAGGTACAGAAATGGACAAGTCAGCATTAGCATGTCATGCACGGACGCACGAACGCACGCACGCGCGCGCGCGCGCACACGCACACACAAACACAGTCTCACTTCTAGGCCGCCACGCCACGCCACCCGATCAATAATCTCATTATAGCTGAAAGGCTCTTTTTATTCGTTCTGATTGAGTTTGGAGGTGAGGGGGAAGCACAACTCATAATTAATGCAGGATTTACCAAATTGATCATTAAAAGGGCCGGATCAGCAGACACTTTGGGGGTGGGTGGGTGGCGCGGAGCTACAAGAAATTACTGTCACACATGCACACGGTGCATACTTAACACACGGGCTGCCATTGATAACAGGAAATGACATCATCTAAAAAAAGTACACACCTATATACGTCCGCTGTAACATTTAGAAAAAATCTATTTATCTCTTATTTCTTTTCCCAGATTGTGTTTTGCGTGAAAACAAGCTAATCAACTGCCTAACTAAATAACGGAAAATGGCAGTTACAATGTTATTCTTCCGGTTTCGTGGGTCAGCAAAATAAGGCAAAAACGCTGGCAGTGAACGGATGATTAATTCATTAACACAATTAATGTGTTACTACTGTGCATACAGTACATAATAGAAAATGTGCCTCCACTGTACTGTATTTCTTCATCCACGATTAAGTTCATTCATCCGCTTTCTCTCTTTATGACCCACTCTCTGCCTTCATTGCATTTCACTGATGATGGGAGGGAGTCATGTGTGTGCGTTCGCGCATGTGAGTGTATGTGCATGCGTGTGTGTGCGCGTGTGTGTGTGTGTGTGTGTGTGTGTGTGTGTGTGTGTGTGTGTGTGTGTGTGTGTGTGTGTGTGTGTGTGTGTGTGTGTGTGTGTGTGTGTGTGTGTGTGTGCGCGTGTGCGTGTGTGTGAGTGCGTGCGTGCGTGGGTCAATATTAGGGGTGTACGTCTCTCAAGCTTTATCACAATACGATGCCTATTGATCGTGCAGATAATGATTTGATACACAGCTACATCCATTCAATTTGATTCAGGGGTCTAATTTATTACTGCTTTTTATCACTGAATCAAGTCATTAACAATGGAAATAAGATATTGAGCATTTTTGTGTTGTAGGCCTATCCTTTTGACTGATAAGAGCAAATATATAGAGGCTATATGCATTTCTGTTGATAAAAATATCAATCAATCAATCATACAGTATACAATTTTAAGCCTTTTGCCAACATTACATTTAGTTTTTTCTTTTCTTTCTTTTTTACCATTGAGCTAATAGATTCCACAATAGATTCAGATTATGGCGGAAGAGTGGGAGTAAGTCTGCAGTTCTAATTGCAATGTGAAGTTCACTCCACAGTTTTAATATTGGAATACTGATAACAATATATTATTGATTTCAGCTGTTACAATTCCAAACACTAGTATTGTTACTGCTAGTATTATGACTAGCATTACAATTTGTCTTTTTTTTATGTGCAAAAAGTATTTGTATTTAAATTTTCAGGATTGCAATTCAACAATAGCAAAAGATTATTCAAGATTCCAATTCGCACTGCGACGCTTTGAGCTTGTAGATCGGCCATTTTAGCTAATTTTGTGTGACATAAGAGGAGATAAGAGGTTTCTGCCCGACAGTATATGCAATGTAGCCCTCTGGAGTGAGTGTGGAAATAATAGTGTCCCTCTCATCATCAAAGTTGTCCACCCCTACTTTAAGGCATTGTCAATAAATCATTATATTTTGCCATTAGACAGCATGGCTTGGCATGTTAAAATCATGTTTTATTTATTTGTATAATGTACATGTAAACCTCTGGCCTCCACAAAAACAAGATACCAAACATACAATGTACACAAACATGCAGTACTATAAACTCCAACATCAGCTGAAAAAAATAAACAAAATTGATATCAGAAAAACAAAACAGATAATAATTTAACACTTTAGGAGACCAGTGTCTGATGATCTGAACGGTCTGGTTGGTTTATAGGCAGTGAGCCTTCCAGAGCTAAACCATTAAGAGCATTGTAAACTCTGAAATCTATATTATATTGGGAGCCAATGAAGTGTTTTAAGTAGAGGAATAATTCTATTGTGCCCATCCAGTCCCAGGGAGAATGATCTAGCATTTTGAATGAGCTAGGAGCCTTCCTGCCTATTCTTTTGAAAAGTCAAGCGAAGAGGGCATACAGTAATCTTATCTGGTGGATCAGACTGAGACAAGAGGATTCTAACTTTGGATATGTCTAATGATACATAGCAGTCTTTTTAAATATTAGCAATGTGATTTTGGAAATCAAGATGTAATAATGAATTGTCTTTGTTTAGCTGTAGAACATGTTGGGCCATCTAGTGTTTGCCGGTTACATTTTAATTGGTCTTACAGAGAAAAGGAAGGTTGAAGATCGGCTTACATCTTCTAGGCACTAATGGATTTAGGTTGACGTGCTTCATCAGTTAGGGTGTGATTAAAGTGTGCTTGAAGGAATTGTTTGCCTGTTACCTGCTGCACCACATGCAACTGTAACATGTCAGATCCTGTCTGTTTTAGAATATCCCCTTGGTGTAAACCCACCTTTACAGGTGGCAGAATGAATGAGTGTTTACAACTAGTGGGGGTGGTGAACACTGGCTATTGCAGTTCAAGACCAATTTGCAGTGAGGTGTGGAACATGAAGTGCCTGCCAGCCATGCTGGTGAAAGCATTTCTCCCCTCGGCCATTCAAGAGTACAAGCGTGTTGTTATTCTGTATTTGCATGTATACTGGGTTAATTATATGCTGGCAAACAGGGAGTTTTCATAGAAAAGTATTCAAAGAAAAGCAAGAATGCACAAATGTGCTGTATATAGCAACTAGAAGTTACTGCGTAGACCAGTGGTTCTCATACATTTTCATGTCAACGATACCCACATTTATATGAATTTTGCCTCAGAAAAGAGCTTGTGCCAGGAACCGGAACCCCCCATATGAGAAGATGTGTGTTGTTAAAGTATTTTTTAAATATATTTTTCAGAAGTAGTAGATGTACAAGCTCACAACACGACACGATGCGATGTGTCGTGAGCTTGTAGATCAGCTATTTAAAATGATGAAGTATAAAATAGGGTTTAAAGTGGCAAAACTGATTCTGATGCTATATGAAATCATTTTGCTGGGGACCTACTGGAATCCCCTCAAGGACCCTACTTTGAGAACCACCACTGCAGTACCTCAACAGCCAAACAATCACAGGGGGTTCACATGTCAATCCAAAAGGTCACCTTCGTTTGCAACATTGGTACACGTGACTTTAGTTAATTAGCCGCATTGTTGCACAGATTTATTTGTGCTGGTAAACCTTTCTTTTTGTTACTTTTGTTACAAGTGTTTTCTTTTAAATGTTTCTAACTAAGGTTTAATTTCAAGATATCACTTTCATAATGTTGCATTTTATTTAATCATCCCCCCCCCCCCTTTTGCTTTCGTTTTTTAATTGTTGCTGACAAAAGCTATAGTATAAAATCAATTATACGCTCCCATTTACAAATGTGTGCATTTTCCTTGTTGCTTTGAAGGTGACACACACAAATGTTATTTTATGTTAATGGAAGTGCAGCTTGAATGTCTTATGCATTATACATGTGTTATGATTAACAGCAAAATGATACACAGCAAACATCTCTGCTTTTAGCAATTTACACGTTTGCGTTCTTGAATCATTTAGATTATCGCTGATTCACTGTGTATATGTAAAACAATTGCTTACTTCAGTTATTATGCAGCAGTAGCCTACTGTACAAGTAAGATGCAGAAGGTTTTCCTGGATGCTTGGAGAGAAGACAGGGCTAAAAAGCACTGCACAGCAGTGGTGTAAAGTAACTAAGTACATTTACTTAAGTACTGTACTTAAGTACACTTTTGAAGTATTTGTACTTTACTTGAGTATTTCCAATTTCCAATACTTTTACTTCTACTCCACTACATCTCAGATCCAAATATTGTACTTTTACTCCACTACAGTTATTTGAAAACTTTAGTTACTAGTTACTTTGCGGACATAAATTATAATATTATAAAACATACATAAACCACTTTAGCCCTATTTCATACCTAGGCGTCGCGACGCGTTGTGAGCACGCACGCACGCACGCACGCATACACACACACGCACACACACACACACACAAAATATAATGGCAACGTTAAGTGTAGGGCTGTCAAGCTGAAATAACAGTGTATGTTTAATAAGAGTGCAGAGGATGACATAATGTATGCCTATCGAGACACAAATCATGGCTCTCACCTCGGCTGCAAAGAATGTCACATACACACACATGCACACATAACCAGGAGCGCACATTACTGTACATTATACAAGTATACAGTACAGTACATATTGTGTACTCACGTGCATCAAAATTGTTACACAGCTTGGATGAATGCTCGATTCTGATTGGCCACAACATTCAGTGGTTTGTTATTTCTTGATAGCAGCAACGTTTGTGTGTGTGTGTGTGTGTGTGTGTGTGTGTGTGTGTGTGTGTGTGTGTGTGTGTGTGTGTGTGCGTGTGCGTGTGCGTGTGCGTGTGCGTGCATGCGTGTGTTTGTGTGTGTGTGTGTGTGTGTGTGAGCGTGTGTGTGTGTTGTAGGCTACCCTTTGCCTATTCTTTGACCATTTCAACCCGTCTCTTGTGACACACACTCACAAACCCACATAAAGTAATAGGTTGAATGAGAGAGACTTTAAATTACTGATGACGCACACCAGCCATACGTGTTCAAGAACAAATCCTTCTAAATGCGAACCATATCAACTGTGGTTAGGGTTCGGGTTTTGACCACAATGGTCAGAATAAAGCATCAGAGCTTTGCTGAACACTCAAAATACTGTACCAAGAAAATAATGTCTCTACACTTACCGTTTTTCTCGCGTCTCTTTTTCCTGGTACGTTGATCCTTTGTCGTCTTTATCCAGACACTAAAATCGCTCTATCCTGAATTTTCAAGATGGATTTTCTTTAGGCGTAAGGACTTGAGAACATCGGTACGCAGGTAGGTGTTACAACCCAGGATCTTTTCCTTGTCTCACAGATTGACCTGTTCTTCCCTGCCAGGAGCGACTCACTCGTACACACACCGGGGTTTGGGCAGAGATGGGAGAACTACAAAAACAAACAGAAGACAGAAAAAGAGAGAAAAGTTGAGGTCAAAGACAGCTTGCAGGTAGTTTACATTGAGGAGCTAATCGAGTTTCTGTGAGCTCGAGATAGCTAATGTGAAGTAAAGATTTGTGTACATAATGTTGACTGAAATGGCAGGAAGATGAGGTCACTTGTTGACCACTGTTCATGCCTTTTACTCTGATCTTGAAAAAACTCTGAAAAACTGCATTCCTGGTCTGGAGAGGGCACTTTTTACGGATAAAAGGGCAGGGGCTAAAGCCCCGTTTGATGTCTATGTGTGCACGTGCCTGTGAAATATCATGTCATAATTCAAAACCCTGTGTTTGAAAGCTTGACATGTCAAAAAAAGATTTCCAAGACTGCAAAAAAGCTATGACTGTTTTACATAAAGTTTTGATAGGCTGAAAAAGAAAATATTATCTTTTTCAGTTTGGAATTATGTCATGACATTAAGGCAATAGATTGTTAGTGTGTATACTTGTACTGTATACAGTAAGATAATGATGCATCCATTCTAGGCTAAATTATGTTTGGTTACTTACAGATCAATGTACCATTGCAAACTTCACAGTCTTGCCATTGGCAAGATAGTGGATTTCAGGGGATTTGCAGAACATTGAGCTTGTAGATCAGCTATTTTCGCTATTTGTATGACCTTCTCTGACTTTGAAGTTTAAATCTACCCATGAAGTTGGATTCTGCTTTTCAGTGAGAATGGATTGGTTTCTTGCAATTTACGAGTTTCTGCAAAAATATGCTCGATACGCTCATTCTCCATACAAATTTGAGAATA
>NC_137813.1:26450019-26475019 GCF_963921795.1 Nannobrachium achirus | reverse complement strand
CAACCAAATTAATCCAGTGCGTGCTCCACTGTAATTCATCACGCGCATTTACTGAGGCGGATGAATCACAAAGCATTCTCTACAGACAGGGATAATACTGTCGCTGTCGCAGAGCAATGCAATATGTTTTGGGAGGGGTTAGTCTCAAACGCGTACCCGCCACAGTGCAGAGAATGTTATAGAGGCAGGGGCTGAAATCTCTAAAAGGGCCTTTTGCTGAGAATATTGAATATAGCCGACCTCCATGCTCACAACGTGTTGCAGCTATTTTCAGTACTTGAAACCACACAGAACTAAGCATAATCAAGTGAATACTGTTGATGTGGCGTACGGCATGTATATTTCTACACAGAGAGGGCAATTCTTTCAACATACAGTAACATGCTGCATTCAAGTTCAGGAGAGTTTGGACAAGGCAATTCTCTTGAATGCTGCCTTCAGGTATGGCATGGAAAGAGGGCATTTTCATTTCTTTCACCACAGTAAAAAACTGCATTCATGGCCTGGGGACGGCCCTTTTTACAGACAGGTCTATTGATGTGCCTGCTCCACAGTAGATGTCTACCTTAACCCATTTAGGCCTGAACACAATATGACGCAATATTTTATGCTTTAAAAATAAAAAAATAGCAGATATACAAGCTCACAGCGCGGCACCGAGTGCCGCGCTGCGAGCTTGTAGATCTGCTATTTTTGAAAAATCGTGAAAACTTTTTTCGACTTATTTTGACCCGATTCTATAAGTGTCTTTTGAATCCTTCTAAGATTTTTGGAAAAAACCTAGGTTTCTATGTCAGCAATCTGGCCAACCATCGTCAAAGAAAAGGTCCTTTTCACTTAACTGGAGCTCAGTTAGTCTGTTCTTGAGAGACTACTATGTCAGTGGTTCTCAAACTTTTTTATGTGAAGGACCCCCAAAATGATATTTATTTGGCCACGGACCCCCCATCTCAAAATATTTAGTTCCAGGGACCCCCCCCAGAAGCAAAATTCAAATTTCAAATGTTTGCTTTAAAAATACACATATTCAATGATTTGCACACATTTTCACGACTTTTTCAAAAATAGCAGATCTACAAGCTCGCAGCGCGGCACTCGGTGCCGCGCTGTGAGCTTATATATCTGCTATTTTTCACTGGTTAAAGCATTATAATCATAGGCCTAAATGGGTGAACACAGAAACCCTCTCTACAGTATGTACCCGTTGGGGCACCACTCACTCTACCAAACAAACACTGGACTGCAGAGGCATCAGTATTCAAAGGCAGTCAGTCATGAATCCCAACGTTTTGTTTTGCCATTTCAGTCAGGCATGGACTTGAGCAAAGTATAAAGTCTCCTGTGGGCCCTTGAGCTAATTGGCTATTATCACCTCTGACATTCTCAGGGGTGAAACCTAATAACATAGCAGTGCACGTCCAACATCTCCTACTTCTCCTGTGTCTCTGGTGTCTGCTGCATTTCTCTCTCTCTCAGTCTCTTGTTTTCTCTCAGTGAAACATCTCTCTGTCCTGGTGTGTTTGCCTCACCTCATGTGGTTCTAGCGTGTTACATTATCAATACCAGTGGTGGAAGGTTCTGAATATCAAGTTTGTAGGTCTAGCTAGCAGGAGAAAGAAAAAGGTCAGGTGAGGTATACGCCTCCGACTGTTTGTGCTTTAATGGAAGTCTGTGCATGGTTGATCTGTAGTTGGTCTGACGTGGTCTGGTTGGTCAATTCCTGTCAGTCATGCATTAATTAATTTATTCTGTCTTAGGGGGCGACAACAATAGTTGTGTCCCATGCCTTATTGCGACCGTACGTCGCAGTTTACTATCAGAACCGTCACAGCTTGTCAGTAGACAAGCTGACACTGTGGTTCACCTGACACATCACTGTGACATCACAGGTGACAACACAGTGATGTCAGATACTCAGAGCAGGGATCTCCATATATGGGCTTAAAAAGGTGACATCACAGTGATGTCAGATACTCAGAGCAGGGATCTCCATATATGGGCATAAAAGGGATTCTGTTAGGGATCTCCATATATGGGCATAAAAGGGATTGTATCCCAGATGATGCCCTGTTAGGAAAAACCACACTAACAGAATCCAAATATGGCCAATACAGGGCGAGGTCGCGTTTTGCCCTTAGCCGTCTTACTGGTATACCTACTGTATCTAATCCTCTGGCTAAAGCTAGACTATTGTCTCTCTCTCATGGTGACTTAATGAGTGCTAACTCAAACTGATAATCACATTAGGAGCAATGCCACCAACACAATGAGAATCTGTTGAGCAGATCAATCATAGTGCTTACACATCTATAGGTTTGTTCTCTCTCACACACACACTCACAAACACGGAGGGAGTGTAAAATAGAGGAGGTTGAGGACTATGTAAGACGAGATTGGTATAACACAGAGAGAGAGAGAGAGAGTGTGTGAGAGACGGAGAGACGGAGAGAGAGAGAGAGAGAGAGAGAGAGGAGAGAGAGTGAGTGAGTGAGAGATGCAGAGAGGGGTGAGATTGAGGGAATAGAGGATGAAGGAAAAGGGATAGAGAGAGATGAAATCGTGTAATGAGCTCATGGTCACGTATGTGCATTTCCACCTCATTAGCAAGAGAATCTACAGTGTCAGCATCACCTGGCATTGAGCAACCTACGCCCCTCACACACACACACACACACAAACACACACATGCACGCACACACACACGCACACACACTCGCGCGCGCACTCACACTCACACTCACACTGCAATGACATCATTGCCCGAGGATTAAGTGTAGACACTGTGCGTGGGTGCAACGTGTGTTATACTGTGGTGTGAGTGCGTGTGTGTGTGTGTGTGTGTGCAAGGGTTTCTGTGTGTGTTTTTGGAATGATATAGTGCAGTGGTTCTCAAAGTGGATTATGGGACTCTGTGGGTTCCTTTAGGGGGGGTCTAAATTGACCCATTCAAGTCTGTAACTCTGTCAGTGTATAAATGTCAGAGCCCTGACAGGTTCATTTGGTTCTATTTATACACTGTCAGTTAAAGGACAACTTTGTTAAAATGTTTTTATTTACTTCTTTCTATCGTTTTAGAGATTTTAATTATTTTTATTTCAGTGACTGTACAAATGGCTAAATATGTCTTTTTACACAGAATATACAACGCAACCTTTCATGGTTAGATGTGACTTATGGGGGCTAGTGTTACTGTAAATCGTAATAAAGAAATTGCTGGCTTATTGTATCTAAAAAGACATATTTAGCCACTTGTATGCATGCCCCCATGCGTTTGCATGCCCCACGTTTTAGCACGCTAAACGTGATAAACTGATAGAACAAAGTAAATTAAAACATTTTAACGCTCACCTTTTCTTTACTCTAATTACAATCTAAAATATGAACCCTTGTTGTAAAAAACTAAAGTTGTCCTTTAAAGGGAGACCTTAAAATTTGAAAGTTTGAGAACCACTGATTTAGAGTAAACCAGGGTTTGGGTGTAAGGAAATAAACATGGGACGACAGAGAGAGACACACAAATCTCACACTATATAGCAAGAGAGTCGTACACTCCATATCAGCATAAACTCCTCTCAGAGGAATCACCAGCTCCAAGCCACAATTGCAAGATAAAAAGGGGACAATTAATGTCAGAGCCGTCCAATCAAAACATCATTTAGGAGGATCCTTTGAATGTTTAGCTCATTACTTAGCGTGACTGTCACAGCTGTTGTGTCAAATTGCCCCCCTGTGCCGATTGTCTGAATATTCACCCAGTCATTATTCAGCTTGCCTTTCGCCCAGCCGTTACTCAGCTTGCCTGTCAGACCAGAGCCACCCAATCAGGGACAGTGACAAACTGATCACAGGACTACATTAGTCCGCGGGAAGTTTATTATAGTTTTGCCTTTTGCTTACTATTTCAGTAGTCTTGGTTAGTTTTCACAGTGGGTTTGCTAATAGTTCTCATGAAAAAGCATACTGTCCATGAGAAGGTGGATACAAATAGATTCATTAATGATCATTATTTTGATATCATTGTCCTGTAATGTCTTGTCGAATGTCTTTTTATGTTTTGTGTGGACCCCAAGAAGATTAGCTGCAGTCATGCACACCAGCTAATCGATTTATCCTAATAATCAATCAATCTTTATTTCAGACCCATCCATATCAGTTACAACACAACACAATAAAATAGCAATACAAAAAACGAATAATAAAAATACTACAAAACATACATACAGACATGTACGCCAATGGTTCCGCAGTCTAGATGACGAACTGACAGAACTGCGTGTAGGGTCCGTTATAACACAGATGATGTAATTTACTGACTCAGATGCCCCACACATAAACCTGTACATAAGGTTGCGTAGCAGGTGGGTACCGCGACACTGACAAACATCTGGCTTGGACTGAAGCTTCTCGGAGCTCTCAGTCAGCAGCCTCATACAGTCATTGTAAGCCACTGTGTCGTCTGATGCTGCCTTGTCTGTAGCGACACCAAAGGTGGGCAGTATACAGTGGTGTACAAAAGGATCTAAAAAGAGATATCTTCACAGGTACTGAGCACATGCTAAATTTGCAACACAGCATGTTGGCTTGGGCATACAGCTTCTGCCGCTGTCTATAGATGTCCTTGTGAAAGGTCATTGAGATAATATGGCCCAAATAAGTAAGCTCACTGCACACAGCCAGCCAGATAGAAGTCAGGAAAGGTTGTTTGTCTGTCTTCCCTACTTCGTACAATCATGATTTTACTCTTTTTAGCATTGTATTTTATATTAAATAAATATATTACGCATTATGAACTCTATCATGCCACTAACAGACAGCATCTTTGCCTACGCAAGTTCTTTGCCTACGCAAGTCCTCAGCCTTCACCTCCCCTGTGTCCTCCTTCAGCGCATTCCAACTCCTCAGTTTTGGCACGCACTTGGGCCGTATGTCAAATCGACCGTCTTCATCTGGACTTGTCTACTTGCATTTTGCAAAGAAATATGTTATATAGTTGAAAATAGATGAATACATTTTTGCCATTTACTTGAATGGCAAAATGCTAAAATTCTGCGACCAACAAGCTGATCGGCTTTATGGAGAACCGGGATGACTGGAAGCGGCGATGGAAGACTCGTCGGAGGACGACCTAGATATGGAGATGATTGACATCATAGATGTCTGATGTCATAGACCACATGTGACTGCCACATATGTCCAACATATGGGCATTCCAAGATATGGGCTTAATATTGACATCAGGGATCTCCATATATGGGCATAAAAGGGACAAACTGGTAAGACGGAATACATTTCCCAGCGGATTCCTGGTGACTCAAGTCAGGGCAACCACATTTGCATCTTTCTAGTTGTAAGTTGCTCTGGATCAAGAGCGTCTGCTAAATGCTTAAATTGTAAATTGTAATTGTAAATGACCCTCAGCTGCCTGCTGAGGGCTCACAGGTAAAAAATGAATGCATCTGAAGCAGTCATAGTGAACTTTGGAGAAGTTGACTTTTTCACTGCATCGAAACATGTTTTAACTCATTCAGAGCCCCAGACATTAACGGATTATAATGTCCAAAGTGCCTCCTTCAGGTCCCATTCACTTGCGTTGTCTTATTTTGAAGGCCAGAAGTCCACCACGAAATCACTTCCGGTCTGACGTCATCGGATCGTGCGCCGGAACCGATCTGTGTCCACGTGGAGTTGTGTAATGGCCGACCGGAGCTTTTATCATTGTGTAACATAAGCGAGCATCTGCCTCCATCCTAGCTTCTAAAGTGTAGTTTTGAGATAATGGACATTAAAGATGAGATCCCCCGTCCACCTCAATGTTATGGATGGGACTATTTTGTGCTCGTGGAGCCGTGATGATGCAAAATCAGCGACGGATTTCGTCTCCGGACCGCCGGCGATTCTTCTCGGTAATGTACTCGCCGTTACAGTAATCTATTACTTTTCCCGAGATATCCCGTGAATGGCACTACAGATACTCGAGTACATTTCGCGAGACATCTCGCGAATGGCACTAGATGAGTTAATAGAACGTGGATTTGCTCATTCATACCAGACTCAACCACTTTCAACCTGGCGTACAATGTCATCATTTGTACTACTTCTCGAAATGCGTCCACATTTTGGAAAGATATCTCCAAGACCGGCTATTTTAGATCGGCTACTTATAAAACAGGGCTTACACGGCTGACTTTATACTCTTCCATAGTTTTATGCTCCAGTCTCCTGGTTCTGCTACACCACTGGTTCACAAACACTGGGTCGGGACTCATTTGTGGGTCACGGACACATTTTTATCTCTTAATTTTTTTGTTCCTTTATTTAGTTTTAAATTATTATTAGGCTATATTATTTCAAATCATTTGACATCTACTGTACAAGCTCACAACAAGCTTGTGAGCTTGTAGATCTGCTGTTTTCAATAGTTTGGATCCCGGACAAAGGTCTGATTTCTCTTTTGGGGTCGCGAGCTAAACATTTTGGGAACCACCATCCTACACAGACCACAACGAAACCATAGAAACCATTGTTTCCTACCTGATGCTTTCTGCATACATTCAAGTTGAAAGCCAAAGGGACTGTTTTCACTAAACCTCACCTCTGCAGTCTCTGTCATTGTACGTGCTCCGTTGAGATTCTGGGCAGTCCCACAATACTGTCAAACCGTGCACATCATCTCTATCTCTCTCTCTCTGCTGTCAGCAGACGTCCTTATCGCGGCACCACACACACGCAAACCTGTCAAGCTGTTCATTTAAGCACTGCCAGGGCCTGGCAGTGTGGCCGCCACATAAAAGCACGCACACGCACGCGCACACACTATCAATTGATCAGCAGACTGCTTGCTGTCAAGGTCAGAGACAATGTCCAAAAAAATCAACACTTTCACACCTGAGGTGGTGCTCTCCCTAAAGCTGCAGACAAAACGTTCAATATGCTGCCTTGCTGTGATTCTCAAACTTCTTTCCATTTCAAGGACCTTCAGATTGAGATCCATTATGCCATGGACCACCGTCTGATATCACTTCTATCTCTGGGACCACAATCTAAGAACAGTTTTTATTGCTGGACATGATTTGGCCCAATCGTTGGTTCAAAAGTTCCATACTGTAGAGATGCTGTAACAATGACGATTAAAATAGACATTTTTGTGTGATCTAGTGGTTGCCCTTCCTAGATAAACTTTATTTTGCTGTGCTACTCCTCCCACAGTTTTGGTGGCATGCACTTGGGCCATATGTCAAATCGACCGGCTTCATCGGGAATCGATTCCTTGTATTTCGCTAAGAGATATGTTATATAGTTTCATTTATATACATTTATTTGTGAATACATTTTCTCCATTGACTTTAATAAAAATGTAACTTTTCACAATATGGAATTAACTGACATCATAGATGTCTGTCATCATAGACCACATGAGACTGACAAAGTATATCCATATATGGGCATTCCAAGATATGGGCTTAATATTTATGACATCATGGATCTCCATATATGGGCATAAAAGGGACAAGGACGGAGCACTGCTCGAATAGGGACAAGGCCTGACAGATACAAGAGATATTTGCAAGTGTGACTCGCCTCAAGGCAACCACACTTGCAATGTCCAATCGCATCTTTCTAGAATGTATTCATGTATAATCTATCTATAAATGCGACAAATCTCTGTCTGTTTGTTTGTAATCCGCGTATCTCGAGAACCGTTCGTCCCACCGGCTTCAGATTCGGCACGCGCGTTCCCCGCCGCCGCGCGGAGTGCAGTGCCGGGCCTCGACCCGACCCGACTCGCGGTTTTCCGAAACCGGCGCGAAACGTTCGGAATCTCCTTATGCGGAGCTGATTGTTGACATCAGGCTGTTCCGGAGGAAATCGGCGCAAGCGCTGAGTCATTGTGACATCACTTCATAAAAGGCTCTGACATCACGTACGCCACATGAGTCAACACAAAATCTCTGTGAATGTGTATGTATGTATGTAATCCGCGTATCTCGAGAACCCTTCTTCCCACCGGCACGCGCGTTCTCCAGATATGGGCATAAAGTCTGACATCAGAGTTTTCCGCAACCGGTACTGTGTGTGCAGAGATCTTCATATATGGGCATAAGTGGACAAAGACAAACAGATGGTCAAAACGGGTCCTATGACAACAGGTATATTGGGGTTTGCATTAAAGGGTGGGGCATTCATGGGGTTTGCATTAAAGGGTGGGGCATTCATTCCCTATTTCAAATTCGGCACGTGCGTTCCCCACCGCAGCAGGTAGTGCAGTGCTCGGCCTCAACCCGACCCGATACACGATTTTCTGGAACCAGCACGAAAGGTTCGGATTCTGATGTCTGACATCAGGATTTTCCGGAACTGGCACTGTGTCTGCATAGATCTCCATATATGGGCATAAAATGGATGCAGACAGACAAATACAGATATCTCCATATATGGGCATAAATGGACACAGGCAAACAGATGGTCAAAGATCTCCATATATGGGCATAAAGTGGACGCAGACAGACAGATACAGATATCTCCATATATGGGCATAAATGGACACAGGCAAACAGATGGTCAAAACGGGTCCTATGACAACAGGTATAATGGGGTTTGCATTAAGTTTGTCTCCTCCTCCATCTGTTTGTCTGTGTCCCTTTATTCCCATTATGGAGATCTCTGTATCTGTCTGTGCCTCCGACTGTGTTGCAGACACAGTGCCGGTTCCCCCTTTAATGCAAACCCCATTATACCTGTTGTCATAGGACCCGTTTTGACCATCTGTTTGAAAAAGCGACAGAAATCTCATATATGGGCATAAAATGGACGCAGATAAACAGATATCTCCATATATGGCATATATGGGCATACAATGGATGCAGAATCACAAAGATCTCCATATACGGGCATAAAAGGGACACAGACAGACAGATACAGAGATCTCCATATATGGGCATAAAATGGACGCAGATAGACAGATATCTCCATATATGGGCATATATGGGCATAAAATGGACCCAGAACTATAACTGCAGTGATCTCCATATATGGACATAAAATGGACACCGACAGACAGACAGATACAGATATCTCCATATATGGGCATAAATGGACACAGGCAGACAAATGGTCAAAACGGGTCCTATGAAAACAGGTATAATGGGGTTTGCATTAAAGGGCGGGGCATTCATTCCCTATTTACATTGTTCCGAGTTGGCCAGGTCGCCGACTAGACGCTGGGCCGCCCGAAGGGCGGCCCAGCTTCTAGTAATAAATAATGGTGAAGATCAATCATTTAGCCGGGGTTCCCCGCAAGGACCCTTGGGGGTCCTCCTCAGCAGGCCCAACGTGGACAACCACTGCTGTTCTGCATACAGAGCTGAATCTCCCAGCGAGCATGAGGACGCATGGCTGCCCGCCGTACCATTAGCATGCTTGATTTCCCAACTGCGCAAGATTTCTTGGCAGTCCAAAATACCTCGAGGCCCATTCATGCAATGAAAAATGTTCTCGTCTGTGCATACTCTGGGCAGATGCACAATTCCAGCCGTGTACTAGATGCCAAGTTAGGCACCTTTAGAGCACACCGACGGCAAACGCGGCTAGACAGGTGCAGTCACGTGACGTCCCGGGGTCGGCTCGGGAAAATGCCTCATCAGTCTATTTGATTCTTCAAGTGTCCAATTAGATGCCTGGAGCTGCCAGGCCTCAGTGAGGCAGCGAGGGAGGCCGAGGGCGAGATGAATCACACCACTGAATCATGTCGTCGTTGTCCGGTGGAAACCTTGTATGTCCAAAACCGGCTATTTTCACTAGTCTCGTGCAACAGTCTTGTACGATGAGGCAGGGCTTCACTTTACAGGAAAAAAACGTACACATTTGAAACTTGGAGATACAAGGTTTCTGCCCGACAACGACGACGTGCATGTGCACAGTCCCATGTCCACGGGGCTGGGGTGAGCAACAACTCCACGCTCAAGATTTGGAGAGGAACTGAAAGGTAAAAAAAAAGAGCAAAGGAAAGAAAGAAAGGTTTTTCAAGTCGCCCCGCGTTCTGTGTTCCCTTCACTGGCATGCGTCCAAGAGAAAGAAAACACACTGGTCAGGTCGCTACAAGTCAATCAAGGGCATGGCAGCTCCTTACCAGGGGCGTCGCACCAAATTCTGGGCCCTGGGTACAAGGATTCACTGTGTTATTTTGTGCTTTACTGTAACTGTTGAAAAATTTGCTCTATTTTTGAAAAATCAAGAAGTCTTTGAAGGTTTTTTGAAAAACCTATGTTTCTATGTCAGTGGTGCTCAAACTTTTCCATGTGAAGGACCCCCAAAATGATATGCATTTGGCCACGGACCCCCATCTCAAAATATTTCGTTCCAGGGACCTCCCAGAAGCAAATTTGAGTTACAAATCTTTGCTTAAAAAATACACATATTCAAAGATTTGCAAGCATTTTCACGACTTTTCAAAAATAGCAGATCTACAAGCTCGCAGCGCGGCACTTGAGCTTGTAGATCTGCTAATTTTCAATAGCTAAAGAATAAAATAATGAAGGCCCCTCCACCTTGGGGCCCTTCGTAACTCAGTCCCACTCCCCCCCCTTGTGACGCCCCTGCTCCTTCCACCCCCACACCATGCAGTTCCCGCTCACATACAGCAGATCAGCTCACACAGTAAGTCTGTTCTTTCCTTCTCTCAGACACCCTGGCCAATGCCCCAAGCATTCTTAGCAGTCTCACTCGTCTTTCCTTGTATCCCTTTCTGTCACCTCGTTTTTTTTGTTTGATGCTCCCATACAGTACATGCTAGACAGACGTGTCTAGAGTCTAGACAGGTCAGGTACTGTTTGCTTGACAACAAATGCTAGGGATTTCACACATAAAATTCCAATTGTCTATATAACGCACACTATAATGCATTATAACTCAATTATAATTGATATAATAATTATATCCTTAATAAATGTGTTTCCAGCTATTATGAAGTATGACGATGCATAAGTGTACAATGCTTTATAATGTGTTGGAGGCAGATTATAAGGTAACATGTCATTAGGTCGAACACCCTTTGATCCGACCACCAAACCTTAACCCTAACCCTAACCTCAGTAAAGTTATGCCTAGACCTAAACCTAAGCCTAACTCCAGTAACCGTGACGCGGGTGATCATCTAACCTGTCGACGCTGGTGAGTGATTATCTAACCTGCCGACGCTATTCGACCCAACGGGAGTTCGACCTATGGGGCATTCCCCAAGCACTAGTCCGTTCCCCTTCGAACATGCTCAGAATTATACGTGCAGTTTGGGTTATGGGGTGTGCACAGCACACTGCACAGTATATGAGGGATTGAATAGGAGTCTCAGAAGTAATGTTGGAGAACCCAGACATAACAGAGATGTCAGTCATCTCCAAATTTGGGCACTGTTTCAGCATGAGGCTGTTACCATGGCAGAGATGCATGCGCAATACAGGCGGCAGTATCAGTGATGTCAGTTACAGTATCTCCAAATTTGGGCACTGTTTAAGTATCAGTGATGTCAGCATGCGTGTATATCAGAAAGACATTGTTTATTAGTAGGATGGTCTTCATAGGAAGTGTAGCCTCGGTATCCAGGCATTTCAAGAAGAAAATCCTGGGCTAGCCCCCCTGTAACTGTGGTTCACGACATTTTAATTGTATATAAAATAAGTAGCCGTTCAGATATCTTATTTTACATCAGTAGTGTTCATGTGAACTGGTTTGTTTAGGCTTATGATATATCACTCGTTTTCCACCACGGATCACTTCCTCAACATTTACTCAAAGCGGAGAGCAGCAGGAGTCATGTCCCCCTCCGCGTCCATTCCAGACGCCGGAGGACCCGGTGAGATTTGCCGGGGCATAGAATGTCTATGTTAGGCTAGACTATAGGAAGTGTTACAAAATAGAAAGAACACAGTGTAAAGGAGGAACAAATACATGAGCAGAAAAAAGGGTGAGATATGGAAAAGTGTGTTGAAAATATTGCATCACCACTCGCCACTCACCTCTCTCTCTCTCTCTCTCTCTCTCTCTCTCTCTCTCTCTCTCTCTCTCTCTCTCTCTCTCTCTCTCTCTCTCTCTCTCTCTCTCTCTCAATCCTGCCTCTCTATCTCTCTCTGTCCTTCCTTGAAGCCATGAATGTCCTTGGTATGAACAGTGCGCAAATTGCCACCGAGAGAGAGAGAGAGAGAGAGAGAGAGACTACATACACGTTTTTCTAACTATTGCCATCTGTTTATATTACATTTTAGTTCGTTTTGAGAATTGTGTAGCCTAATTTTAACATTTGAATAAATGTAATTACCTTGACGATGTTTGGTAATGTGTGATTTGAGTTCTTTCTTTGTGTCACTAAATCAATGAATGTGCACCTTGTTTAATACATTTACTGATTAAACGGAACCCTTATGCTTTGTGCTGGGTGAATTAAGGCCTCTACACCAAGGGTCTTCAACAGGGGGTCCGGGACCCCTATAGGGGGTCCTCAGAGTTACTACAGGGGGTCCTTCAAATCTTTGTCTGATAGAAACCTTCTTCTCCTTTTTTATAATAACCACTTGAACCCTAGCGTCCATATTCTGAGAACTTTAGCCAAAAATAGCAGATCTACTAGCTCACAACGCCTGAGCTTGTAGATCAGCTATTTTCGGCAAAGAGGTTCAATGTAGAGGGGGAAAAGAGCAGACTAAGTACAGAGTGAAAGGTCAGGTTTTTGAAGTATTGACGGTTCAAAGAAAACACAAATTGACATGTATCCAAAAGGTCATCTCTCTCTCTCTCTCTCTCTCTCTCAACCAAGGGGTCCTTGGCCTGAAAACGTTGAAGACCCCTGCTCTACACGTCAAAATGAGTTGTCCTGACAACTACAGACCAAACATCAGGAGATCAGTCTGAAACCTGAACATTCATGCCATGGTTCATGCATCTCTCTCATCTCATGCATCTCTCTCTCTCTCTCTCTCTCTCTCTCTCTCTCTCTCTCTCTCTCTCTCTCTCTCTCTCTCTCTCTCTCTCTCTCAATGCTGAACAGGTAACCAAGGGGTTTGTGGTACATCTATCACATCATGTGCAGCATGGTGGTGCGGCAGTAGTTGATGAAATACTGTCAAAAGGTGATATTGATGCCGAAGGCAACGATGTTCTGTTCAGAGCTCATAACACAGTATGTACCAGTATATCATTTGCTGAAGTTAAAAAAAATCTTTAAGTGTCACACCTAAAGGTTTAGGACAGTTTCAAACGGTGAGTCGGGACGGGACCCATTTGTGGGGACCACTTTACACTCTCAGAGTCAGTTTTTACATTGAGGATTTCATTGTGTACAAAAGACAGGTAAACATTTTAAAGGAAACTTTTACAACAAGGGTTCATATTATTTTAGATTGTCATAAGAGAAAAGAAAATAGTGTTAAAATGTTTTAATTTACTGCTTTCCATCGCTTTAGCGATTTTAGTGATTTAGATTTCAGTGGGTGGGGGCTATATAATATATACAAGCGGCTAGATATGTCTTTTTAGACATATTAAGCCGTTGATTTCTTTATTACTATTTACAGTAACACTACTAGCCCCCATAAGTCACATCTGCCCATTAAGGATTGCGGTGCATCTTGGGAATGGGCATATTGTGTGTAAAAATACATATTTAGCCACTTGTATGCATGCATGCCCCAACCACTGAAATCTAAATCGTTAAAATCTCTAAAACGATAGTATGCAGTAAATGAAAACATTTTAACACTCATCTTTTCTTTTCTCTAATTACAATCTAAAATATGAACCCTTGTTGTAAAAAAACAAAGTCGTCCTTTAAATGACAACCAAGCCATAGCGCAATTCAGCCATGGAGGGCTTCTCTAAATTCACCTCTTGCGGTTCTGTTTAAAATGGTTTGTGCGGACAGAGCGGTGAGCCTTTATTCACGCCCACACCACAGGTCAGATTGGGCTGTGTGTTGTGATCTGGGGAAGGTCATGGGCAACTTTTTGAAATGTTGTGTATGCTGTAATAAAAGTAAAAGCTTTGAGCTGTAAGTTTGGGGGTCAATGGGGGTCAGATTGGCCTGAAAGTTTTCCCAAACATGGAGTTGACTGATTCAAAAACCTTACTGATAGTCGACTTACCACACTCAAAATGCACACAAAAGTATTACGTCGTGCCTATTTTGCCTACACAACAACCTGAAAAACACTGGGCAGTGGGCACCCTGCTAGTGTTCTATGTAACCGCACGTTAAATCCATCCATGAAAACAGGGCTACAAGGGCAATGTGGTTGCATCGTTTATATATATAGCTCAAGTCGTTAAGAAACATTGCTAATATCCCAGCCTCTAACGCAGCATGCCAACATGCCAAAATGCCAACGTGCAACCCCTTTGGGTTCCCTTGGAGATACAAGATTTCTGCCCGAAAGTGACGATAACTAGCAAGACGCCTCAAGGCGACATGCGACCTCGCCCTAAAGGTCGCACCAATTCTTGGCCATCTGGCCAGTGATGTATATCGGACCAGTTACCCATATATGGAGACTTAGTAAAGCCAAGCAGGGCCTTGGCAAGTTAGGGCCTGGGTTTGATGCCTGGGGATCTCCATATATGGGCATAAGGGGTTACCCTAACAGGGCATCATCTGGGAATGTCCATACTGTATATGGACATATTATTTATCCTTTATTAATATATATCCATATACATGATATGGACTTAATATTAACGTTTTAGGGGAAGGTAGGGTGTAAATCAGAGTAAAGCAGGCCCTTGGGCAAGTTAGGGCCTGGGATTGATGACATCAGAAATCTCCATTGTTTCTGGGACCTTTTCCCAGCACCCTCCAGACACAATGCAATATCATGCTTTGACTGAGGCTGCTGGAGCTGTCACACTCTGCTGTGGAACGCCATGGATTAACAGGAGAATGTGGAGATAATCCTTCCTCCTTCCCCCACTTTCTATCTGTCTCTGTCTCTCTCTCTGAACTCACTTCCAAACAAAAAATACCTCCCAGTGTGACGTGTGAGAGCAGGCACGTCCACACATAGACAATTGCCTTGTCCAAACTCTCCTGAACTTGAATGCAGCATTGACTTCATTATGCTTAGTTCAGTGTGGTATCAAGCACCGAAAATAGCCGACCTCCAAGCTCACAACGAGTCAGAAAGTGACGCGTTGTGAGCTTGGAGGTCAGCTATTTTCGGTGCTTTTCACGAAATATTTTTCGATATTTCACCAAAAATCCCCTTTAAAAATGTCAGCCCCTGCCTCTCTAACATTCTCTGCACGTCCCCGCATGAGAGACATTTGTTTCCAACTGCCTTCAGGTTCATGTCATTGTCCAGTAGGCCTATACTGTACTTAACCACTTAAACCCGTTTACTTTGTCAAACGGACCCAAGTTGCAACTGTATATACTTGCCTGGTACGTTCTGTTTTTCACTCTGCACCAGATCTTTTGGTAAAAAATAGCCGCTCTACGGTATGAGCTTGTAGATCTGCAATTTTAGGGATGACGCGTGCTCTGCAACATCTCCAACTTGCGACAGGACCACCTTTGTATAGTCATTCATATTCACAGCAATCACCACACGATCATAATGCTTTAATTTAAGCGATGCTAACTACGGTATATGAGAAATGGAGACAATTGATTTCTTGCAGAAAAGCTCATTACACCACTTAGATAGACACACTCACACACACACACACACACACACACACACGCACACACACACACACACACGCACACACACACACACACACACACACACACACACACACACACACACACACACACACACACACACACACACACACACACACACACACAAGCAAGAATTCAAGAATTCATGCAGTGCCTGCTGCAGTCACGCTACATTAAGTTATAAATAAATGCACATTCCTTTGTGACCAGGCTAGGGATATTAAAGTACCCAGAATACATGCCAAGGATTTTGGTCAGGGATTATTGTATCAACACAGCTAATGCTCCTAATTCAGTTAAGAAATACAGTGTCCCAATTCTAATCCATTTCTACAGTTTAGTATGCAGATGTGTGGGTAGAACTGACCTTAGGCCAATGATTAATTATTATGGAGACATGTTGCTTATTATGATGACCAGGCACGTGCACACATAGACATCAAAGGGGGCTTGAACCCCTGCCCTTTTATCCGTCTGTAAAAAGTGCCCTCTCCCGACCATGAATGCAGTTTTTACTATGGTCAAAGAAATGCAAATGCCCTCTTTGTGAGCTTGGAGGTCGGCTATTTTCGTTATTTTCACCAAAGGTTTCAGCCCCTGCCTCTCTAACATTCTTTGCACGTCCCTGATTATGACAATTGTTCTTCTTTTCACCCCAATTTCATTATGCTAATAGGCTAGGGTGCGTAGCGTTGTTCCGACATGCTTTATTCCGACGTTACGTTCGTCCAACTCTCCCCATTACCAAACCTATCCCTAACCGCTATAGACACGTAGTCGGGGGTAATGAGATGTCAGACTGGCGTGAACAGTGATCTATCTACAATACAACATGGTTCCTGTCAATGCCAACCCGCCTTTTTTTTTTTACTTGAGCCCCCCTATTCTGGTGGAAACATTCACAGTGAATACAAGCTTACAACGTACGTGTCATGCAACGACAGTCTATTTTCGGCAAAGAGATGCGGTGATGGTTTAAGTGGTTAAATGTCTGAAAATATACACATTAACATGAATCACACGCTACGCTACACAACACTGATGATAGTGCTGTCAAACAAGTCAAGCTATGAAATCTAGGAAAAGGTTTAACCTGCAACATAAATCATTTTATATCACATATGTATTGGGGGGCCCTGCTTCACCTCTCTCTCAGCTAAGGTGTCCTTAGCTTGTAAAACACTGAGGGCGATACTTGACATGTACATTTATTGAACAGAGATTACTTTTCTAAAGGAATGGGTCTTAGTCAGCCCTGGAAGGGACGGGAGTAAACCAATAATTCCATTCCATAGCAGATGAGAGCGATATACTATTCATGCATGTCAACTACTTTGACCCGTAACAAAGACTTAGCTTTTGGATCATTTCTATATGCTATTCACAGGTATTTAAGCATAAGTTTCCTGCCAGCTCAATGGCCATCCACTTAATCAATATCACATTAATGGGATACTTTATAGCAATTATAGCATTGCTGCAGAGGTGCATGAGTAGTAACACTTACTCAAATATTCATGAAGAATTGCTTTATTACATTTTATTTTTATGTTACTCCATTATTTTACTATTTGTCAAATTGACCCCAAGTACTTGGAGCTAGATTTGGCTACATTGTGCATACTTATATTCTTACCTTTTTATTATTATAATATATTATTATTATATTTGATTTATTATAATTAGTGCTGTCCGAGTTAACTAAATTAATCGCAATTAACTCACCGTTATGTTAATCGCGATTAATTATTTTAATCGCAATTAATTGCATATTTACAAACATTGGCTACAATATCGACTGTATTGGCTACAAGGTCCATCCCTGTTGATGTAACAAAAATACAATGTATAATTAAAGCATAAAGGTGGACACAACAGTAATCATTTAGCAGATCCTTATACCCATCAGCTGCAGTCTGTTTAATGCAATACCATTATGATTTATTCAGGTTTTTAATTGATTTTGAATAAAAGATTAACATACTTTCGCACAAATCCAGCAAATATTTCCACTCCCAAGTTAATAGGGCCACGAAAGACTTGAAAGATATCCCTCTAAGTTACATTGTGACCTGATAAAAGCTGATGACTTATTTGCGATTAATCGCGCGATTAACTACATAAATCATGCGATTAATCGCGATTAAAATATTTAATCGTTGGACACCACTAATTATTGCGACCGTAGGTCGCATTTACTACCAAAACCTCCACGGGCTGTCTGGGAGTCAGTCAGTGAGTCAGTGAGTCCGTCACACTTTTGCCCTGCTCATATCTCCACAACCGTTGCCCCCATCCATGGCAAATTTTGCACACACACTCCTTGACTGCCAAACTACAACCTCCAAGGACCACCGGAGCCCCAGGGACCCCCAGGTCCCTGGGGGACCCCCAGATGTAAAAAATGACCAAATGTGCTCACACGTCACACATCACACTTTTTCCCTGCTTATATCTCCGCACCCGTTGACCCGATCCATGCCAGATTTTACACACACACTCCTTGCCTGCCAAACTACAACCTCCAAGGACCCCCGGAGCCCCAGGGACCCCCAGGTCCCTGGGGGACCCCCAGATGTAAAAAATGACCAAATGTGCAAAAATGACCAAATGACCACCCCAACGGGGCTGCTCACGGGGAATTCCCAGGGACCACCGACTCCTGGTGCTCCAGAACGGATGCAAAAGTGGTGGCGCCCCCAGTGGAGGACCCCCTGCCACTGCAGCGCACATAAAATGCCGTAACTCGGGCTAGGAGCGTCCGGGAGAGCCGGGGCCGGTACCTATTCGTCCGCCAAGGCAACACGGAGACCCCACCCCTCATTTCTCACATGGCCCTATTCTAGCGCCACCTTCAGGCCGATTTTTAAAACAAATTTTTGGACACTGCTCCTACAGTTTTTGCCCTAAAATCACGAATATCACTACACAGCATGTCTACACTCATGTCATCAACATGGATCAGGAAGATTTGGGAAAAACACATTTTTGCCCTATTTGTGGAGATAAGCCACCTACGGTCACTTATCTCCCGATTAGGGAGTCTTACTGGTAATGTATTCTATTCAAGGCATGTTCTGTCTGTTTCATTCCCTCAGAGAAATGTCTGACTGGTATTTCAATTGTCACATGACTCCATTTCACCAATCAAACGCAGCCAGTTACAGCACACAGAATACCTCCATGCTGGGAGGTGACCTGAGGTTACACACAGAGCTTAGAATGAGTGTACAAACAAAACCACCCGCTTCTGATGTTATCATGTCATACGAATAGCCGTGGATCATAGATTATAGTATGCCCTCAAAAAAGTCTAGAACACATCACTGATGGAACCGTGTTATACAAAATGTAATGCCTCAACTCTTAGTGCTCGTCAAGGTGGGGGGGTCCCCAGTTAAAATAAGATTATTTTGGGGGTTGTGGTCTGAAAAGGTTGAGAACCACTGGTAGATCATCTACTCTGTCTTTTCACCAGCTTCATTCTTACTCTTACTTGATGACTACTTTACTTAGAACTTCTACTTGTGTCTTCTACAGTTTTTCTTTATTCGCCTCTCTAACAGTCCCTCAAACAGTATAGTATCAAACATTTTCTCTTGCCTGTTTCTGTCTCATAGAAGTCAACCAAACAACAAATACTACAAGGGGTAAAAATGTAATTCTGAATGTTAACAGAAGTTTCCATTGCCTTGTCACTTATTCTTATTCATTCAGGTCTTTTGAAGGGTGATGGCAGTTATGCAGAAAGGGAAAAAACAAAAACATCACAAGAAAAATGTTATCAATAAAAAGACCAATTCATAACAAAGACAACATTAAAGGAGAGGCAGCCATTTTGCCATAATGCCATCATGTCTAATGCCACATCCCTGTCATGGCCCTATTCATGTATTCCACTGTTTCTCTCTCCCTTATAACCACGTTTTTCTGCCTCTCCTCCTCCCCCCTCCGTCCTCCAGCCATGAAAATCGTTTGTGTCCCAGGTTGTTTATCGAGGAGCATAGAGAGGAGGCCTAGCTCCCAGATTGTTTTGTGCGAGTATATACTGTATCTTTTTTTGTCCGTTTTTTGTCAAGGGGAGTTTTTTTTTTACTCTGGGGTGTGCGAAGGTACGATGAAATGAGGACCCACAAGTTCCCACAAATAGCCATACCCCTCTCGAATTGTGAACGTAATATTTAGATTTAAATAATTACCCTTTTTCCCCCTCTCATTTACCTCTCCTTTCCAGTCGGCCACAGAGCCGTGGGCGCCACTTTGAAAAGCACGACACTAGGAAGATTCCTGTCCGACTTGGCTGCCTGTCTGCCTGCTTAACTCACCTGCAAACCCCTCTGGAGCTTCCCCTCTGTCTGCCAGGCACGCTCAGCTCAGCTCTGCTCTGCTCTGCCTTCTGCCAGCCAGTGCAGCCTGGCACAGGCATCCGCCGTCTCCACTCCCTCCCCCCATCCCTACCTGACTGGCTCCCTCCCTCCCTCCACCCTGCCCTCATTCCCCTTTATCCTGCAATAAACTCCCCTTTCATTGTCACTCCATTGTCTGTGTCCGCATTTGGGTCCGCTGCACTGAATCGTATAGCCTAACACAACATTCACATTTCATTTTCACGTTCACATTGAATTGAATTGAATGAAGAGAGCTGTGTGTGTGTGTGTGTGTGTGTGTGTGTGTGTGTGTGTGTGTGTGTGTGTGTGTGTGTGTGTGTGTGTGTGTGTGTGCCTCATTGTATTCTGAGGTGGTTACAGAACTCGAGATGACACTACGACACCAAAGCAGCGTCTTCCCTGTGGCTGGGTTTAAAAGAGAACGTCGCAGAGTCAATATGAATATTGACTTGGGGGAGAGGGAGGATTTGTTTCTGTATCGATTCATCATGGCCACGGCCATGTTTCGCCATCTCAGCCTCCGCCACAGGCTCCCTGGCCCAGGTGGAGATGATAACAGGCCCACAGCAGGGAGATATACACACACCACATAATACAGTTAACGCACACTAGCTGCTGAAAATACGGTACATCTTTGCCTCCTATATAGACTAGTGGTTCTCAAAGTATGGTCCAGGTACCCCCAGGGGTCCTTGAGGGGGTCCCAGGGGGTCCCCAGTAAAAGGTTTAAGCACTTTGACCCTATTTTACATTTTAGCGATTCGAAAATAGCCGATCTACGAGCTAGGTACATGAGGCTCTTGATCCCAACGGAGAAGTGGAGTGACCCATGTCCACTTAGGAGATATTTGTGTTCCATTTCGTACTTGTGGCGAGGTGCGATATTGTCGAATCAAGGTAGTCCTATATAAAGGATCTTTAACACATATGTGCCAGAATACTGTGCTGTTGCACCCAGAGTTCAGGCTGTGTACTGCACTCTTGTATGAGGATGGGAGCTATAGCGTTACATCATGTCAGAGGCTGTTTAACCTTCAATTACAACACATTCACAAAATACAGAGCGAAAAAAAAAAAAAAAAAAAAAAACCTGACAAATGCGTGACCCACATGCAATTCAACTGCTCAAGGATAAGTGAAGCATTTTCTCCAGCCATGGTGTGTTCCTGTTATTATTGTGTCATCATGTTGACATGTACACGCCAGCTATCCATCTGTTTTTCTTTTCAGCTCCGCTAGCAGAGAGGGTCTTTAAGGATGGCAATGTTGGTCGGTCGGTCGGTCCATCACTTATCTAAAACAGTGGTCCTCAACCTTTTCAGGTCGCGAGACCCAAAATAATCATATTTTAACTGGGGACCCCCCACCCTGACAAGCACTAAGAGTTGAGGCATTACATTTTGTATAACACGGTTCTATTGTGTGTTGCGAGTAATTAAGTTGTCATGGCACTATTTGGTCGGCTACTGGGCACCATCCTTTCCGTTCTCACTCTCAGCTCTCTGAACTCGGGATGGATTCTGGGAGAGTTTCCATTTAGCCTGTTGTTTCACAGCGCGATGCCAGTCTCAAGTCTTTGTTGCATCTCAGCCAGAAAGGTTATGAAGAATTCAACATGTACAGTATATAAAAAATCAAACCTCGTTCGAAGTGGAGCTGTGAATTTGAGCAGTTCCAGATCTATGCTTTTGATTCTATGTGTTTTAGATCTATGAATTCTAAGTGTTCTATATATAAATTCTATGTGTTCTAGATCTATAAATTATGTGTGTGTGTGTGTGTGTGTGTGTGTGTGTGTGTGTGTGTGTGTGTGTGTGTGTGTGTGTGTGTGTGTGAACTGTAAACTGTTCCTATGAGTGAGTGGTGAGTGTGCCTGGCCTGCACAAAACAGCGCCCCTCCTTTAACTAGTGTGTTGTGTGTGGCCACTCAAGGTATTGCCAGACTACGGACACGGACAGCCAGCCAGCCACCCAGCCAGCCACCCACCCACCCACATACCCACGGACATACCTGTCTATTGGGAGCTTGTGTTCCACAGCTCCAAAAAGAGGATTTTGAGAGGATAACCTGACTGAATTACATAGACTGACACACGTGGATCTGTGGCAGTAATTCGCAAAGTAACCTCCTACATTTGCTAACATGCTATGCAACACAACACAAGCCAAGCCAAGCCAAGCCATCGCCAGCTATCTATCTAGCGCTCTCTCTCTCTCTCTCTCTCTTCCCCCCCCCCCCCCCCCCTCTCTCTCTCTCTCTTTCTCTCTCTCTGTCTCTCTTGAAAATAATAGTGCCACACGCTGCTGGCTTATAATTGTGAGCTTTCGTGTGTATATTATGTTTCTGTAGTTGTTTGGAAGTTTGTAGTCCTTGCTAAAATGTAAGCTTCTGAATTAGATCAATAGAGATAGGACAGTTATGAGTATATAACTCAAAATAACAGAATGTCGTTAACAAAGCTCCGACATATTCACACAGAACAGAAATATATATTTCATAAACTGCAATTTCATTATGTGATATTGCTGTGCTATATCACATAATGTGTGTGTGTGTGTGTGTGTGTGTGTGTGCGTGCGTGCGTGCGTGCGTGTGCTGAACTCACATTATTGCATACAATACAGACTTTATTAGACTCAACTGCATGGCATGCAGGCATACAACCCCAACATAAATAGTGTACATCAGAAACATCCTTGTGAAACAACTCTCTGGCTTGAACTATAAACCCAACACCCACTACTGTCGTGGTACCATAAACGCTCATATACAGTATGTACAGTATACCAGCTGATAATGTTAGGTTTGCACTAAGAGGTGATTCCACATAATGACAATAGTTTTAGAAGAGCGCAGTACACAGCCTGAACTCTGGGTGCAACAGTAGCCATAAATTATAACTCTTGTAGATTGTTTTTATTTTGAAGACTATTACTCTCTACAAGAGTTATAAGCCGGAGCCGGGAATCACTGCTGGTTGAGCTCGGTTTTCCATCTCGCTGCTCCAAACATGCACAAATGCAAGGTGCTCACCACATTGTCCAAACTGTTCTCTAGCAAGCAGGCAACACTGCGACACGTGTCAGTCCATATGTTTCCAATAAAGAGGTGTTGCCTGCTCGCTACAGAACAGTTTGGACAATGAGGTGTGCACCTTACATTTGTGATTCCCGGCTCCGGCTTGTAACTCTTGTAGAGAGAAAAGTCTTTATATAACTCTACAAGATTTATAATTTATGGCTATAGGTGCAACAACACCTAGCCATAAATGTGTTAAAGATGTGTTAAAGATCCTTTATATAGGCCTACCAAGATCAGACAATATCACACCTAGCCACAAGTACGAAATGGTACACAAATGTATCCTATTAGTGGACATGGGTCACTCCACTTGACCTATACTTCTGGTCTCCCAAACCCACGTCACACAGATACTAGCACAGATACAGGAAATCAATCAAAGTTGGAAACTCACATTCCAATTGAAGTTGGAACCAACAGTCCCCAAGCCATGTGACCATAAGTCAGGAGACTTGAATGAACAAGTACACCCCCTGGACATGACGCTAGTAGCCTATGTCACAGGGACTTACTCACAATCCAACCCTTGACGCAGAGTGCCGAGTAAGGAGGCATTGGTACCTTTTTTTATTATTTAAGCAACATTATCACGATTATTTCCTGCAGGAACGAGCCAAAGGTGAGTTCCGTAGGCACGGCACAAGTGCAAATAACTGGCAGACCCTCGTGTGTAATATTGCGATTATACAACTGTTGCCCTTAAAAAAAATGTCAACTTCATTTCATTGTAATTAAGATATTCGATAGGAATTTGTAATTCTTTAATGCCTCATTTAGCTACTATATCCCTGAACTTCACATGAAAACTGCTAGCCTAGCCGCCTAGCATAGTGTGGGGAGGGATTTAACTCTCAACTCCCAGTCTCAGGGTGCACACTCTAACCTCAAGGCCACTGAGCTGGCGAGGAGTGCCTCACATTATCATTATGAATGTTCATCTAATAACACATAATTGCATGTTTCCAGAGTGGGAGTGTTTATGAATATGTTAGAAGCGATTCACATAAAAACTCCTTTGCAGCCACACTATTTCATTGTGCACAGTGAAATAGTGTTGCGCATGTGTAAATCTCTTTGTGTGTGTGTGTGTGTGCGCGCGTGTGCACGTGCGTGCGTGCGTGCGCGCGCGCGTGCGTGTGCGCGCGTGTATGTGTGTTATCAGGTTATCATCCGATCCCAAATAAAGACACCTTAATGAGCGTCTCTCAAAAATGTTGTCTGCTCTGCCCTTTTTATGGTAAATATAAAACCATATGAAACCGGCCGAGTCTCAATTTTCAAACACTTTGTACCTATACTTTTGGTACTTTAAAGGAGTAGTTCACCCCCAAAATGCCTTTTTTTCTATTGATTACTCATGCCATGGAGACTTGATTTCAATAATATTGTTTTGTATTTTAAGACAAAAAAATTGATTATAGTCAATTTACCCAGATGGGGACCCAAATGCATTTTGCATTTATACTTTTACTCAAGTAAATGTTTAATTCCGTACTTCTACTTGTAACAGAGTATATTTCTGCATTGCAGTATTGATACTTTTACTTAAGTAAAACATTTGAGTACTTTTTCCACCACTGCTGGGCTGGCACACGCTGGAATGCAAACAGATGCTTCTGCACGGCACATCTCCCCAACGCACTCACCCGTATAAACCGCTCCCAAAGCGCACGTGCACACACACACACGCACGCACGCACGCACACACACACACACACACACACACACACACACACACACACACACACACACACACACACACACACACACACACACACACACACACACACACACACACACACATAGATACACAACTA
Source organism: Nannobrachium achirus (assembly GCF_963921795.1). Lineage (NCBI taxonomy): Eukaryota > Metazoa > Chordata > Actinopteri > Myctophiformes > Myctophidae > Nannobrachium > Nannobrachium achirus. The sequence continues at coordinate 26,450,032 of NC_137813.1, read as the reverse complement.
AGGATGGGATGAT
>NC_137813.1:26442519-26445019 GCF_963921795.1 Nannobrachium achirus | reverse complement strand
TGCAAGATTCTCTCCATTCCTCCCTCCTCTCCCCCCGTCTTCTACCCTTCCATTCCACCCTCCGTCTTCCCTCCTTTCCACGGTTCCTTCCTCCCCCACAAGCTAATCCCCCTCCCTCTACACACAGGGGCGTCACAAGGGGGGGGAGTGGGACTGAGTTACTAGGGCCCAAGGTGGAGGGGCCTTAATTACTTTAGCTATTGAAAAATAGTAGATCTACAAGCTCACAGTGCCCGCGCTGCGAGCTTGTAGATCTGCAATTTTTGAAAGTCGTGAACATGTGTGCAAATCTTTGAATATATATATTTTTTAAGTGAACGTTTGTAACTAAAATTTTGCTTCTGGGGGTCCCTGGAACTAAATATTTTGAGATGGGGGTCCGCGGCCAAGTACATATCATGTTTGTGGTCCTTCACATGAAAAAAACCACTGACATACTGTGCAAAACACAGGTTTTTCAAAAAAACCTTAGAGGGATTTGAAATATTCAAAGACTTTTCACGTTTTTTCAAAAATAGCAGATCTACAAGCTCGCAGCGCGGCACTCGGTGCCGCGCTGCGAGCTTGTTTATCTGCTATTTTCAAGAGTTAAAGCACAACATAATTGTGTGGGGGCCCGCAGTGAATCCTTGTACCCAGGGCCCAGAATTTGGTGCGACACCCCCTGCCACCCCACACACACACACACACACACACACACACACACACACACACACAGACACACACACACACACACACACACAACACACACACTGCTCGACACCTTTTCATTAGTGCCACCGGTTACAGCTACCAGCCACCAACTTCTCCTCCTGACAGACCTGTCAGCGAATCACTGTCTGGCCGGCGTGTCTCCAACCTCCCACAGGCTGCCAGGGCTGATGCTGTTAAACAGCTACTTAACACTAGCCCGGAACCAGACAAATCCACCGGTGCAAAGATCTTTGCCCTAGTTTGGTGGATTTGGGTCTGGCCCCGCTCAATTGTGAATCCATTTCCTCACCCCGAAGACTTGGGTGACCAATCAGGGCCTGGTATTGGTCTGGTCTAACCAATTGTGTCCAGAGCCATTTTTTTAACCCACTCCTTGGAAAAAAAAACTTCCATATAGAAGTACCAGACTCATACATATCCACAAAGTGATATAGTCTGGCAACACGAGGCTAAATAAACACATGGGCTTTTCTGTGGCCGCCATGTCTGTGTGTGCGTGTGTGTGCGTGTGCGTATGTGTGTGTGTATGTGTGTGTATGTGTGTGTTTTGTGTGTGTTTTGTTTGTATGTTTCTGTAGTTGTTTGGATGTGTGTACTGTGTAGTCCTTGAATGTAAACAACTGCTGAATTAGATCAGAAGAGATAGGACAGCTACGAAAGTGAGTAACAGAATGTTGTTAATGCTTGCAGGTTAGACATATCACACACATCTGCCATTGCGTGCGTGCGTGCGTGCGCACGCGTGCGGCGGAGGGCGCTGAGACGATCTACAAATAGGTGAGTGAACGTTAATGGGCCAAGGGCACAGAGTCACCCTGCCCTCGACCTGTGTGTTAAATACTGCCAAGGACACTGGCACAGTTAAACGTTTACGAAGTAGAAGGGCCTTTCACACTGCACCTTCAAAAGCACCAAAAATGCTAGTGTTGCTGTTATTATTGCTGTTCTTGTGTACATGTACACAACATGTAACAATAAAGAACACCTTGATTCTTGAACCTTGACGAGCATTTGGTGCAGGTTGTTTGTGTGATCCGTCACTGTAGACAGGGACGTGCTGGCCATTGGGAAAAGCGGGACAACTCCCGAACGGCCGGTTCATTCTCGGCCAGTCCAGGCCAGGCCATTAGGAAAAATTTTAACTGTTTGCACAAAAGGGCCTCTCCAACTCTTTTTCCCGGGCTGAATCAAGGGCCCAGCATGTCCCTGACTGTAGATTAAGGTAATTGATTTCATGGGGGATGCTGGCAGAAGCTAAAGACATCTTGGGACAGTCTGGGTTACAGGTCTGCTCTACTCCGTCTAAATACATTCTAGACATTACATAACTATGAAAGATAGATATGGGCAAAGAGCTTTCCTCTTTGGTTCAAGTGAGGCTAACTTTGCAGCAACAGCAAAGATTCATTCCTTCACTGAAAATTTGTGACTGTGATGATTATTGAACGAAATGAGAAAGTGCCGGAATGAGTCAGTCTGTCAAGCTACTGGCTGGGAGCCAGCCAGTCAGAATTCCACCCAGCAAATCTATCAATACATCAAGCGACCAAACAACCAAATGCCAGCACTGCAACAGAAAAGTAAGACAAAATCTCATGCTAAAATATTAAAATTGGCTTAACGGAGGACCTGTCCGCAAAAAATAAGGTGCAAACTAATCAGTCAGCTCCATATACAGTACAGGCATAAAAAAAGGACTGACAGATGCAGAGATCTACATACATATCGGCGGTGGTGGAAAAAGTACTCCAATTATTTACCTAAGTAAAAGTATCAATACTGCAAT